>NC_133159.1:115310073-115610073 GCF_040802235.1 Manis javanica | reverse complement strand
GTAGGCGTTTCTCTAGTTGGGCTAAATCTCCTAAGGAGAAAGGGACGTGAACGCGCATGATGCCTTCGGATCCTGCTACTTCCCAGAGGGGGGCGATAATTTTGGGAGGCCCTCGGGACCGAGTCTGAGGGGGACTGAAGGGTTCTGGCTCAGTCTGTGCGGGGGAAACAGGTGATGGGGGCAAAGCCGCGATAATTTTGGGAGGCCCTTGGGACCGAATCTGAGGGGGCAAAGATGGACGAGGCTCCTGGAACTCAGTTAGAGGGGGGCCGAAAGGCTCAGGCTCAATCTGCGGGATGGGGGGAGGTGAGGGGGATGGAGGAGGAGGGGGTGAGGTGGGGGAGGAGATGGTGGTGGAGGGATGGGAGGAGGGGGAAGGGAGAGGACGGGAGGCTTCTGCGGGGGTGGAGGCAGCGGCGGCGGTAGAGGAAGGGGGAGGGGCTGTTGTAGGAGAAGAAGGGGAAGGGAGAGGACAGGAGGCTTCCGCGAGGAAAGAGGCAGCCGAGGCGGTGGAGGGTGGAGGGGTTGTAGGAGGGGGATGGGCCGAAGGGGGAAGCCTGTATGATGGAGGCTCCTCGGCCGGGTCAAAGGTAATTGAAGAGGGACTGGGAGTGTGGGGAGGGGAGGGAGACAGCTTGCAGGCTAGGAGAACTTGGGAGGGGGCAGGGGGGGGAGGAGGAGGCAGAAAGCTTCCATATAGGGAATCTCTTTCCATTTTTTCAGGCGCTGGCAGTAGTTAAACAGATCGCGAGTGACGTTAGGATCAAGAGTTCCCCCTGCAGGCCATTGGTTGTTATTGTCTAGGGGGTATGTCGGCCAATCTTGGGAGCAATATTTACGGAGAAGTTTTGGTTTTATATCAGGCGTCAGGGAGAGGGTAGCCAGATGCTTATGTAGGCATTCAGGAGGTGAACTTCCAGGGAGGGATGAGGAGGCTCCCATGGCTAAAGGACAGAGAAGGAGACAAACAGGGGAAGACAAACAGAGATCCTCGGACTGGGAGCAGACCGCAAGGAGACAAAGGGTGTCCCCGATGATCCTTGGTGGTCTGCAGAAACTCGTATACGAGTCGGAATTTCTTAGGAAGTGTGGGTCGTCACCCAGACTTCCCTAAGGCAGAGTGCCGGAGTCACAAGGTACCTAGCGCTAGGCGTTTTCGGCAGACAGTTCCACGGACGGAACAGAAGGGGGGGGGAAGGGAGCGTTCTCATCCACAAAGGAGTCACCTCGTTTATGGCTGTTGGAGGGGGGGTGGCCTGGGAGTCTGCTGCAGCTGTGAAGGCCTGAAGCGGGGATTTATGGCTGTCGGAAGAGGGGCCTGAGGGTCCGCCGCAGCTATGAAGGCCTGAGGCGGGGATTTATGGCTGTCGGAAGAGGGGCCTGAGGGTCCGCTGCAGCCGTGAAGTCCTGAGGTGGGGAGAGTTCCCTCCTCATCCCCAAGCATCAGGGCCTTGCCGGACGATCACAGTCAATGGCACTGCGATAGCTCGGAGAAGAGTGGCCCACCCCGGGGAAATTTTGCTTAAAAAGTTTCAGCACTGATGGAAGGGATGGTGAATGCATTTATGACTGTTGGAGGAGGGGCCTGAGGGTCCGCTGCAGCCGTAAAGGCTTAAGGCGGGGATTTATGGCTGTTGGAGGAGGGGCCTGAGGGTCCGCCGCAGCCGTGAAGGCCTGAGGCGGGGAGAGTTCCCTCCTCATCCTGGAGCATCAGGGCCTTGCCAGACGATCACGGTCAATGGCACTGTGATAGCTCAGGGAAGAGTGGCCCACTCCGGGGGGAAAACTTACCTAAAGGCCAGAGAGGAGTGGTGAGTGTGATGAGCCAGCGCCAGAAAAAGAGGATGAGGGCAAGCTGCTGCTGGTGTCGGGGGGAAGACGGGGCCCAGTTGGGGTGTCCTGTCTCCCGGGTTTCGGCACCAATGAAAGGAAAGTAGCGACACACAGCAGCAATTCACCGGAGAGTTCCGCTTTATTAGGGAAAGGTGCTGGGTTATATAGGAAGGGGCATAGGGTGATTGTGGTGTTACTTCTATGGGGCTGGTGGCTATTGGCTAGGTGCTGGGATTGGGAGGGGGACAAGAGGTGATTGGGCTTCAGGTGGCGCCGGCGGGAACCGAGGACCCCCCCCCCCAAGAGAAGCCGGAAGTTTGCCATGTTACTGGTGGGGACCCTTCACTAACAGCCTTTTTTCATTTCTGCTGCCATCCAATGTTATAATTAACCTCTTCCTTTTATCAAAATAGGAAAGGGTCTGACTTCTTTCTCCAGTTTGCTTGGATTAGCTCTTCAGACCCTTTATTTCTCTCTGTGTTATGCCCACTGCTCAGGAAAAATGAACTGCTGGTTCCAAGTGGGGCCTTAACCTACAGCTTCATCTCTCCTGGCTTCTGCCAATCCATGTCAGTGCAAGCAAGATTTTTAAGACATTCCAAAACGAAGCATGCTGATTGACACTGTCCAGCTTCCTTCTTAATTACCTGTGTTGTACCTTTTAGTTTCTTACATATCCTCTGTACCCACAGTGCCTGAGATCTGGATCCCAAACGGATAGTAATGAGACAGGAACCGTGGGTTTAGGCAGAGTAGGGTGAGGGCCTCCAGGAAGAAGCAATGCAGGTTGATCACAGCCAGAACAATGTAACGATGTGCAAAGAAAACCCTACCAAAACTCCCTGTGGGTAAAATTGTAACATTTCCAGAATATCTTGCCTGGCTTTAGTACACCTGCATATCAATAGGTGTTCAGAGGTGGAGAGAAGTATGGCTTTAGTGCATTTGCATCATTCCTCAGGGGTGGAGAGAAGTTCATCTCCATATCAATGGGTAATTACCTGGGCAACAGAGGGCTTATCTGTGCTTGGGAGGGGAGGGCCGGTTTGCTGCTGCTGGAGCAGGAGAGAGCCAGCCCAAGACTGCAGTTTGTGAGCAATTAAACAGATCTTAAACTTTATTTCTCTGGTTGACTGATTTCAGTTTTTAGAGGTATTTTGCCCCAGGATTTCCTCCCTCTGGACTTAAATCTGGTACAGTCGCCAGGATTCCTCTAAACCCAAAATCTGTCTTAAAGGGCATGACCTTTGGGAGGGCCGCCCCTAGAAATGATGGGGAGAAGTAGCACTCACACTGAGGGATGGCCGTGCCAACCCTGGCCGGTGGCCTGAGCCTAAGGTTACTACTTCTGCCACTGCTGCTGCTCCTGCTACTGGCTGGAGCCTGGTCACAACTATGGAAAGGAGCAGAGGTCCAGGTCACCTTGATAGAGAAGCAACTGGCTGCTGTGTACCACGCCTTGCTGGCTACAGAGCCCATCACCGGAACAGCTCCAACCAAGGTAATAACCTCCTATCCCATCACGGGGTGGGTGAGAGACTAGACCCAAAGGCCATGGAGTGGTGTGGCACAGACAACTACCATGTATCATGTGACTAGCCATTTACCTTTCACATCCCCAGGGAATAAATGAAGCAGACACATTGGCCCAGGTGTGCTGGCTAGAAGGAAAGCCTGCCTTTGATGTGGCCCAATGGCTACATCAGCATCTGTTGCACATGGGGCAAAAGACAATGTGGGCTAAGCCCATAGGTGGGGCTTGCCATTGACCTTTGAGGAAGTCAGTAGAGCCCAGAAGGAGTGCCTTGTGTGCTCTAAGAGGGACTTACACCGAGTCCCACAGCAACATGGGATAATAGTAAGGGGCCAATACCCCTTGTCAGGTGGCAAATAGACTGTAGTGGGCCTCTGCCCATATCAGAAGGATATCGGTATGCCATGACCTGTGTGGATACAGCTACTGGACTATTGGTTGCTTTTCCTGCACATTGTGCAGATCAACAAACCACCAAGAGGGCCCTGGAGTGTCTCTTTGCAGCCTGTGGCCGGCTGCAGGTGATTGAGAGCAATCAAGGCACCCATTTTACTGGACATGCATTACAAGAATGGATGCAATTAGGTGTAAAGTGGAAATTTCATGTACCATATAATCCTACCAGGGCAGGCATGATAGAGAGGTACGATGGTTTGTTGAAATCTGGCCTGAAGTCGGACACCAGTAGTCTATGGGGTTGGTCAGTTTGCCTATGGATGGTGCTGTGGCATTTGAATGAGAAGCCACATAAAGGAGCTTTGAGCCCTGTGGATATACTAACACACCTTGCTGCCTCTCCTATACAATTGTACGTCCAAACCAAAGAAGAGTTATTGAAGCCAGGATATGGCCAGCAGAGCAACATCCTTCTGCCAGTCCCTACTGCATTAAGCCCTGGGGACACTGTTGAATGGACCTGACCCTGGACATTTCGACACATGGACCAGCAATGGCTGGCCCTTCTGGCACCTTGGGGGAAAGGCCTGGAAGCTGGCCTCCTGTGTATTCCTGGATTCAGGCCCTCAAAGGTCATGGTGGTGTACCCAAAACGTCCAAGAGGTAATTTTTTCCTACAGTCCTTGTGGCCTGAATGCGCCCCCTGGCTGCAGCTGCCACATGATGATTGCTCTGAACCCTCAGCTACTGCCTGCCTATGGAATGGACAAGCTATGGACTTAATCTGCATGAGACTTTGAACCTCGCTGAATCCTCTGACTTGAGAATCATGATTGTGTTGCTGCTGTCAAGAAAAAAAATGCTTACCGAGAGGCCCGACTTTGTCTAATGTTTGGTAAAAGTTTTGTGAGTAATCTAGCATGGTTGTTAGGAATGAGTAAACAAGTGTAGAAACACATTTTGTGCTTAGTGAGAGATTGTGCTGTAAAGTACATTTACTTAATCTGCATAGGCTGAATCCTCTGGTTTAAGGATTATCAAGATTTTATTGCTGTTGCTGTTGTATGTTATTATATTGGTCGGAGATGGGGAACGAGTAAATTGTAAGGCAAGATTTCTGGAGGGGTGGCCTGTGGGTAAAACTAACATTTCCAGAATATCTCGCCTGGCTTTAGTACATTGCATATCAGTAGGCAGTCAGAGGTGGAGAGAAGTATGGCTTTACTTCATTTGCATCATTCCTCAGGGGTGGAGAGAAGTTCATCATCATATCATATCTGAGCAACAGAGGGCTTATCTGTACCTGAGAGGTGAGGGGAGGGCTGGTTCTGCTTCTGCTGGAGGAGGAAATAGAGATGGCCCAGGACTGCAGTTTGTGAGCAATAAACAGATTTTAAACTTTATTTCTCCCTTTGACTGATTTTGGTTTTTAGAGGTATTTTGCCTGGGGATTTCCTCTCCCTGGACTTACACTCCCCATCAAACATTAAGCAGTCAGAGTCACATTAATTCTCAAAGGTAAAAATATTAAACTAGGAGTACAGGCATTCTTCAGTGAAATTAGTTAAAACTAAAAAGCCAGGAGTAACTTGACCTGGAATGTTTTAAATATCCCCCAGATAAGAAAATACCTCAGTATGAGACAGACTGTGGGTGTAGTCAAAGTAGAGTGATGGCCCCCAGAAAGAGATATTTGCAGTCAATGCAATATAACTACATGCAAGGAAACCCCCTCCCAAAACTGTGGTAAACATTAAGCTCTAGAGTCATTCATCAGTGAGATCAGTTAATATTCCCCAGGTAAAGAAGAGTAGCACATGTTTTTATTATGCTGATCATTTGTAATCATGTGTAAGACTCACTTTAGCATGCCAAAATGCCCAGGCCTATGTGCTGTCTTTCCTCCTTCAAACCTGATGAGGTGATTTTGCAAACTGGGCAACTAATTTAGCATGCAGACCTAGCTGTAAACAACATAGTACAAGGCAGGAAGGATTCCACTTTAAAGATAAGATTGCAATTTAATACCCAGGAAGTTAAGAAGTAAGATTCTTAACTTACTCTTTAGCAAACAATACTTCAGCCCACTTAGGGGCTGGGCAGGTGGCCTTGTTTGACATGCTCCCATACCAAGACACTGGTATCTCGGAGAGAAATCATCAGAGCAGGAAGTTGCTTATGTTAATTCTAAATATTCAGGGACCACTTAACAAGTCCACACCCCTATTTTCATATTCCCCAAAATCCTCAACTGCCTATAAAACCCCTAGACAATGCACCACATGGACTCTCTTGTCCCCTGCTGGCGTGAGGCAGGAGCTCTGTCCTCTCACTATATCTCTCAGTAAAAGCCTCTCCCTGGCTCTCCTATCTTAGGTGTTTGCTAAGTTCATTCTTTGACTCCACAAACAAGAACTCCAGCATCAAGTATAGCCTTTATTGTGTCAGTTAAATCATGCTATTGTAAGATTTACTTTAGCATGCTAAAAGCCCCGGCTTAGTTTTTTCCTTTACCCAGGTGCTGCTTTTCTTCCTCCAGCCCTAATCAAATAATTTCTAACCTGGGCAATTAATTTAGCAAGCAAGCCCAATCATAAACAACATAGTAAAAACAGAAAGAATTCCATCTTAAAGATAAGATTGCATTTTAAAACCCAAGAAGTTAAAAAGTAAGTTTCTTAACATGCTCTTTAATAAAAAGACAAACTCAGCCCACCTTGGGAGCAGGACAGGCAATCTTAATTAATATGCTCCCAGACCAAGAAGCTGCTGTCTTGGAAAAGAATCAAAGTGGTAAATTTCTTGTGTTAGCTAACTTTGCAAAATAACCCAGAGGACTGATAAGAAACTTAGTGCCTCTTAAAAGATAAACATTTGGGGACCATTTGGCAGGTCTGCATCCCTAGCCCTTTGTCTCTCAACTGCCTATAAATCCTCTAGACAGCACACCACCTTGGACTCTCTTGTCCGCTCCCCATGTGAACCAGGAGCTCTTTCCTCTTACTTTATCTCTAAATAAAAGCTTTTACTTGCTCTCCTACTTTGAGTGTTTGCGAAGTTCATTCTACAATTCCATGAACAAGAACCCCAGCATCATTAACAAATGCTGTTTGCCTGCTGAATAATACTCTTAAGGCACAAGGAAAAATATGTTGTAAAATACATGCTAAATAACCCAGGTGGTAAGAATCCTTAAGCACTCAGCACATGGATTGGCATCTTAAAACCAGTAAGCAAAAGAAATATCAAAGCCATAGACAAAGGCAGTAGCGCACAGTAGTCCTTGGTTGAGGCTGGTGGATGAATGACCCCTCCAGTGTAATCTTCGGACAGTGTTTTGGCCTACAACATAGTTTTTACCTTAGTCCTTTTCTTCATTAGAAAATGTACATTTGAATTCTCAGGTCTTGAAATCCACAGGCACAGCTGAATTACTTTAACAGAAAAATTCTCACCACTGGAACTAAGCTCAAACAGATCACTTGACCTCTCACCTTCCACATCACTGAGTTCTGACACACACTCTCACTAAAATCCCCACCAGCAAGAGGAAAGCGGCCCCCAGGAGCAGGAGCCCTCGCCGCAGGATCAGCTGCCTCCGGGTCAGCTCAGTCACATCCCCCAGACAGCCCTGAAGGTGTCCTGGGTGCATCCACTGGTCCAGCTGAGTCTCATCTTTTGTTTCAACATCTCTCATTAAAATTCTGTCATGGTTTTCAGGGCCCACTGAGGGGAAAAAGGAACTCAGTTAGCAGCTTAAAAGGACGTTTTTTTGCATCTGTATAAAAAATGTCTGAAAGGTGATGCATGTCACTAGTAAAGGGGTTTCTAGCTCAGAGAAAGTTTGTTCAGGAAGCAGTTGCTACAGTGGGTTCATAAGAGAAATTCTTTCTCAGGCTACCTGTTCACTCCTGAACCCTGACATGGCCTACGGTTTTCAGCTCGGGTCCTCTAGCAGCTTCGTACTGTTAGGCTGGAGGAAGGAAAAACAAGGACATGCAAACAGAACAGAGAGATGCCATAGGGGGAGAACAGACCAGACCCCAAGGTCCGTGCCTTATACGAAAAGGGGACAGCTCTTCCTAAATTCCATCCTTCTGATGTGCCAACTAAGACCCGAATGTCAGCCTCCTCCCTCTTGGAAGGAAAAAAAGTTTCTAGTTGTCTACTATGTCACCTTTAGCCAATCATACCTCTCCACACCCCCTAGGATAGCTTGCCCACTCCTCCCCCTCTTAATCCCTTATAAGCCCCCACCTCCCTAACCAGGTGTGACTTCTCCAGCTTGTAGTACCCAGGCTGTGGAACATCACCATGGAGTTGCACTCTCTTTGCCTGCTTATTTCGGCTAAAATTTATCTTACACGCACCACCATGAGAACTAGAGAAATATGGTGGCTCTCTAAGTTACATTCAGAGGGGAGATTCTCAAGGAGCCAAGACCCATCTAATTATCATTTCAGAAAGAGAACAAGGCCAGTGGAGGAGAAAGATAACCTAAGAAATAATTAGGAATGTCACAATGCCTTTGGAGTTCCAAAAGAAAAGAGTTCCGAGTAGTGTCATACCAGCTCACACTTAGCGTAACGCTAGCTGACCGGGTGTTGGCTCTGCTCTCGGTGCTTCACCTGCCTGAGCTGCTGAGCTCTCAGAACAGTAGCCTGAGGTAGGTTGCAGGTAAAACTGCAGTATTTCCAGAATCTCTCGCCTGGCTTTAGTGCATCTCCATATCAGTGGGTAATTACCTGGGCTACAGAGGGCTTACTGGAACCTGAGAGGTTGGGGTCGGGGGAGGATTCACTCACTTCTGCCACAGCAGGAGAGAGAGACACACAGGATGGCTTTTTTGACTGATTTTGGTTTCAGCTAGGTATTTTGCCCCGGGATTTCCTCTCCTCGGAGTTATATAGGTACTATTATTATTCTGGTTTGGCAGAATATTGGTAGATGGTAGATGACTTGGACCAACCCTTCCTCTGAAGATTATTATAAAAGCTGGATAAAACCAATGAAAATCATTGTCTTGAAGGGGTCAGAGTGCTAACAATGGCACAAGGGCCAGATCTAGGGGAAGTTTGAAACCCAGAGGAGTGAGCCAGCCTTTGGGGCTGCTTTTGACCTGAGAGTTCCTTGCCTGCAGTGAGCAGTGCTTTGGGGAATTCAGTACCTACCAAGGTAAATGCCTCTGACCTTGGGTTGGAACTCAGAAGGGCTGCATCCAGGAATTAAGGATGAATCAGAAGTAAAGCAGCCTTTACACCAGTCACCTTTAGGTCAGCTGGGTGGTCCAGAAACCTCAATTTCTGGAATTGCCCTAGACTGCTGGTAACCCTAAATGTTCAACAGAAGCAAAGGAAAATCCTCTCTGAAGGCAGATATCATCTTAGGCCTCTAATTACTTCTGCAAACAATCTTCAAATACAAAGTTTGGAACACAGTCAAAGATAATCAGACACATGGGAAGCTAGACAACATGAATGGGAGCTGGCAGAAACAACAGAAGGGCCACTGATTCAGCCAATCCATGAAAAAAGGGACTCAGTTATAAAGGAGCAAGGGACTAGCGGTGGGTGCATGAGCTGCTGCCTCAGGAACTGGGAATCCAGGGGAGTCTTAATTTGACAGAAGGAAGATGATAAACATGTTTGCATGATGTTCACCAGAAGTAACAAACAGTCAAAAAATAATGGCATCTGCCTGATGAACAGGGGAGCCCCACTGACACAGCTTCAAGATAAGGTCGAGCACAGGATCACCAAGCATTAGAAACATCTGCAGAACACTTGCTTGTTCTGCATAAATTTGCCAAGGAATTGGCTACCTGCAGCCTTTACTCATGGACAGCAGTATGTTCATGTCTGGAATTAAAGCAAACAAGCATCAAGTCTGTTATCTCATATGGGACATTCACTTGACTTTACCATTTGTTTCTGAAAAATGGCCCTATTTAAATGAGAGCTCACAGCAGCAAATCTAGCTGTGTCCCACAAATGGCACTTCCTGAGCCACCCAGACAGGCCCGTTCCAAGGGTTGAGGCAGGTGTGTCATACCTGGGGAAAGCGGTTCCTGCGAGAGAGCAGATGTCCCATCCTGGACCACATTTTGTTTCAAACTGGCATGTACCTGAGCCTAGAAGATGAAACTCTTCTAGGTTTTGCTATAGTATTAATAAAATATTTTATTTTGACTACCCAGTTTAGGAAAAGCCAAGCCATTTTCTTTAATTGTCAGGTAACATTGGCGTGCCTCTAGTTCACAAGTATGGAATCATCTTTCACATGCCTGTCAGAGAGCAGGGGGAGTTGGACGGAAAAGTACAAGGTAAGGGGGAAGATCACTTAGAATTCTCCCTTCATCTCTTTTATCTATCACCTATTTTTAGATCCCACATTGACCCTAGGAAGTTCAAAGATGCACACAGGTATCTTAATGAAATATTTTGGGATTATAGAAAACAATATTAGGATAAATTTGATAGCAATCCCACCACCTTTCCAGTTCTAAATATTGTCCTGAAATTGGTTTTTCAGGCACACAGGCAGCAGCTTTGCATGGTAGAATAGGAGAACCCCTATTTTTCTACTCAGTGAATAAACAAGAGGAAGGGATAAGCCATGGTCATCTGGCCCTTCATGTCTGAAACAAATGCAGCTAAAACAACAGAGAGGCCGCATTCATGATAAAAGAGTAGAGAGCCTTCCAAACTGAGAGGGAGCGAGCCAACGCTGATTGTTTCTAGGAATCTTTGCTGAAACAGCAATGAGTATAGTTACCTGTTGGCAGGCTTTTTTCCAATCTAGCCAAGCAATAAAGCCTAGAAAACAAGCAGCTTGAGCACTCACACAGATGATGATTCCTGACCACAGACCTAGAAGGTACAGATATTTAATAGAGGTTAATGCAGTGGAAAACCAGCCACCCCTTGGGGAGCAATGTTTCTTATACCTGACTTTTGAGAATCTGCTTTCATGGCTAAGGTGGAGCCCTTGGTGAGCCAGAGGCCTCTATCCTGCTCTCTTCCTTGGTTCCAGAAGGCTTCAGGAGGCCCAATGCTCCCTGAGGCCTCTTCCCAAGGTTCTGGGTCTCAGAAAAATGTTCAGAGGGTATTTTTGGCCTTTGCAATCATAGTGCTCCGCTATTAAGAAAAGTGCCAGTTATAAGAAAATTAAATTTCCATGACAAACTATTTCCTATTTCTAATAGTACTTTCTAACTACTATGTCCTATTTTCCTCAAAAAATGGATTAACATTTTAAAAATGTAGAAGTCCCCAGGCATCTAAAGCTCCCTCGGAGTGTCCTGCAGGACCTAACTTGCTTCAGTCACAGGCTCCGGGAGCTCCCAGGGCAGAGTTTTTTGAAGAGATGATCACATGAAAGGACAGGCAGGTTTTCCCAATCTCCTAGTCCTTAATGTAAGCCCTGGGCCAAAACATTGCTTCCTGCTATGTAATAACCAGCCCTGAAAATTTAATAGGCAGAGACTGACTTTGCAAATGGAGTTAAGATATTAAATGCACAGCAGGGAAGAAACTATTTCTCAAGGACCCATTGGCAACTCCATTCTTTGAACAGCTGCTGTATTTTTCATTTAATTATTATTGAACTTGAGAAAAATGTGCAACATAATAGGACACAAGGGACTGGAAGTTCACTGTGGGTATCAGATGACTTCTCACTGCCTCTGAGCCTGCCAAGCACTAATGGACAAAAATGGACCACATTTATCTCTGTCACTACTTCACCCAAAGATGAGTTCAGGCTTTAACGTAATCATTTATCAACGGCCAATGTATGTCAAATTATTATTTTAGAAATCAAAGCTGGGCAGTCATTTGTTTCTCCACTTCTTTAAAGATGAGCTCTGGTAATTTCGGATCCTGCGGAGGAAGGTCTTTCCTCCAGATGCACTAAGGTGATAAAGAGGTGCCCCCGCCCCTCTCCCCTCCTGTGCTGTTCACACACACCACACCCATGCCCTGTGGGGAGACCCACAAGACACACGGCTTACAGGCCTGTGCCAGGTGGGAGGCAGAGGCCATAGAACGGCAGTGGTGGTGACCGTTCCCTGGGACTGTCCTCCTTGCCAGCTGCGTGTATCAAGACATAGAGCGCTTGGCTCTAGGACATGTCCGGCCACCACAGGTGCTGCCAGGAGTGCTGCTGCCAGCATGGCCTCCTGAGGGCCTGGCAGTCGGGCAGACTCACCCTTAGGGTCTCACCGCAGGACAGAACTGCAGCCACAAAGGCACATTTTTGAGCGCTGCTCCAGCAGCCCCTGCCGCCACCAAGTCTGAAGGAGTGAGAACTTGGTGACACTGGACAGGGAGATAGAATATGTCAGTGTGGAAGATGGCCCACTGGACAAGAGGAGCAGGACATGCAGCCCTGGAGCCTGGCTCCCTCTTGCCCCCTGCCCTCTCTGCTAAAGCCCAGACAGGAATTTTGCCTTTTTGAATAAGCCCACTCACCATCTCAGAGAGACCTAGGTGTCATCTTACTTAGGCTACAAGCATCCTCCAGAGGACACGTCAGCAAGCCACACGCCCACCTTTCGCCTGACCCCTCCCCTCAAAAAGTCTGCCAATTCTCTCTCACTTACCAACTTTACATTTCCCTGTATGGCCCCGGAAGATGACTGGTTAGCCAGAGACGGGTAAGATTCCTCAAGGGAGGAACAACCTAAGACAGGCACAGTCGCAGGGGGGCCATCAGGTGAGAAATTGGGGATCAACAGAGGTGAGGCTCAGAACCTCACCCCCCCTGCTTTGAGAGAAATCTTCTGCATCCGTGGATGTTTTGCTGCCCTTGTCTAGCTTGGATTAATACTTAGTCCATAGGCACACACCTGATCATCTACATTTGCCCTCTTACAGCACTAAACTATGTTTTCTACCTTTATCTTGCATCTACCTACCACTTCAGCATTTTATTAAAAATAAAAATAATAATAATAAAGGGAGAAATGTGGGATCAACATATAAATCAAGTATAAAAATCAAACGAGATTTTGACCTGATTGTTTATAGTTCATAATGCGTGATCAAAACCGAAAGTTTCTGTGATGACTGCCCTTGTACTGTTCACCATGTAAGAATTTATTAACTATGTAAGAATTCGTTCACCATGTAAGAACTTGTTCGTTATGCTTCAGAAGATTGGAGACTGACGAGAATCAGGCTTGAGATGGATTAATGATTGTACATTGAGCATTGACCCCCCTATACTGAATTTTATTGTTGTTAACAACCATTTGATCAATAAATATGAGAGATGCCCTCTCAAAAAAAAAAAAAAAAAAAAAAAAGTCTGCCAAAATCCTGGCCATAAAAAGCCTCTTAGCCTGTAAGATACACCTCTTCTTTGTTCTGCTGGCCAGGACAGAGGGGTCCTCTCAGGCTTAGCAACAAACTTGCTTGGAGTGCTGAGCTTGCATCCCCTCCCTTCCTTTCACTCTCGCCAGGCATGTAGTGGATGTGGGAAAGCTTCAAGTGCCAAGTCTCAAAAAAAAGCCTACAAACTTATTTCCCAGGCCCACGAGTAACTCAGCTCTGTGTGCCCACAGTTGGAGCTTACCGATCACTCCCAGGTTGGCTGCAAACATCAGTGAAATCCCAATCGGGAGACCAAGTACATAGTACCCGATGGCATTAATGACAGCTCCAACCTTCTGATTTCCACTTCCCCTCAGAATGCCGCCACTTGTACACTGTAGGCAGAGTACAATCCTCAGTGTGAACATGGCCGGTGCTTCCGGAAGACTAGCATCCACGAGTACTTCTCGTTCTGCGAGACTCTGACTTAAAATCCAAGGTGTGGGCCAGCGTTCTTACAAAGGGAATATGATCAAGATATTAAGTATCACCAGTCACCCCCCACCCAGCCTCTCTTCTCCCTTTAAATTTACCATCATCAGAAGCAACACGCGGACCATAAAAGTGCTTACAGGAATACGGCACCACACTTACGGCAAGACCATCAAAGAGGTGGGAAACGGCAGAAATCGGAACCACCTGAGCCACTAGAGCAATGATCTCTCTGTCAGGGAAATAAAGCACATGGTGATCAGGAGGAGACAATGTGTGCAAAAGGAGACTGTGCAGCTCCCCAGTGGCTGCTCAGCTTCTGCCACAGCTTCTGCACACCTGTGCATGGCAACCTGCTGTCTGCTGGCCTACAGAGGAAACCAACTCTACACTGTATCTCACAACTTATAGAAAAAATGTACAGTGCATTTCATCAATGCAGACAGCGGGGTCATATGATTTGTACTCCTCTCCCCTCTCCAAAAACATAAATTTGGATCACAGCTCCACCCTTTTCTTTTCTAACATGATTCCACGTGTGTCCTTCCACATGTCTGAATAAAGCATGTTTAATAGGAGTTAGGCTTCTCTCTATGAACCAAGATTGGCCAGTTATAAAGGCCATGGAGTTAGTTTATGGAATTATCCTTAGTTTCCAGAAATAGGCCATAACTTGTAAAGCTACAGACTCGAATTTTAATGCCTGCCCTTGAAGGGAGACTAGAAAAATGTGCCACTGACCTGGGGAGGCAAACAATTTAGAATACCTTTGAGTGACTGACAAATAAACTGAGAACATTGTCTGGCAATAAATATTTGTTGAATGAGTTAATAAATAAGGTCACTGAACAAGATGGTCAGTCCCCACCCCCTGAAAAAAGGACAGAAATACAATTATTTTATTTAAATTCTATTTATTGAATAGAAATTTTGGGGGCAAGGATATAAGGAAAAATCTTACTTCCACTCCTTTCCCAGCCCACCTATTACTAATCCCCACCCAACCTGGTAACAATTCTTAGCTCTGTATGTGGTCAGTGTTTATGAAACAACAGGGAAATATAAATATTTCTCTATTTATAGAGTCTATTATTTCATGTTATAGCTTTCTCTATATGATATTCTACCCTGATTTTTCCACCTAATGCTATATTTACTTTTATATTCTATTGAAATATATTATTTTTAATGTGCTGCTGAATTCTGCTAATATTTTATTTTGGATTTAAAAATTGATATTAATAAGTGAGATTGGTTTGTGGCTTTCTTTTTTATTGTGTAAACTTTGTCAGATTTGGGTACCAATGTTCCATTTGCTCCATAAACACAACAGGGAAACTTTCCCTTTTTTGCTCTCTGGAGCAGATCCGACAGCATTTTAAAGATTTTATAAAATTCTCCTTTGGAACCCTCTGAGAATGGTGCTACATGAAATTTTAAAATAATTTCTTCCTGTTTCTTCTAAGGCAGTTGATCTATTTAAACTTTCCATGTTTTCCAGGGTAAATTTTGATAAATTACTTTCCTATAACACTTTAATTCCTTCCAGATTTTTTAATTTACTTGAGAAAACTGTACAAACTAGTCTTTTATGCTTTACAAAAATAATATTTTTTTTTTAGTAATTTCTCCTTTTTTGCAGAGCGCTCTCTCTTCTTCCTCTTTGGGGAGTTTAGGAATCTATGCCATTGTTAGAATCTATGTCATCAATTCTGCTGGTTTCATTTGATCCTGGGCAGCTTACAAATAATTTGATTTTGTGGGCTTTCTCTGTCTCCTAGTTTCATCAAAGGTATAGTGTGTGGGTGCTTTGTTTTCCATTCTTTTTCCTGCTTTGCATGGTTTCTGGAAGTGGCAGATTCAGAATCAAATGTCCACCTTGTTCCTACTGAAGCCATCAGTGCAGGATATATGTGTGACAAGTTAATTCTGACTTCCTTTAAAGGAAATGAGGATGATTTCTGGTTGCCTTCTGTGGGGAAAATGGAAGTTCCTATGGCCAGGATCCTCCCCTGACCCTAAACTACTTGATGATGTAACTGACCTACTGCTAAGCTAACCCTCCCATACCCATAGACGACGAGCTATTATTGACTGAGTCACTATGTAAAGAGCTCTGCCCAGTGCTCTGGAAGAAGGCAGAGATGGAGGGGGATTACGGACCTGCAGACTGCTGGGTGCAGATGTGATTCTAGTGCTCAGCCCACTGTTGGGATGAAAAAGCTGGGTATAAGACCTTTTACCCCAAGAAGTTCTGTTGTCATTCCTCCATCTCACTGAATCCATAGTGAACTTGTCCAGAGCTGAAACCCTCAGGCAAGACACCTTCCCACTCATTCTGGAGTGAGGGACATTTACACATCTGATTTCCCTACAGCAAAAAGAAGCTAAAGACGAATACCTGAAGATGAAACTGTGAAAGGCAGTTCTGTGCACCTGCCTGCTTTTTGATCCATGAGGGAAAGGCCAGTTTTACATTTTGTAATTGCTGAAAAAGAATCCCAAAGAAGAGGCACCCCCACTCTGTATCTACATTGTCAGAATGCACCAGCCAGGCTCTCTGATGAGGGCGACTGAACAGAATTGGCAGCACACAGAGGGGATTTATCTTGCACGAGGATTCTTCTCGGTAACCAGTCTGATGCTGAGATTTTTTTTGAGACAGTTCCTTGGAGAGATTTTAACTTCAATTCTAATTGACAAAGATATTATGCAGCTACTATAAACCAGACATGTGGGCAGATTCTGAGATACTGATAGGATTCTTGTCCTTGGGAACAAAATAGTCAACTGAAAATGTAATCAGTGGTTCCAAAAACACATTTCCTTCTTTAAAATACAAGAGTATCCTGACTGCTAGAGGCTTATATCACCACCAAAGTCCCTTAAATTGGCTTGAATCTAGATGATAAGTTAGTTCCTGTGTCTAATAGGTTCCTCCCAGGTAACATAAGTCGGTTTCTGATCGTGCAAATGACTCGGCATCCTACAAGCTACAACAGTCCAGGAGCCCAGTGTGAAAGCATCTATCCAACCACTTCTTTACCACAGACTTCACATGTCAAAAAAAGTGTCCACTCACCGGTCGGCTGTGAAAATGTACCCCACAAGATCCTTACAGCTTAACAGCAGGACACAAAAAGTTACAGCAAAGAATTCTGCAGATAGAACAGTAGAGAAACAGCACAGTGAAAAAAGGAGGTCTACGGGTTAAGGGGGAGCCCCATTCCCCAGGTCAGTGGGCAAGGGGGAGCTCGGGTCCTCGGATCAGCAGGTAAGGGGAACCTGGTTTCCTGTGCATGGCCTGCTTGGAACCATTGACTAAACAGTCTAGGCACCTGTGATCAGCAGGGCGACGGCTGAGGACTTCCGGGCCTGCTCAAAGTTCCTGGCACCCAGTGCATTCCCCACCCGGACGCTGGCAGCCACACTGAAGCCTGTAGGTATCTGAAATGCAAAGGAAGCATACAACAATAACACTGGGAGTGAAGCAGGAGGCAGAGAAAGAGTCCTACCTCTGGTTCAGTTTTGAACCTAACCCTGCACTTCCCTGGGAAGAGAGGCCTGGTCGATTGAGCTTCACACTGATTGGTAAAACTTGGTCCTAAAAGTAGTGAGACCAATTTGCAACATCCCCTCTGTCAGGCTGGGAGCCCCCGACTAACGTGGAACCTGGAACTCCAGGCTCGGATCCTCACCACACTGGCTTTTCTGGGGGGCTTCCCACCTGTGCAATGGAGGGCCCGGCGCCATCACACTCCCACTCTGGGCGTGGAAGGACAGACTGCAGGGAGCCCAAGCAAGTTAGGTCTGCTCTGGAAGACCATTGTGGGATCAAGTTTATGAGACAGAATCCTAAAACGGTAACCATTTTTTCCCAAAAAATGTTGGATAAAAAGAACTTCAGACAATAAAAGATACCTATGAGGCTGATAACAGTGCTTCCCTTTTTGTGAAGGGAATGGTGGGGAAAAGGCAGAATTAGCGTGGTGCCAAAGGAGGTTCAGGAAGAGTATGGCCTTGTGGAGAGGAATGGGAACTGGTGAGTTCAAATCCTAGCTCAGCGACTTCTCAGCTGTGTGTCCCTGGGCAAGTTACTTTTCCTCTCTAGACCTCAGCTGTTTCATCTGTAAAAGGGATGGTGTAGTAAAGCCTACCTTGTAGGGTTTCTGTGGGGTTTTAATGAGTCTCCATAAATGCTAACTGCTTAGAATACTATGTAAAAATCCTCACATGTAGTAACTGTCCAATAAAGGTTAGCAATTCAGTTAAGATTACTGTTATCTATAAATTTACCACTTGAGAAATCAGTGTTAATAAAGAGGAGTCGTCATTCACTTAAATACGAGTTTTGCTTGCTGATCAGGGTAACGAAAGGACGGGGCTCCAGAAAAGCTGGCACAGAGGATGAGGGGTGCAAATGAACCAGAAAACGGAGCCCGCGGCTGCAGCCCTCCCCACGGGCGGTATATTCATTAAAGGGAGAGAGTGAGGACAGAGAAACCGTGCAGACACCACCTTCACCCAGAATCAGTTCCCACCACCAATGGAACAAGCCCACATCACGTGCCCCCTGACGTAGCGCACGAGGAGGACACAGCAACACTTCTGAAGTATTTCTGTCAAATCAGAATCTGCTCCTGAGGAAGGACCAGCTACAGCAATTGAGGGAAAGCCTGTATACCATGGCCTTTGTTCTTCAAAAATGTCCAGGTCAAGAAAAGCTGGGGATCTCTTCTTGATTAAAGGACACGAGAGAGGCTTGAAGCTTAATTCTGGGAGACAAAAAGTCACAAAGGACACTAACAGACAATGGACGGTGTTTGAATACAGGCTGTGGAGGTAGACAGATGAGATGCAGAAGACAGAGAGAATGGGACAAATGTAATCAATTAGTGAATATGGGTACAAGTTATAAATCCTTCTTTGGTTAGAGAGAAATATAAATGTATAAATGTATGGTCTAATAAGACTGTTAGAAAGCATACAGTAATTATGCAAAAGACTTAAAATTGTAATTAAATTTCATTTTTAGGAATTTATCGTAAAAGAACCAAACAAGTATGTAAAGATATTTGTTCTAAGATATTCATTGAAGTGTTAATATTGAATTATTGGAAGTAAACTAAATATTCAACAGCAGGAGACTGATTCAAACATTATACGACAAACAATGGAATACTGTGTACCATTAAGTATTTTGATTTCAGTATAGTTACTGAACTTACTGAAATATAAAATACATATAAAATATAAAAAGTGTAGAAGTAACAAATATGGCTGAGAAAATTCTGCTTAGAAAAAAGAAAAAACAAAAAGCGCAGATCCTCCTGCGTCCCCACCTGCTGGCGATCACTTGCCCTTCAGTGGGACTCCGTCCTGGGCCCCCCTCACTTCCTGTTCCCCTTACCCGCTTGCCTTGCCTCCTGGGCCAGGTCAATGCTTGGATATGAGCTGCTCAGAACACTGCCTCACTTTGTGATGTCACATTTATTCATGTGCACTCTCCCCACTGGAGGGTAAGCTCCCTAAAATCCGGGGGTCACTGTTGCATCTCTAGCACCCAACGGAACAAGAATCTCAGGGCTTTGTTGTTGCTTGGCTTGAAAATAAAAAACCTCTTGCTTTTTAAAAATAGTGTTTGCCATCTTAACCACTTTTAGGTACAACGCAGTAGTGTTAAGGATACTGCCATAATGGTACAACACAGCTCTAGAACTTTTCCATCTCGCAAATTTGTAAACTCTGTACCCATCAAACTACTCCCCATGCCTCCCTCTCCCCCTGCTCCCCATGCCCTGGCTACCACCATTCCACTTGCGGTTCTGTAAGTCTGACGACTGGGCTCCTCATACAAACAAAACCAGACGGTCACTGTCCTGTTCGCCTAGCAGAACGTCCTCAAGGCTCATCCATGCCGTAGCATTTGACCAGAAAAAAAATCTCGTCTTTAATGTAACAGAATACAATAACCATTCTCCCATACCAGAAAACACTTTGTGAAAGGTTGTGCACTATTCCGTGATGATATACATAAGCCGTATTTAAACAAACTGTGTTGGTGGACATTTATGAACGGGGCTTGCTCACTGCTGTTCGCTGCACCTCAGGGCTCCCCTCTGCTGGGAGGCAGCTCTCTCCCACCCTCATTCCTGCTCACAGGTATTTTCATGAACTGACAGGTACAGACTGGATCTACAAGGGCGCTTGGGGACCAGAACCTGGGGAAAGAATGAGAGCCACAGAAGTGGAAGATGGCAGTGGGTCTCAATTTCCTAGTCCCTGACATGTGCTTTGAGCCTTGTGAGGAGAGACAGAGACAGAGAGGGAGTAGGGAGGGGTAAAGGGGAAGATGTAGACTGATGGGGTGTTTTCCCACCTTAGCGTGGGGGGCTCAGGCTCTGGGGTGAGCAGAATGGGGCCTCACAGCATCGCCGGGTAGTGCCTTCCCAGACAGGGATTCTGCATCGTCACTTAAGGCAGCTGCAGCCAAGGCAGTGGCCTGACCCTCGGCACCTGTGAGGGCCCTTGCTGGAAAGGCCGGCCAGGGATGTGATGCCTTTGTCTCCTATGGCTTTGTGAGAGCCTTTGCCAGCCAGTCCTTAAACCAGTGGGAGCTGGAAATCAGCCACATTTAAACCAGGGAAACCTACAAGCAAATCAGGGTGTTTGCCTTTTGGAAAGTTGGTTTTCCAGCACCCGGCTTCAGAGGGCACACTCACACTGAGAAACTCAAGGTTTTAGGAACTATTGACAAAGTTGCGGACAGGTTGTGGGGAAGCCCAGGGAACTGCACACTGGGAGCCAGCATCCTCAGGGTCAGGGATGAGGGAAGGGAGGTGTGTCCACATCAGAGTCCCTGAGACCCTCAGAGGGCAGCTGGGGAGTGAAGACCTGGCCTAACTGCCCACTGACCCCTCTTCTCATCTCCTGACCCCCACTGGCTGGATCTAACTGGTGGAAAGCAGCCCACTGCTGTAGTCCCTAGGGTCAGCCTCAGGGCAGGAGAATCTGGAGAAGAGTGGGGATGGGGTGGAGGAGCACACAGGAACACAGGAGTCCATCTCCCTTAGGTGGCTTCTGGGCAAGCCAGCCAACAAGCTGGTCAGAGCAAAAAGCACTTGAGTTCATGGAGGACTCCCTGCAAACCTCCAGAAATATCTGTGGGGGTCTGAAAGCTGTGCAGCTGTGACCTGTGCCTCTGAGCCCAACTGTACATCAAAATAAATGTTGCAAATTTATAGCTTTCTGCTGAGGAAGCTCAGGTGGCATAACTATGCTGCAGTAAAGACTTTGTTTGCAATGTTTCCCTTTTCTGACTATTTCCCTAGAAAAGACCAGATTTCCAAGCAAAAATTGTACAGCAAAGGGTTTCTACATTTTTAAGATTTTGATGCTTACTGTATACTTTTTTCCAGAACATTGATACCAACTGATAAATGTATCAGCCAATACACAAGAGTGGCTGATTGCACACATCTTCACCGATACTTGACATTATTAAATTTGGACAGTTGCCTGTTGGCTCGGTGAAAAATCTTTAGCCCCAGGGTTATTTGCTTTACTTAAATTACTTAAGAATATATGTTTTGGACAAAGTTCTTCACATGCTCACTGGAAGCAAAATATTTTATTTGTCCCAAATTTCCTTTCTTAAAAGTGCAAAGGAAGCAAACCTATGAGAGCAATTCACACAGCACCCAGCACATAGCGCTGTTTACCATTCGTTCCTGAACTTGGTCATTCAGTGCATATCCAGGACACATCCCGTGTGTGATTAGGAGATAACAAGAGGTCTCTGCTCTGGACATTTCTGTCTCCTTTTCCTCTTCCAAGATTCAGAGCCCTAATTTGCTTCAGCTGTTCTTGGTGATACCTGTCAGGACAGGGCCCAAGGACTGAACAACATTCCCTTGCCCACCCCTTCCACCTCCCTGCATGGTGGGGGCTTCACGGCTGCAAAGATGTTATCTCCCCTTTGCTGAAGCATCAGTCCTCCACGGGCCCTTGGAGATGACTTAAATCGACTAGATCTGGATTTCTGCATATATAAGGTTGTCTGTTTACAAACCAATAGAGGCAAGTTGTAGAGAATCTGGAAAGTGCCGAAAGGTAACAGAAGCAGCAATCAAGTCCAACATCCCAAGGAAACCACTGTCAAAGTATTGGTGTGTTCTACTAGAAAGATACAAATGCTTTCTAAAAACAAATTTGGGAATATAATATATAACTTTAAATATGTTCTTCTTGTTTTAAATAGAAACACTTCCCAGTTTACGTAACATCATTTTGCACCATAATGTTCCATGTTGAAGAGATGGGCGTCATTATGTTCCTTCTCCTGTTGGGACATTTAGGCTATTTTCCAGATTTTTTATTATTAGTTATTTTCCAATGATGGTCTTTAGACAACAAAAAGCACAGGTGCTCAGGAGAATGATTCTCAAAGGAAACAGGAAATGTATATTCTATATACTTTTAAAATATAACAGTCTCAGGGTGGGGAAATGTAAGCATTCATGTGACAAACAATGCCAATAGCTCTAGTCCCTTTCCCTGTACATACTCCCTTCCTGTCCCCATCTTTCCTTTCACATTTCTAGAATGGTGCTTGCTAGAGAAGAAAGCTCTTCAGAATTTCCAGTTAAGGTTTTCAGTAAAACAAAGTCAAAGGAAAGCCTCTAATGCCTGGGGTTCTTCTCTAAATGTTCCTTCCTTTTAAGGGCTGAATAATATTCCATTGTAGTGACAGTGACAGACCATGTTTTGTTATCCATTCATCTGTTGACAGACACTTGCGTAGCTTCATCTTTCAGCTACTGTGAGTAATGCGGTTTAATTTCAGTACAAGTATCTGCTCAAAACCCTGCTTTCATTTCTTTTGGGTCTAACCTAGGAGTGGTCACACCAAGTTTTAAGAGGCATCAGACCCAGGCAGGAGTGGAGCTCATGGGGATACAAGGAGCTTGACCCTTACTTCTAGGCAGCCAGTGCTGTCACCCTTCACACCCCCACCTGTCCCCAGGGCATCTGTGGTGTGACAACCAGAAAAGATTCTTCGTGTCTGGCAAGTGTGCTGTCAGAGCAGTTCTCTCAGACTTGAACTGTGTTAGGTGGTGGATGACCAGCAGTGAACAACTAACTGGAGCTTCTCCCCAAGTTCCTCAGCACACAGGCAAGATCCCAACCGTACCAAACTCACCCTCCCTGGTTCTGGGATAAAAGCTTACTTTCATGAATCACCTCATAAGTTATTAATGCTACAAATGCCTGTGCTCATTCTGAGGACTCTTCGAGGGGAGCATCTAGCACCTCCACACAACCGGCTCTCAGCACTTACCATGTACACAATGGTGGCCAGTTCATACACGACGGACTGGGCTCCCAGCTCCACTGTGCCGAGGGTACCTGGTGGAGAGACAGTTGCTGCCATGCTTCCGGATGGGGCCCCCGCACTGCCACCAGCCACCCCACCTTTCCCACACTGACTGCTCAGGAAGCTCCCAATTTCGTAGGCCCACCACTCAATGCACAGCATTAACATGCTGGGGATGGCCAGCTGGAAAAAGGAGGCCCAGTCCTGCAGACACTCGAGGGACCACCCTGCAGGCAGGACATGAACACATTTCCAACACATCCAGCCATCGGGCTGGAGTTCAATCCAGGACAAAACCCGTGTCTAGGTTGGAAGACGAAAGGTCTCTTTACCTCCCCAGGTAGCTTGATGCAGTTTCCACCCAAGGATGTAGAGGAAGAGGAGCACAGCCAGGGTGAACTGGGAGACTGTGTTTGCCAGTGCTGAACCCCTGGGAAGAATGGTCCCAGTGAGGGGAGGTGCCTGCCCTCCACCCTCTCCCGCCTCACTCAGGTGGGGCGGGCAGCCACCCTGTGATCGTCTTTGTTCCTGACTGGCCTTACTCTCCATCTCCAGAGGCGTTATCCAGAGTAGCCCATGGAGGAGACCCCAAGTGGCCACAGTGACCAGGCAAAGGGCCCACACCCACCCCATCCTGGAAAACACTCATGCAGGTCATTCCTTCCCACTGTCCCAAGAGTAAGCTGGACTCACATTACCCTGAGGTGCAGCTGATGGAGAAGCAGATAGTTGGTGAGGGCATTGACAAAGTTGGCTGCAACTCCAGTTAGGATCTGGGGCAGGACAACTCCCTGAAACGAGGAGAGGCCGTGCCATGCTGTGGACCCACAGGCAGGGCTGCTGTGCTCCCCCCAGACCAAAGCAGGCTCTGAGCAGCTATGTGGCTGGCTGGCCCAGGCAAACCAGCAGGCCTAACTGGGTGCCCAGCCTGGCTGTTCCCAACCCCTGCCCCCCCACCCAGTCTCCTGCTCTGTGGAGCAAGAAGCACATGGTTCCGGCCACAGAGACACGGGCAGGGGATGGGAAGGCAGCAGAGAGGGGGAATGTGAAACAGCTTGTCTAAAGAGGGCAAGGACCAGCAGGGATTAAAGAGCATGCACAAGTCATTTGCACACTGGACAGTGGGGTGGGAGAGTACAACACTTTCTGACTCAAACTGAGGTTGGGAAGATTGACCTAAGATCTTATGGAACTGGACTGCGGGACGAACGCCCTGTCATCCAACTCTGCTCCCAGGTACAGGGCAGGAAGTCTGGTCAGCTCACATCCTGACAGGCACTGAAGGCATGGGAGTGAAATGGTGCCAGACTAAGGAGTAGAAATCAGGACAGAATACCAGACTCTGTAAAGCCAGTGGTGACACTAAGGGGAAACGCTCCCCACAAATATAGGGTGCCATCTCAGCCCAGTCTTTGAATGATGTAACTTGGTCTCTAAAATCAGACTAGAGGAAATTCTGCTGCTTGAAATCCTACCAGAAGAAATGAAACACCCCACTCTTACCTGGGGCAAAAGCCACTTTCACACAAAAAAACCAGCTTCCATTTGCAACCCAGGGACAGAGCTCCATGTGGATTTCTGGACACCGCAACCTACATTTGTCCACCTTCCACATCTACCTACGCCTTGCCATTTCCAAGGAGGGGGGACTTGGGTCCCGTGTGCATGGCAGACGTGGCATTGATATCCCTTTACTCATGGCCTACCTCGCTCTGAGCCTACCGAAGCTCAGCGTCCTTCAGGACCCCAGCGTCACTCTTGGCTGTTTATCTGGTGAGAACCCACAGCTCAGCTTTCTCAATGCTGCAGATCAGTAAGCCCACCCCTTCTCATGTGGGTCTGTCTCTTGTGGTCTTGGACATCCTGGGCTCAGGAGCCAACCACTTATGTGAGTCACTTGTGTCTCGGGAGAACCTGGCTAGATTTCAGCCAGGGAGTGAGGTGGTCAGGCTCGCCTGTCAGGTAGGTGGTGTGGGACTGCCCCAGGGAAAGGCTGGCAGCAGGGAGCCTGGCTAGGGCCTGCTGACTGCGCTGACGGGCAACGATGGACAGGAGGAGCGGAGGTGGGACAGGAGCAGGGGGATCTGCAGCCCGGAGACTGCTTGGACACCAGGAGCGAAGGAGACGGAGTCATGGATGATGGGATGTGTGCAGAACAGGTTACTGGAGAGAAAATGTCTGAAAGGAAGCAGGAGGCAGAGGAGCAGGTTTGCAGGGGATAAGGAGGTTGGGGTGCAGCACGCATGACCTCCCACAGGCAGCAGGAAGGGCTGTTTGCAGGGTAGATATAAATATGGGCGTCCTGGGCATACAGATGGAAATCAAGGACACGAAGGAGAGGGCAGTCCTCGGAGTAAGGGAGGAAGAAGCCCATGGGTCAACCCCTTGCAGAGTGCTCCCCCTCTACCCCTGTAAGTCTGAGCACCGTCCTGGGCTTCACTGTTCCCTTCCCATGCTATACCCTCTTCCAGTGGATTGACTTTCTCCCCCAACCATGTGTTTCTCTTCTGTCCTACACTCACAAATGGGCTGGGCCCCATGGTGGCAATGGCTAAATACAGGTCCTTCCTTCCCCAGGGTCTCTCCGGCCAAGGAGCCATGTTACTCCACAGGACCCGCCCCATCCTTTCGACTCCCATTGCTCCCGTAGGGCACGTCTTTCCTCCCCAGGCCCGCGTCATCTGTTGTTTGGACCACACCCATAACTCTCATCTCTTCCCCTGGCAATTAATTTCTTTCCCACAAACTAGAACCTGTGGCAGAGAGAGTGAAGCCCTGCACGCTGACCCGGAGCCAGTCCCCACCCCAGTCCCCGCCCCAGTGGTGCCTAAGCTGCCCCTATTCCACCCCTCCTCCTGCTTTGGGAACCCCCATGTTCTCCACCACCAGTTCACACCACTGGCCCCTCTGGGCCCCTACTTCTAGGTCTCTCCTTCTGCCTCAGTGTATAGAGGGGTTTCCACACTGCTCTCCTCACTAGATGGAGTTAGAACCTGAAATTAGGAGCCCCCGCATTTTCTGGGAGACTGACAGTCAGGGAGAGGGCCCTGCAGCTGCCGAAGCTCCTGTGGCTTCCATCAAGGTCACAGGCTGTGGGCACAGACAGGCTGATCCTGCCTCTACAGATGTTGCAAGGATACAATTCTGATACTAATAAAGATTTGAAATACTGTCCTCAGGGTACTATCTTAATTTTAAAAACACTTACTTGGTGGAAAGGGTCCTCTCTCTGCCCATTTGTCCCCCATCCCTTGCATATGCTCTGGAGGGCCTGCCTATGGCCAGGCCCATTGTCCGGTACCCTCATTTACCTGGATTCATCTGGAAGGAAGTCAAATGGTCCCACACATACTGGCATCATGAATCCATACCTTCCAAGCCAGGGCAGCCAGCCCTGGGCCTTTGGCCATTGCTGTTAGTCTTGTATGAAGAGTTCTGACTGATGTGTGGTATCATTATGACGTGGGCTCTCACATCTACACTGAGGGGAGTGGGGCCTTTCAGACAGACCAGAGCCTAGAGGCCGGCTCCCAGGAGCCTGACAGCGCTCTGCAGGCCAGTGACAGCATGGAGCCAAAGAATGCTACCCTGTACTGCAGCTCCAACCCTGGCCTGCCAATGACAATATTTTCAAGTGGGAATTGGGAAGGATTTTCCAGAGCCAATAATAACGTGTCTTTTCCTTGATATCACTTAACAGACCTCCCCACGCCAAACTGCTGCACGCACAACACGGGGAGATGCATTTCTGTGGCTCCTGCAGACGAGCTCCTCCACCCTGGTCTCCCTCATCCCTGACTAGGTCCAGGGCCCCTGATCCCTGAAGGGTACAAACTGCTGTTGGCCCCCCAAAGAAAAAGGAGAGTCTGCATTACCTGGTTGAGCAAATACTTAACTTGTAAAGCATAAATAAAGGTTGCCTACAAGAGAACAAGAAATGAATGTTAATATTTTGGCCTTACTATGCAGCAGTGAGCTGGGAGCCACAGAGGCGTGCCATCCAGGAGGGGTGAGGGCAGGGGCGGGGGGCAGGGCACCAAAGCCGAGGCATTCGAGCATCCCTGTGATGGAAGAACATGGCCCAGGAGGCCTCAGGGCCTGGGAGGGAAGATTCCCTGCACGCATGGCAAGGGCTCTTCTGGGATGGTGGGCTGTGAAGGAGGCCCCTGGGGAGACTCTAGAGGCACACCCCCTTTTACAGACCATGCTATAGTCCTGTTGGGTGGAATAATTAAAGAATATTATCTTTTAAAGGTTTCAGAATAAAGACCACAGTGCCAATTATGAGGGCAGGTGGCTACTTTTAAGGGCTGAATTGTATCCCCCACAAATTCAAGAAGTGGAAGCCCTGACCCCCAACGTCATTGTATTTGGAGACAGTCTTTCAAGAGGTGATTACTTTAAAATGAGGCCGTTAGGGTTAGCTCTAATCCAGTGGGACTGGTTTCCTTATAAGAAGACAAGAGACCCCAGGGGTGCCCACAGGGGCTTGGCCATGTGAGGTGGCAGCAAGAAGGTGGCTGTCTCCAAGCCAAGGAGCAGGGCCTCGGAGGAAACCAGTCCTGCGACACCCTGATCTTGGACTTGTCGGCTTCCAGAACTGTAAGATAGTAAGTTTCTGTTGTTTAAACCCCCCATTCTGTGGTATTTTGTTACGGCAGCCATAGCAGACTAGTACAGCTCCCGTCCAGCTGAACAGAACCAGCTTTGGTCGCTCACTGAGCACACACAACTGCATTGGACATGCACATACACCTAGGGCCCTATGATCACACTCAGCAAAAAAAAAAGTCTAAAGGTACCAAGTGAGGCCCTCAGGGGCTCAGAGATGCGGAAGAATTTACCACGCCACAAATAATGTGAACACCTCTCCGTGGACAGTCATGGAGATCCGTCCAGCTAGAGGGGCCCAGGAGTCAGCCTACCAGAGTCATCGTGGCCCTGTTGCTTCTTGAGGGACAAAGGTTTGTGTCTTTCATTGACATCATCAAAACGACACTCCCTGATGGTGCCAATACCACCCTGGGAATCACATAAGCCTGAACCCCCTTGCTGAGCTCACAGTGTCTCAGCTGCCTTTCCAGGGAACCGCAAGAAGTGAACCTCTTAACTCTTGAAAACTTACAGGCAGAGCTGGAATGAAGATCATGACGTAGGTCTGGGTAAGCCTAGCCAAGGAAAAGGGAAAAGCAGTCATAAAGGTCTCCATTTCAAGGGAAGGTAGGCAGCAAAAATTAAATGGCTTTCATGTGCTTGGCTCTATTGGGCTTAAACTGTCTCTTATAACCCAATTCACTCCTCAGGTTCTTCTGAGCCACAGGCTGAGGACCGGGTTTTCAGATGGGCGCTGAGACCAACGCCCCTGCCCGGGGGAGCTGTCTTGTGTGTTGTGAGGTATTCTGCAGCATCCCTGGCATCCACTAGCAGCGAAACCCCAATACCAGTTCCGATAAGCAGAAATGTCTCCCAACACTGCCCAAAGTACCCTGGGTTCAGAGCTCCTGGTCCAGGACAGGGACTTTTCAAGGTCTTCATCAACTAGTCCAGCTGGACTCAAACTTGAGTCGCCCAGGGGTGCTTTGGAAGACAGGCTGCAACCCAGACCAGGAAGACAGAATGCTGGAGGGGAGGGGGACCAGGCGTGGGTGGGGCTCAAAGCAGCCAGGCGATTTTAGTATCAACCAGGGTCAAGGATCACAGAATGAACAAACACCATAAACTGCCACTTCATGTGGAGGATGCTGCAATTCTTATATCACTCTGAAGGATCTACTCTAGAAGGCAGCAGACGAGGAGTCTAGACCTTGGAAGACAGGTGCAGAAAGCACGAAGGCCAGGGAGAAGTCACTGAGGAGAGCCTAACTCCCTCTCAGTGTGTGGCCTTGTCCCAGGCCTCTGTGATTTCCAGAAGCTGAGCTTGCATGGGACCAGCCTCCTGCCGGGCGGGCCCTATCCCTCGCTGGCACAGCCCACCTTACCTGGACACGGCTGCGCCCTGCCTGAAGAGCAGCAGGATCTGCTCGGTGTTGAGGAATAGTGCCCAGCAGGGCAAGCAGCAGAGAAGCAGGACCAGCGTGCCCCTCTGCAGGATGACCCCCACGTGCTTCAAGTTCCGGCTCCCATATGTCTGGGTGCGTACCACCAAAAGAAACACGTTAGCACAGAAACGGCACCCCACTGTCCCCCCAGAGACCTTCAAGAGACAGATGGCCCTAGAGACTGCCACGTTCTTTAGGTGTTAGTGCCTCTCAAACTAGGCTGCTCATTAGAATCGCCTGAGGAACACTTTTGAAACTCGGTGGCTAGAGTCCCACTAAAGGCAGTCTGGATTTAACTGGGATAGCAGGGTAGGACCCAGATATCAGTGGCGTTTAAAAGTTCCTTGTGTGATTCTAATTTACAGTCAGGGTTGTACATCACCTGGAAATGATAGAAATACAATAGAAATCTTGGCCCCTCCCCATCGCCCACCAACCAGACCTA
Organism: Manis javanica; assembly: GCF_040802235.1. Lineage (NCBI taxonomy): Eukaryota > Metazoa > Chordata > Mammalia > Pholidota > Manidae > Manis > Manis javanica. The sequence goes on along the minus strand of NC_133159.1, from coordinate 115,580,645 downwards.
CTGAAGCAGAAACTCCGGGGGCAGGGCTGGTGGCATGCTGAAGCCAGTGTCTACTGGCCCGCAAAAGGGTCTGTGTTTAGTGACATCCGTGTAACAGCCCAAACTTAAATATAGAGGGAGTTACTTCTGGCACTGGATTTGACAAACTGTAGCCAAAACACTTCCCTCCCCCAGCCCAAGACCTGTTTATTCAACATTCACCAGCAAGCCACTGGATGGGGCCACCAGCCTCTGATTGAACTAGTGACCCAGGCGACTCTACTGTAGACTAAAGCCTGAGAACCACAGGCCTAGACCAAACTCAACCATGTGGTCAGTGAAAAAAGGGGCTTTTACAAATGTCCCCTATTTGGTCAAAATGTACTGTGAGGCAGACAGACATTACTTCACAAGCCTGAGAGACATCCAGCTACCTTTCAGAGAAAGCAGGCAAGGAGAGTTGGATCTGGGTTTGCTCTGGGACTTCCTCTGTGTGCACGACTCTTCCTTCCGGCTACACTTGTGAGAAGATGTCCAGGCTAACTATGAAAGTGACCCGAGGCTTCCAATTACCTGGGAGATGAGGGTGTCGCAAGCAGAAGATAAGCCGAATCCCACCGACACCCCGGTGACATTGATGATCTGGAAACAAATACGAGGAGCAGGCAGGCAGAGTTAAAGGAAGTAAATGCTCTGTGCTGGTCAGAGGCTGCAGAGCACTTCCACCAACCCCACAAGTCAAATGAAGCAGCTGTCACCTGCCTGGAGCCCCTGCACAGATCGGTTGGGACAACTTAATTAAAGGACATGCACAAAAGTAGAGGGGCAAGAAAATTTAAACCAGAGGCAACTACCCAGCCTTTTTTTTTTTTTAAGTCTTAGGCATTTCGCTCCCCAGTTTCAGAGGACCATGAGTCCTTCTCAAGGGGAATGCATCAAGGCACCATAGCTCAAGACCAAGCACAGCATGTTACAATATCCTTTAGGACTCTGGGAGCACAGGAGCAAGTCTCTGACATCAAAGCTAGTGCTAGAGACCTTGCAGGTGTACTTGATGAGGGTCAGCAACAAAACCTTGGGGTTCTTAGAGCTTGGGGAGCCTGACAGTACCCCACAAACAAGGGAGTGGCCTCACAGGATGTACCTCCACCTGAGGGAGGAAGGTACCCAAGGACAACCACCCAAACCGGGCCCAGCCTAGATACACCAGCTTCCTTGCACTCCCTTGGCCATAAAGAATCTGCAGGAGGCTTGCTGACTGCATTTCTGTCTTCCCCCAAATTTCCAAACATTAAAAGCCAAAAAGGATAATTAAGCCTGGGGTTGTCCATTTCAGGTTGTCCCCCGAAAGCAAGACAATCTGCATATCCCAAGGGACTAATTCCAAGTAGTCTTGTAAAGTTCAGAGGTAGCAAACTCCAGTCAGTGCCTGGAGGGGCCAGGCAGGTAAGGAGAATGTGTGCCTTGCAGGGCAGGAGCAAAGGGGATCTGGGGAGGCTGAGGAGAGCAGGAACACATACCTGCTGAAGTCATTGAATCCATTTTCCTAGAAACATTAAGCTGGCCAAACCAAACAAACTGGCGGGGCCTTTGGCCAAGTGTAGCCCATCAACCCCTGGCAGAGGTCAAGGACATCTCTCTTTGCTTTTGGGGGTTCACATCTAGTACACAGAGGGGACTTGGAGTTCCTCCTGATTTTAGGTTTGGACACTAAGATCCAGGATTTCATCGTCTAGTTTCATTGCTAGATTAGGACTCTCAGAAAGACAGACAAATCATGAGCAGGGGATTTCTCCTGATGAAGTCAGACTTCAACCCTGCTTTTACAATTCCCTTCTCTCCAATGTGGGACCAAGATTGGGAGCCAGAGCTCCACAGATTACAAATTAGCTCATGTGGGAGTCAGAATAATGGCCCACCAAAGATGTCCCTGTCCTAATCCCTAGAACCTGGGAACATGTGAGGTCACATGGCAAAAAAGAATTAGGATTGCAGGTGGAAATAAGGTTGCAGCCCAGCCAACACCCTGATTTTAGGCTAGTGAAACCTATTTCAGCCTTCTGACCCCTAGCACTGTAAGATACTAAGCTTGTATTGTTTTAAGCCGCTAAATTATGGTTATTTGTAACTAACAGCAGCAAGAGGAAACTACTACAGCTTTCCTAAATCCCTGTTAAAAAGTTCCACACGTACTGTCATTGCAAGCATGACAGCATCCAATTCCAGCTTCCCCAGGTGGCCACAGAACACGGAGCTTATGAAACTGATCAGAAACACCATCAGCTGGGCCAAGAACTGGGAAGAGAGAGAAAACAAGCGCTAACCATCACAGCAGAAGGAGGTGTGTGAGGTTCCTGGGGCACCCCACCTTCTCTTAGTCAAAGTAAAGAGATTCAGTTTATGGTGAACCTCTGCCAACTTTCACAGGCTAATGTGCAATTTCTGGTCAGCTCCTTGAAAAATATTTTTAAAGTTCATTTGCAATCACTATCAGAATTGCATTTTTGAGAACTTCCTAGCTTTTTAAAATTATTTTTCACTTTTGATCATATGGAATTTTCTTTGAAATTTTTAGAGGCTTCCTGCCAAGATAACCCCCTTGTTATTCCAGATTTCTAGTAAGGACCGGAGAAAACACAGCCTTCAACAGCCAGCAAAAAATTCCACAGACAGAAGCACCTGAGGCAAAAATGAACTCATCCAACTGGGCCAGTGAGATCCAGAATCCTGGGGAGAAACGTTACCAGTCTGCTGAGCACCTTTAATTCTTGAATTCTGGGAAGCATCAGATATGAGGGCAAATTCAGCTTCTGGAAATTCTAGAAACTATGAATTGCTCCGCATTGCTTTAGCTGCATGTATGGAGACACTATTTCCTTAGGTCAAAACCACCTTTCCTTAAAACCACCTCCTGCCCCCCACCTCAGACCCAGGCAGTGCAGTACCTCTTCAGAAAGCCCCTCTATCCTGGGAGGCTTATTCGTCCAAGAAAGGGATTCATCTGACTCCCACTGACTCTGAGCACGGGAAAAGAGGGGCGTCTCCTCCTCTACCATGCCCCCTGGGAAACAAACTCACAACAGATGGGAATAGACATGGAGACCAAGAGGGACTCCGTATACAATTCACAGGTGTCTAAACAGGTGCCTGAACTCTATGGCCTCATTGGGGAAGGCAGTCCCATAGAAACACACAAGCAAAGGAATGGAAGGAAATGAAACCTCTTGGTGGTGAAATTTCAGGTTTTTTCTTTTGTTTGTCTTGGTTTTCTTTTTCTTCTCAACAGCAACTCTGCCAGGGAGTGTTGGGCCAAACAAAGCCCAATTCCATTATCCTCATTTTATGGATGAATAACCAGGGGCTAAAAAGAGGTTATGAGACTACTCAGTTTCACATGGTTGTTTCCTAACCTACCTTCTGAGGCAGGGAATTGGGCCCCAGGCATTCCAAACCACGTTTTTTTTCTGTTCTGCAAAAGAGCGTCACAGACTCCTTCCTGTCAGTTGGATTTTCGCTTCATGGTTTTGTCCCTGGCATTATTCTTGCCACTATGCACACCACAGAAAGCATCACAAGATCCCACAAACTACGGGGCCACCTTACCAGACGGTCACACTTAACCATCTTACCCTTTGCAGGTGCAGAATGTCAACCCCATGGCCAAAGGTTTATTCAAGCCTTAAAAACACACAGGGTTCCTCTTGCCCAATGAAATGGCTCTGGTACCTCCTGGATTGAAAACCACCCAAACAGCCAGAACAGAGTTGGGATTTTATTTTTTGTGGTTCTTGTGGTTTTTAAAATCCACATTACTTTTAAATATACAACCCGGAAAGAGCTCTAACCTAATGATTAAAAAGAAAAAAAAAAAAACCTTAACCCAAAAGAGAACCACATTAAAAAAACACAAAACTTGGTGGGAGGAGAGCGTGAGCCTGGTACCTCCATGCAGAGGTTGACGCTAGATCATCTGAAGGACGAGTTTTGGAGACCTAAATTCTAGGCAGACAATTCACTTCCTCCCTGCCTCGAGAGACACACCGGGGTCCCCCACTGCCCGTTTGCCACAAACCAAGCTCCCGGTTGTTTTGAGGTTCTGGTAACGGTCTTGCTTCGCTGAAATCCTCACCCAGAGAGGTACCCGGTGGGGCGCCTGCAGGCGAGCAGGTCCACGCTCCCCAGCGCACTTTGGATGCTGGCCCAGTGCATCACCTGCGCCAAGTGGGTCCGCCTGGGGTGGGGGTGGGGCGGCCGGGACGCCAGCGGAGGCGCGGAGATGCGCGCCCTGCCCCCTCTGGGCACGGTGCTCCCAGCGTCCGCCGGGCCGCGCACCTCCAGCTCGCTCTATCCCCACCCCACCCCCAGGTCACCCTGACTCGGGTCCTCGGGCCCCCAACCTGCCGGGGTCCGCCTCCAACTGAGACCACCTTACCGCGGGGCCCGCCAGGACCAGGAGCGCCCACAGCTCCTCTCGGAAGGCGGACGACAGCAGGAAGTGTGGCCCGCTACGTCCAGGGGCAGCCCTCCGGCCCCTCTGGCCGCCGCCGGGCTCCTCCGCTGCCTCCCGCCCATCCCCAGCCCTAGCTCCGCCTACAGTCCTGCCCAGCCCCGCCCAGCCGAGAGCGCCCCGAGCCAGCGTGCGACCCTGAGCGCGTCCCTGGCACCTTTGCACCGCTGCAGACTCCGGCGGTTCTTGTAGAGACGCACGAACTCCTTGACTTGTAAAGTTTGGCAACGTTCTGGAGAGTTTTTCCAGGGGCCTGCATCCTCTGAGCCTCAGACGCCAGGGCATGCTGGGACCCTGCGCCTCCTCCCGGGTTTTAAGCCTCTTGAAACGCGTGGCGTGGAAGGACCTAGAGTTCTCTCTCCGTGACCCGGTTGGCGACTGGCCAGGGCGCATAGCGGATTCCTCGGTGCTTGGGTACCCGCTTCGCACATTGCGCTCAGCACAAGCTCTGAGACTGGGTTTCGAACTTACGCACTCCTTTCTTCCTACCAGTTGTTTCATAAAAGAATGTAGAATCTGACAAGATAGAGCAACAAGCGCGCATTTTCCTAGTAGGACAATTCGTGTTCGCGGGTGTTCTTGGATGTTTATCCACCCGCCTGATGTGGGACAAGAGGCTGTGAGCGTCACAAACGTGGATCCAAGAGACATCTGCCGCGTTCTATCTGGGAGAGCATGGGCAACTTGCTTGCCTCCTAGAGCCCATTTCCTCATCCGTGAACTCGAAATCATTCCTACATCACCGGTTGTGGTATGAAATGAGATTGCATAGGTGGAACATGTGCCTGCAGACTGGTACAAAGTAATTGCCTAACAAATGTTAGTGACCAGGACCAGGATGAGTTCTGTGATACTGAAAATTAGTTCTGTTTTAAGTGACCCAACTTAATAGAAGAAAATGGAAAACATAAATCTGGGGGTGGGGAGGTCAGGGTGTCACATAACCTGGCAGTTTGGAATCAGGGATTTTAAAACAAGGGTGTCCATTCTCTCTTATCTCCCCCTGCCCTCTGCTCTCACCATTTTTTAAATTCTCTCCTTGATTTCATTCTTTCTGTAAGCAGTCTCTTTTTGCCTGTGCAGGGGAGGGTGGCCTTTAGTACCCTCGTTCCTGTCTTTCCCACCTGTAGGTCAGAAAATAAGACTCTCCCTGCCTCTCTTAGAGCTCCAAACAAACGAATAAACAAGCAAACAAAAAACGGGGAAAACTGAATTGGCCCTATGTAGGTTTCTTGCCCATCTCCAGAACAATCACACTGGCCAGGGAAATAGGGTCTTATGTTTGGCCAGATCTGGACCATGCACTCAGCTCTGTACCAAAAGGGTTGGGTGCGATCTTTGACTGACAATAGCCCCATCAGAATTGCATGTAGGGAATGGAGGAGGAGTTTCCCAAGAGAAATTAGGGTCCCCAGAGAAAAAAATCCTAGGATATACACTACATCTCCAATCACAGCTGTTCTTTAATAGTCTTCTGGAGTCCTGGCCAATGGAATAAGACATGAAACATACATGTAATATACAGGATGGACCTAGAGAGTATTATGCTGAGTGAAATAAGTCAGACAATGACAAATTCACTTAATTGTGAAATTCACTTAAATGTGGAATCTAAATAGCAAAATGAACAAACAAAACAGAAATAGACTCATAAACACAGAGAACAGACTGATGGTTGCCACAGGGGAGAGGGGGCAATGCATGAAATAGGTGAATGGGATAGATGTGCAAACATCCAGTTATAAAATAAATGTCATGAAGATGAAAGTGCAGCATAGGAAATACAGTCAACAATATTGTAATATCTTGGTATGTTGACACACAGCAACTATGCTTATTGTTGTGGGCATTTAGTAATGCGTATAATTGTTGAATCACTATGTTGTACACCTGAAACCAATATAATATTGTATATGACTGTTATTGCAATTAAAAAATTTTTAAAGAAATGTAATAGATAAATATTGGGAAAGAAGAGGCAAAAGCACTACTTGCAGGTATAATTCCAGACAATCTAAATAAATGGGGAAAAAGAGCTAATGGGATTAATAAAGGGGTTTTAATGAAGTTGTTACAAGCTCTTCAACAGATAATATCAGTCCTTTATATTGGTAATAATGTATATGAAAATATTGGAAAGGGAAATAGCAACAAGTAAATACTCCTTGTGATATAGGACATAACTCCCCACTCCTTAAAAGGTGCTGGGAGCGAGCCTATGGACTTTTAAGCAATACTAGTTATATAAGTCTTAAGACAACAGCAATCATTTCTGCAGTAAGGCAGAGTTGCTCTCCTAGCCAAATCAATATAGATCTTGCAGTCAGATTGCTAAGCAATGTTTCCTCCTCTGTTCTTTCCACTAGCCTTCTAACCCTGCCAAACTCCTGCTTCTCAAGAACACCCGCTGCCCCAGGGGAAAAGCCCCACCCTTAAACCTCCCTCCCAAGGGTCCCCACCCACAAGATGGCGAACTTCCTGCTTCTCTTCCGGGTCCTCGGTTCCCGCCGGCGCCACCTGAAGCCCAATCACCTCTCTACACGTTCCCGCCGGCGCCAACTGAAGACCAATCACCTCTTTACATATATTTTCGTCACAACCTATATAAATTTAGGCTGAGAAAAATAAAATTGGTCAGCTTGATCAGACAGCCTGTCTTGCTGTCCATTCTTTGTGTCTCTTGCCCCTTCATTCTCTCCTCCAGGCCGTCGACCCCTGTTGATAGTCCTGCAGGTCGGGACAAAAAGGGTTGTATACAGTGACTTCCTTCCGAAAAGCACAGTATGGAAGGGGGAAAATCGTAACTTTACAAGAGAAACCTGGCAGACACTACCTCAACCCGATGATCAAAGTTAACATCAACAGTGATAGATCATACTGTAGTATGTACCTTAGAGTCTTAGGGCTGCTGTAACAAATTACCATGTGGCTTAAAACAACAGAAGTGAGAGGAAGAGCCAAGATGGCAGCATGAGTAGGGCAGCAGAAAACTCCTCCGAAAACCATACATATTTTTGAAAATACAACAAATACAACTAATCCTAAAAGAGACCAGAAGATACAGTACAATAGCTACGCTACATCTACAGCTGCGAGAACCATCATGAAGGGGATAGGATAGAAGCCGTGGCCTGGTGGGACTCAAGCGCACCCCCGGCCCCAGCCAACCAAGGGGAGGAGAGGAGTCAGAGCGGGGATGGAGAGGGAGCCCAGGACTGCTAAATAGCCAGACCTAGCCATCTGCACCAGAGCACAGACACACAGTGCATAGTGTGCTGGATACTAGGGAAATGGGACAGTAAAACCTGCGAGCGGGTCCCCAAAGCCAGCGCCCCTGGAACAAAAGAAAAGCGAGTGCTTTTTGAAAGACTTAAAGGGACAGGGGCCTCACTACTGGACAGAAGCGTCCCGGCACACTCAGCCCAGTGGCTGGGAATTCCGGGAAAACTCAGGTTCTCCAGCCCCATGGGAGGCAGCGCAGCTCGGAAGCCCCTCATGGCAATAAACAGCCTCCTGCCCATTCCCTTCTGGCACAGCCCCGCCATAGCAGGAGAGAGGCCTGGGAGTGGCTGATCCCACAGCAACTAGCCAGAGCCTTCTCCGCAGTCACCCGGGCCAGACTCAGAGGCCCCACTGGTGTGCAGCAGCCCAGCACAGACAGAGGAAGCCAGGACAGGTGCGAAAGGTTGCTGCTCTCCCAGGAGAGCAACCTGCCGGCTGTCCTGCCCGCTGTGGCTGAGGAAATAAAACCAGAAGCTGCTCCCATTGTGCAGGTAACCAGCACAGGCAGTGGAGAAGGGCAAGGCGCAGGAATGGACGTTGTTCTCCCAGCTAACACACACACCAACTGCCTACAACTACCTCTATCACCATGAAAAGGCAGAAGTATTCGATCCAGTCCAGAATTACCCAAACAACCCCCAAGAGGGAGCCTGGGGAGATAGATTTAACCAATCTTCCTAAAAAAGAATTCAAACTAAATGTCATAACTATGCTGATAGAACTGCAGAGAAATATGCAAGAGCTAAAGGATCAAGTTAGTAGGGAGAATAAAGAAATAAAACAATCTCTGGAAGGACTTAAGAGTAGACTGGATGTGGTGCAAGAGGCCGTTAGTGGAATAGAAATCAGAGAACAGGAACACAGAGAAGCTGAGTCAGAGAGATATAAAAGGATCTCCAGGAATGAAAGAATATTAAGAGACCTGTGTGACCAATCCAAATGGAACAATATTCGCATTATAGGGGTACCAGCAGAAGAAGAGAGAGAAAAAGGGATAGAAAGTGTCTTTGAAGAAATAATTGCTGAAACCTTCCCCAAATTGGGGGATGGGGGGAAATAGTATCTCAGACCATGGAAGCCCACAGAACTCTCAACACAAGGGACCCAAGGAAGACAACATGAAGACACATAATCATTAAAATGGCAAAGATCAAGGACAAGAACAGAGTATTAAAGGCAGCCAGAGAGAGAAAAAAGGTAACTTAAAAAGGAAAAACCATCAGGCTATCATCAAAGTTCTCAGCAGAAACCTTGCAGTGCAGAAGAGAATGGCATGATATATGTAATGCAATGAAACAGAAGGGCCTAGGACCAAGAATACTGTATCCAGCATGATTATCATTTAAATATGAAGGAGGTATTAAACAATTATGAGACAAGTAAAATTTGAGGGAATTTGCCTCCCACAAACCACCTCTACAGGACATTTTAAAGTGACCGCTCTAGATAGAAGCCCTCCTAAGGCTAAATAGATGTCACCAGAGAAAATAAAATCACAGCAAAAAAGCAGACCAGCCAAATACAAACTAAAGGCAAAAAATAAAATCAATTACTCACAAAACCAGTCACAGGAAACACAAAAGAGTACAGAATAAAACACATAATATATAAAGAATAGAGGAGGAGGAATAAGAAGGGAGAGAAATAAAGAATCATCAGACTGTGCTTATAATAGATTAATAAGTGAGTTAAGACAGACAGGTAGTAAAGAAGCTACCCTTGAATGTTTGATAACCACTAATCTAAAGCCTGAAATGGCAATAAGTACATACCTATCGATAATCACCCTAAATGTAAATGTACTTAACGCACCAATCAAAATACACAGAGTAACAGAATGGATAAAAAAGCAAGACCCATCTATATGCTGCTTACAAGAGACTTGTCTCAAAGCCAAAGATATACACAGACTAAAAGTGAAAGGATGGAAAAAGATATTTCATGCAAACAACAAGGAGAAAAAAGCAGGTGTTGCAGTACTAGTATCAGACAAAATACACTTCAAAACAAAGAAAGTAACAAGAGATAAAGAAAGACATTACATAATGATAAAGGGGTCAGTCCAATAAGAGGATATAACCATTATAAATATATATGCACCCAATACAGGAGCACCCACATATGTGAAACAAATACTAACAGAATTAAAGGAGGAAATAGAATGCAATGTATTCATTTTAGGAGACTTCAACACACCACTCCTCCAAAAGATAGATTCACCAGACAAAAAATAAGGTCACAGAGGCACTGAACAACACTCCAGAACAGATGGAACTAGTAGAGATCTACAGAACTGTACACCCAAAAGCAGCATGATACACATTCTTCTCAAGTGCACATAGAACATTCTCCAGAATAGAGCACATACTAGGTCACAAAAAGAGCCTCAGTAAATTCAAAAAGATAGAATTCTACCAACCAACTTCTCAGACCACAAAGGCATAAAACTAGAAATAAATTGTACAAAGAAAAAAAGGATCCCAAACACATGGAGGTTTAACAACATACTCCTAAATAATCAATGAATCAGTGACCAAATTAAAATAGAGATCAAGCAATATATGGAAACAAATGATAACAAAAGCACAAAGCCCCAACTTTGATGAGACACAGTGAAGACAGTTCTAAGAGGAAAGTATATAGCAATCCAGGCACACTTAAAGAAGGAAGAACAATCCCAAATGAATAGTCTGAAGTCACAATTATTGAAACTGTAAAAAGAAGAACAAATGAGGCCCAAAGTCAGCAGAAGGAAGAACATAATAAAGATCAGAGAAGAAATAAATAAAATTGAGAAGAATAAAACAATAGAAAAAATCAATGAAACCAAGAGCTGGTTCTTTGAGAAAATAAACAAAATAGATAAGCCCCTAGCCAGACTTATTAAGAGAAAAAGAGAATCTACACACATCAATAGAATCAGAAATGAGAAAAGAAAAATCATGGTGGACCCCACAGAAATACGAAGAATCATTAGAGAATACAATGAAAACCTATATGCTAACAAGCTGGAAAACCTAGAAGAAATGGACAACTTCCAAGAAGAATACAACCTTCCAAGACTGACCAAGGAAGAAACAGAACATCTAAACAAACCAATTACCAGCAAAGAAATTGAAGAAGTAATCAAAAAACCACCTAAGAGCAAAACCCCTGGTCCAGATGGATTTACTGTGGAATTTTATCAGACATCCAGAGAAGATATAGTATCCATTCTCCTTAAAGTTCTCCAAAAAATAGAAGAGGCGGGAATACTTCCAAACTCATTCTATGAAGCCAGCATCACTCTAATACCAAAACCAGGCAAAGACCACACCAATAAAGAAAATTACATACCAATATCCCTGATGAACGTAGATGCAAAAATATCCAACAAAATATTAGCAAACCAAATTCAAAAATACAACAAGAGGATCATACACCATGACCAAGTGGGATTCATCTCAGTGATGCAAGGATGGTACAACATTCGAATATCCATCAACATCATCGACCACATCAACCAAAAGAAGGACAAAAACCACATGATCATCTCCATAGATGCTGAAAAAGCATTCGACAAAATTCAACATCCATTCATGATAAAAACTCTCAACAAAATGGGTATAGAGGGCAAATACCTCAACATAATAGAGGCCATATATGATAAACCCACAGTCAACATCATACTTAACAGCAAGAAGCTGAAAGCTTTTCCTCTAAAATTGGGAACAAGCCAGGGATGCCCACTCTCCTCACTGTTATTCAACATAGTACTGGAGGTCCTAGCCATGGCAATGAGACAAAACAAAGAAATACAAGGAATCCAGACTGGTAAAGAAGTCAAACTGTCACTATTTGCAGATGACATGATATTGTACATAAAAAACCCTAAGGAATCCACTCCAAAACTACTAGAACTAATATCTGAATTCAGCAAAGTTGCAGGATACAAAATTAATACACAGAAATCTGTTGTTTTCATATACACTAACAATAAACTAGCAGAAAGAGAAATCAGGAAAACAATTCCATTCACAATTGCATCTAAAAGAATAAAATAAATACATAGGAATAAACCTAACTAAGGAAATGAAAGACCTATACCCTGAAAACTACAAGACACTCTTAAGAGAAGTTAAAGAGGACACTTACAAATGGAAACTCATCCCATGCTCTTGGCTAGGAAGAATTGATATTGTTAAAATAGCCATCCTGCTGAAAGCAATCTACAGATTCAAGGCAATCCCTATCAAAATACCAACAGCAGTCTTCAATAAACTGAAACAAATAGTTCTAAAATGCATACGGAAACACCAAAGACCCCAAATAGCCAAAGCAATCCTGAGAAAGAAGAATAAAGTCGTGGTGATCTCACTCCCTAACTTCAAGCTCTACTACAAAGCCACAGTAATCAAGACAATTTGGTACTGGCACAAGAACAGAGTCACAGACCAGTGGAACAGAATAGAGACTCCAGATATTAACCCAAACATATACGTTCAATTAATATATGATAAAGGAGCCATGGACATACAATGGGGTAATGACAGCCTCTTCAACAGCTGGTGTTGGCAAAACTGGACAGCTACATGTAAGAGAATGAAACTGGATCACTGTCTAACCCCATGCGCAAAAGTAAATTCAAAATGGATCAAAGACCTGAATGTAAGTCATGAAACCATAAAACTCTTACAAAATAACATAGGCAAAAATCTCTTGGACATAAACATGAGTGACCTCTTCATGAACATATCTCCCCAGGCAAGGATAACAAAAGCAAAAATGAACAAGTAGGACTACATCAAGCTGAAAAGCTTCTGTACAGCAAAGGACACCATCAATAGAACAAATAGGCATCCTACAGTATGGGAGAATATATTCATAAATGACAAACTCGATAAAGGGTTGACATCCAAAATATATAAAGAGCTCATGCACCTCAACAAACAAAAAGCAAATAATCCAATTAAAAAATGGGCAGAGGAGTTGAACAGACAATTCTCCAAAGAAGAAATTCAGATGGCTAACAGACACATGAAAAGATGCTCCACATCACTAGTCATCAGAGAAATGCAAATTAAAACCACAATGAGATATCACCTCACACCAGTAAAAATTGCCACCATCCAAAAAACAAACAACAACAAATGTTGGTGAGGTTGTGGAGAAAGGGGAACCCTCCTACACTGCTGGTGGGAATGTAAATTAGTTCAACCATTGTGGAAAGCAGTATGGAGGTTCCTCAGAATGCTCAAAATAGAAATACCATTTGACCCCGGAATTCCACTTCTAGGAATTTACCCTAAGAATGCAGCACTCCAGTTTGAAACAGACAGATGCACCCCTATGTTTATCGCTGCACTATTTATGATAGCCATGATATGGAAGCAACCTAAGTGTCCATCAGTAGATGAATGGATAAAGAAGATGTGGTACATATACACAATGGAATATTATTCAGCCATAAGAAGAAAACAAATCTACAATTTGCAACAACATGGACGGAGCTTGAGGGTATTATGCTCAGTGAAATAAGCCAGGTGGAGAAAGACAAATACCAAATGATTTCACTCATATGTGGAGTATAAGAACAAAGAAAAACTAAAGGAACAAAACCACATCAGAATCACAGAACCCAAGAATGGGCTAACAGTTACCAAAGGGAAAGCGACTGGGAAGGATTGGTGGGAAAGGAGGGATAAGGTGGGAGGAAAAAGAAAGGGGTCATTATGATTAGCATGCATAATGTTGGGGGGGCATGGGGTGGGCTGTGCAACACAGAGAAGACAAGTAGTAATTCTACTACATCTTACTATGCTGATGGACAGTGACTGTAATGGGGTTTGTGGGGGGGGACTTGGTGATGAGGGGAGTCTAGTAAACATAATGTTACTCATGTAATTGTAGATTAATGATACCAAAATTTAAAAATGATAATAATAATAATAATAATAATAATAATAAAACAGAAGTCTGTTCTCTCACAGTTCGGGACTCAATTCAAGAAGTTGGCACGGGTTCTTTCTTGGGGGCTTTGAGGCAGAATCTGTGCCATGCTTGTCTCTGAGCTTCTGGTGGTTGCCCGGAATCCTTGGCATTCGTTTGGTTGTGGCACCCTAATACCAGCACATGACATCCTCCCCCTCTGTCTGCCTCTGTCTCTGTTTTCTCTTCTTAGAAGGACACCAGCCATTGGTTCAGGGCCCACCCTGATCCCAGTGGCCTCATCTTAACTTCTTCAAATCTGCAAAACACCTCTTTCCAGATAAGGTCACATTCTGAGCTTCCAGGTAGACCTGAATTTTGGGGGATGCTATTAAAACAAGAATTGTACCCTTGATATGATATAATGGAAATGTTGCTTTACCTCTGGGGTCTTCCTCCCCAAAACAATAATCCCCAAACCCACAGTCTAATCCTTAGAAAAACATCAGATAAATCACAATTGAGGGATGTTCTGTAAAGTACCCAACCAGTTCTCCTCAGAACTGTCAAAGTCAACAGAAACAAGGACATTCTGAAAATCTGCCACAGGTAAGGGGAGCCTAAGGAGGCATGATGATAAAGGGTAAGGTGTTATCTTGGGTGGAGTCCTGAAACACGGAAAGGGCAGTAGGCAAGAGGGAAGGAAATATGAAAAGGGTATGGACTTTAGTTAGTAATAATGTATCAGTATCAGCTCAGCTCCTGAAAATTACCACCTAAATAGAACCAGAGCACTTCTTCCAATTGCTGGAGCAAAGAGCTAGAAGAGATTCCCTGCAGAGGTTTAACTCTGGACAGCAAGCAAAACCAGCAAAAAAACTATGGAATTGGGCACTTGAGGAACGCTTTTAAGTTTTACCCTTGTGGAGAACTGAGAGCAACACTTGTGGCTTTGTAGTGGTCTTCAGGGGGTTCCATTTAATAGGGAACAACATGCATATTGAACTGTTTGACCTATGTTTTGGTGTTCTCCAGCTTTCTTCCATTGGGATTGAAAGAATCAACGCTATATGCAATCCAGCCAGAGCAGGGGCATTTCTGTGCTGTGGCAGATCCTAAAAAAAAAAAAAAAAAAAACTGCCCAAGAATAATTTTAACATGAAATATATATGACATTCACTTATGAATTTTAGAAAAGACTTCAATTAGTTAGATGCACATCATGTTCTTGAGGAGGACCAGTCTTTCTAATGAATATATCAGGTTTTAGTTCATGCAGATATATTTCATACTTTAAAAAAATTTAATAGTGTTTCTAAAAGCATCTGAGAATGTAAACAGGTAAAGTTATGAAAAAATTTTTTCTAATAAAGGAAAGTAATGGGGAAAGAAGTAGTTCTGCCAACTGATAATTCATTTTAAAACACTGCATTGTTAGTATAAGACTGATAACTAGATCAAGGGAACAGTACCTTGGGCCTTCACTTCTATTAGAATGTCACATCTATGAAGGTCCATTGGAATCAGTGAAGATGGAAAGCATTACTTTATAGTTGCAGAAAAACCTGCTTGACTGGAAAGTGTTGGGATTTTGCTTGACTGCATTATGTCTACAAATTTATTCAGAAAGAATGTGCCTCATTAAAAATGGAGTCTTCCAGTTTATTCACACTCCTAGCTCAATTTCTGTTTCCCCTGGGTGGGTAATTGACTTTGCTGATGATGTTTGATAAATAGTCATTATTATGTTCATAGATGGCTGTTAACTTGCTAAGAGATTTTGTAAAATCATCTACTGAAGTTGACTTTTATGATCTTTTTCAGTATTAATTTAATAACTACATTTTTCTTTTCTTATAGGTTGTTAGAGTTCATCATAGGTTTCCTAAAGTTTACCCATCATTGATTCCTGGAATAAATGTCCCTTGATTATGGTGTATTACAGTTAGTATATAGTGCTGCATGTATTATTAACGTTTTGTTTAGGATTTTCGTACCTGTACACATAAGTAAGACTCTCTTGTATATGCATTCACGCACTGTCTTTGTCCAGCTTAGGTTATTAATGTCATGTGTAACCTTGTAGAATCAGTTATGGAACTTTCTATTTTTATGCTTTGCAATTACTCAAATATAAGAATTATCTGTTCTTTGAAAGTCTGTTATGAAAAGCACTGTGGTGGTTCCTCAAAAAATTAAAAATAGAAATACCATTCAAATCAGTAATTCTACTTCTAGGAATTTACCCCAAGAAAGAAAATCCTTGATTCAAAAATATATATGCACCCCTATGTTTATCATTGCATTACTTAAATAGCCAAGATATAGAAGCAACCTAAGTGTCCATCAGTAGATGGATAGAAAAAGAAAAGTGGTATATATACACAATGGAATATTATTCAGCCATAAAAAAGAAGTCCTGCCATTTCCAACAACATGGATGGATCTAGAGGGTATTATGATCAGTGAAATAAGCCAGGTGGAGAAAGACAAGTGCCATATGATTTCACTAATTTGTGGAATATAAAAGTAAAGCAAAACAGAATGAAGAAAGCAGCAGTAGATTTATAGACACTGAGAAGGGACTAGTGGTTACCATGGAAGAGGGGTTGGGGTGGGTGAGTGGGGAGGGTGAGGGGGATAAAGGGACACAAAAATTCTCAATCATAATATAATTTGGTCACAGGGATGGTAGTACAGCATGGAGAATATACTCAATGAGTCTGTAACATCTTCCTATGTTGACAGACAGTAACTGCACTAGAGGGGGTGAGGATTTAATAATGTGGGTAACTGTTGAACCAGTGTGTTATATATTTGAAACCAATATAAAATTATATATCAACAATACTTCAAAAAAATCAAAAGCAGAAGCAGAACCAGACTTGGCCATGAATCAGACATAACCTGGAAGAGAATATGAGTCAGAAAACACAGGGTCACTGGGAACCAAGCTTCACTGCTTCATGAGATTCACACTGGGCTAGGACAGCACAAACTGCCCTTGAATTGCAGTTTTCTTGGCTCTGTTGAGCAAGTGGTCCCAGGCTTGGTGACTACTTGGGGGTGGAAGGAAGACCCAGAAATGAATGCATGTTCAACAAGATAAGAATGTTACTTGCAAAATTGTTCCAAGGTCAGACTTCAGAGAATGGATTGCCAGATACAGAAACACTACAGGTATTTGAAAGAGTGAGGAAGAATCAAGATTTCTAAGGTTTGTACCAAGTCCATCTGTTCCTATAAGAAAAATAAAACAGCAAAATTTTCACATGAAAATCATACCCATAAAGGTCATGACACATCGCCAGATACTGGCATTACAAGTTAAGGAGCAGGATTTTAGGTCAGGGAGTCAACAACTTGCAGGAAAGGCTCAGGTTTCACTGATTTGGGTGCCAAAACTGATGGAGTGACCCTGGGGTTTGGGTTTGGGTTCGTTTGGTTTAACTCAGGGTCCAAAGTGTTTGGCTTGTCGTTTTCCCCTGCCTGGGGGATGTGAGATACACACTGACTCACCATTTTAGCCATGTGCAGGGCCAGATTTGCTTCCACAAAAGAGCATGCAGCTGTAGGCCCTGAGGGGTCACACCCTCAGCCTTCCCCACCTCTGGGCAGCTTACTGTCTCCAGTGCAGTTTGAATCACAACACCACCCTGTCACACACAAGGAGGCCCCCTGATACAGATACAGAAAGCTTGTTGTTCTTCAGTACAAGACCAATCTTCTCCTTGTCACTGGAATTTGGATATTTTGTAAGACTCAATGGCCTTATTCCGGTCTGCTCTTCCCCCGAGTGAGGAGACGAAGGCCACGGCAGATCGATGCAACAAGCAAGAGGTTTATTATTATTCCAGCTAGCTGGGGTCCAAGTGTCTGCCCGACACAGCAGGTTTCAACAAGGACCCCGAGCACTCAAAGCTAAGGGTTTATATAGCATTTTCAAAGCACTTAACTCATAGTAATTTTCCACAGCTATACATTATTCTTGCAAGACATACATCCTGGGGTTAGGCAGGAGCAAGATAAGACCACTCCTCAATTGTCAGGGCGGTTCCGCACGATAAGCTTGGTATGTAGGATTAACTGACCAAGGCTAGCTGACTGAGGGTCACTGCTGCCTGATTCCGGTGCTCATGATTGATTAACTTGTTTTTCAAAGCCTTACTCAGTTCCTGTTTTTCTTTTTAAGTCACACACACTCAGAAAATGGCTTCTAGGCCCTTAAGATGGCTATTCTTATGCTAAACTATTTCTATTCTTACATTCCCCTCTTCTTCTTGTACCTATTTCAATCATGAAACTAGGGGTCATCTGTTTGGTCAACATTCTGATAGTTCTGTCTCAACACCATGATTTGCATGGTGCTAATGCATTCTTTGTTAAAGGTAACTAGGTGGTTTAGGATGCAGGGGCTAAAAGTTAGAATTAATATTAAGATTATTAGTGGCCCTACTAAAGTAGAGATGAGGGTAGTGAACCATGGCAAGGAGTTGAACCAGGACTCAAACTACCCTTGGTTTTGTTCTCTTTCTCTTTTCCTTTTAGCTAACTTTTCTCTAACTTTGGCCATGGAGTTTTTTACTACTCCTGAATGATCTACATAGAAGCAACATTCTTCTTTAGGGGCAGCACACAGTCCGCTTTGTTGGAGGAATAACATGTCTAACTCTCTTCTATTTTGTAGGACTACTTCTGATAAAGAAGTTAAAGAGTTTTGTAGGGTAGATATGGATTTCTCTATTTCTTCTACATCTGCATCTATGGCTTCTCTGAGACTGTGGTAATGCTGGTTCTGGAGAACTAGTGAGGATGCTCCTGTGGCTACCCCCACTGCTCTTAGGCTGAGGCCTAGTAAGAGGGAGATAGTCAGACTCACGGGTTCTTATTTGACTCGGGGCAAAGACTGGCTTAGTCGGGACAGGACTTCGTCATAAGGATGGTAAATAAGGTGGGGTATTAATTGTACTAGAACACAAAAGTCAGACGTTTCGCCTAACTTCTGGGAATGAACACATGGAGTGACTCCGGTTTGGCAGGCCTACCACCCGTTAGATGGGGGAATATAATAAGTTGGGGTGGTGCTTATTACTTCTGTCTTGTTGCAGAGGGAGGTGTAAGTTTTAGGAACTTTCTTAATGCAGGTTCCTTGCCTACTTACAGAGGATAAAGTGAGTCTAGGTCTTTTCTGCTGCTATCTACACTGGGAGGGGTCAGAAGACTGGTTGAGAGCATTAACAAACGCTATACCTTCGTAGTAAGGGGGAGCAACATCATACCATAATCAGCAGGAGCGAGTTAGCTCGGGACCTGAATTGTTGACAACTTGGAAAGCGCCTCTGATTAGACTAAGAAGCCGGGATGGCTGGCTTTTTACAGCAGGAGCTGGTGTCTAAGCTGGGCTCAGGCTCTGGGGAAGGGACTTAGGGAACTGTGTCACTTTGAGGGGCTGTCTAGGGGTTTTGGGTGCTTCGGGTTTCAATAATTCATTTGGACTTAAGGCTATCTTGACTATTGGCTCAACTTTTAATTTGACTCAGATAAGGGTTCTAAAAGGAGGGGTCTGATAAAGATATAGGCCCCAGGTTAACCCTGTCTGCCATAGGGTATCTTTTTTTCCTTGTTCTGTGAACTGGAGCCTGAGCAGATCACAGTCTGGGCTGTACCTAGTTCGGGTGCACGGTTTAACAAATGAGAGAGTGATGAGCTGGGGAGTTACTTGCCACTTCCACTCCCCATCATTGGTGGTAACACAACTCCAGCGTGCACAGTATCAGGACTCGGCCCCTCTACACTGCTGCCTCGCTGGCCCTGTTCGAAACCCTGGGCACGCATAAAACTCATTTCAACTCACAGAGACTCGGCGCTGCTTTTCTCGCCAGTCTCCCCCTCCCATTCCAACTGGACAGAACTGAGGGGCGCAGGGAAGAGGGGAGCCTGAATGCTGACTCCTGCCCTTTCCGCCTCTCTTTTCTAAGTCTGCTACTTTATCTAGGTTAAAGTACAGGTTAGGGAACTACGTGCCTAAGGGGGTTGTGTGGGAAGTGCGATTGTATATTTCATGAGTTTCTCAGTTCTCTATTTCCCAGGTAAGCTGATAGGGGACATGGTGGTTAGGGTCGCTGAGTACAATAGGGGAAAGGCACAATATATATAATATGAGCGGCGCAGTCTTAGCTTTTGTGAATTGTCTTTGTCCAGCTGACGTGGTCATCTTGGAATAGAGTTTTTGGGAACGGTGCATGGGCCAGCTGAACGGCGCTGGTGTCTCCGGACGTGCACCTGGTCACTTTAGGGGTCCTCTGGTGATTTTAAGCTGGAGAGGATTCTCAGTAGACTGGGCTCTCTACATGAGATGGTCGTCGGCTGTCTCAGCTGAGATAACGGGTTTCACATGAGATGCGTGAATCTAGGCGGCAATCCCATTGGCTTTGACTGTTGTTGAGGTGGTCAGCAACACTAAGGGTCCTTTCTACCATGCCTCGAGGGTCTGTGCTCGGTGCCGCCTTACAAACACAAAGTCTCTAACTTGGAATGGGTGGGCTGCTTCTGGAGTGCCGGGCTCGTAGACTGCTTTTAGTTGGGTCCACACTTCTCTTTGGACTGCCTGGAGAGCTTTCAACTTATTATATAAATCGCGGTTGTCAGTCTGGGTAATGGGGAGGGGGTCATGCAGGCAAGTAAGTGGGGCAGGGGAGCCATACAAGATTTCAAAGGGGGTTAGATTGAGATGAGTAGGGGTGTTCCGAGCTTGGAACAAGGCCAGGGGAAGGAGCACCACCCAGTCTGAGCCAGTCTCTATGGTCAATTTAGTTAAGGTCTCTTTTAGGGTTCGATTCATCTTTTCTACTTGCCCTGAACTCTGGGGTCTGTACATACAATGTAATTTCCAATCGGTCCCCAAATACTTAGCAACTCCCTGACTTACCCAGGCAATGAAAGCGGGTCCGTTGTCAGATCTTATTACTTTAGGTATCTCAAACCGAGGAAATATTTCTTCTAATATTTTCTTTATTACTACTGCAGCTGTTTCCTGCCTTGTTGGAAAGGCTTCAACTCATCCTGAAAAGGTATCTACAAACACTAGGAGATACTTAAATTTATACTTTCCTGGTTTAATTTCAGTAAAGTCTATTTCTCAAAACTGTGCAGGCCGGTTCTCCCTTGCCTGTTTTCTAGTCAATTTCTTCTTCCCGGGTGAGTTTGTTTCTTGACAAGGAATGCATGGCTTAACTACAGATTCAGCTATCTGCTGCAGGTTCGGCACATACCACCCAGAGTTTAAAACAGTCTGAGTAAGTTTGTGCACTCCTAAGTGTGTCCACTGGTGCATCTGTTTGATTATGGCTTTGGCAGTTGCTTGGGGCAGGATGATTTTTCTATCTTGGGTGCACTAGGCTCTCTTCTGTTCATCAAAATAGTGAGTACGGTCTTTGGAGATTAGTTCTAAATCTGCTATATTGATCGGGTGGCAGGCTTGGCTCAGGCTGGGTTTCAGAGAGGAAGATTTCTACAGTCTTTGCGGCCGCTTCTCGGGCAGCTTGATCAGCTATATTATTGCCTACGGCGATGTAGGACTTCCCGGGTTGGTGAGCAGGGCAATGAATTATACTTACTTTGGCTGGTTTGTGCAGCGCTTCTAAGAGTGCCGTGATTTCTGGCTTGTTTTTTATTTCTCTTCTTTCGGAGGTGAGGAGTATTCTTTGTTGGTAAATGGCTCTATGCACATGTGCCGTCGCAAAGGCGTATCTGCTATCTGTACAGATGTTCATTTTCTTTCTGCACCCCAATTCTAGCGCTCTCGTAAGAGCAATGAGCTCAGCTTTCTGTGCTGAGGTTCCCTCAGGGAGGGGCTGAGCCCACACTATTTTTTCTCCATCTACTACAGCTGCTCCTGCCTTAGCTTTCCTTGGTCTAGGTAGCTGCTTCCATCTGTGAACTAGGTGGCTTCAGCGTCTGGTAAAGGCAGGTCAGCCAAGTCTTTACGCCACCCATGGGCTTCGGCTAATACTTGCTGACAGTCATGCACCGGGGGTTCAAGATCGGGGTCTGGCAGCAAAGTGGCTGGATTGAGACTGGTCAGCGGAGAGAATGTTACCTGGTTGGAGTTGAGCAACAGGGCTTGGTAGTGAGTTATCCAAGCATTTGTAAGCCACCAATGCAGGGGCTGCCGGATTATGCTTTCTAGCACGTGCGGAGCAGTTACGGTTAGATTTTGCCATAGGGTAAATTTGTCCGCATCTTTGACTAGTACTGCTGCTGCTGCGATTATTTTCAAGCATGCAGGCCAGCCGGCGGCTACTGGATCTAGTTTTTTAGACAGGAATGCTATGGGCCGTTTCCACGGTCCGAGCTTCTGAGTCAGCACCCTTTTGGCTATCCCCCTGTTCTCTGCCACAAACAGGTGGAAGGGTTTTGTCACATCGGGGAATCTCAGAGCTGAGGCGGACATCAATGCCAGCTTAATGGCATCAAATGCCTTCTGTTCTTCCTCTCCCCAAGAGAATGATCTAGCTTTGGTGAGAGGGTAAAGGGGGGCTGCCATCTCTGCAAACCCAGGGATCCATAGCCTGCAAAATCCTGTGGTCCCCAGAAATTCTCTGACTTGCTTAGGAGTCTCAGGTGGGGGAATATGGAGAACAGTCTCTTTTCTTGCATCTGACAGCCACCTCTTCCCTTCTCATAACACATAGCCCAGGTAGCTTACCTGTCATTTGCATATTTGTGCTTTCTTAGCTGATGCCTGATATCCTAGAGTTCCTAATTCTGCCAGAAGTTTCTCCATTCCTTTCAGGCAATCTTCTCTCGTTTCAGCTGCAAGCAGAAGATCATCAACATATTGCAACAAGGTTACCTGGGGATTAGCTTCTCGATATAGCACTAGGTCTTGGTTGAGAGCTTCATCGAAGAGGGTGGGGGAATTTTTGAATCCTTGCGGGAGCCGGGTCCATGTGAGTTGCCCCGTCACTCCTCCATCTGGGTCTCTCTATTCAAAGGTGAAAAGCTCTCGACTCTTTGGTGCAAGTTGGAGGCAGAAGAAGGCGTCTTTTAAATCTAAAATGGTATACCAGCCTCGGAGAGGTGGCAAGGAACTTAAAAGATTATAAGGATTAGGAACCGTGGGGTGAATGTCCATTACCTGCTTGTTAACTTCTCGCAGTTCTTGGACTGGACAGTATTTATTTGTGCCTGGCTTCCTGACAGGAAGAAGGGGGGTGTTCCAGGCAGATTGACATCTGCGCAATATCTCCAACTGGAGGAATCAGGTGATATGGGGCTGGATTCCCTCTCTGGCTTCTCTCGGCATAGGGTACTGGCGAATAGCTACGGGGGTGGTTTGTGGTTTTAGTTCAACAAAGACCCGCGGCCTATGTTTAGCCTTCCTGATTCTTGCCATCTCTGCCCATGCCTGAGGGAACTTTCTTAGCCACAGGCTGAGATCTCCCGAGCCTGGGTTCTCTTTTTCTAATTCAAAGAGTCTATACTCATCTAACATTACAGTCAATATCTGGATGGGGTCCTCTGAGGGCCTTTTAAGCTGTGGCCTCTCTGGCAGGAAATGGATCTGGGCTTTTATTTTTGTGAGCAAGTCTCTGCCCAATAAAGGATATGGGCAATCCAGGATCACGAGGAAAGAGTGAGACACTAATCCTGTTCCCAGGTCTACCATCCTTGCGGTGGTCTAAGAGTACAATTTATTCCCCGTGGCTCCCTGGACCCATGATTTCCGATTTGAGAGCTGTCCATCAGCTTGTTGCAATACTGAGTGCTGTGCCCCGGTGTCTACTAAGAATCGAGTAGGTTTCCCCTCCACAGTTAGGGTTACCCTAGGTTCGGGAAGGGGCTCCAAACCCTGTCCCCCCTAATCACTGTCTTCATGCATGGTCAGAATTTTAGGGTGGGCAATGGGTTTTTCCCACTGCTGAGGTTTCTTTCTCTTCTTTGGGCATTCTCTGGCCCAATGTCCTTTCTCTTTACAGTACGCGCACTGATCTTTATCTAGCTGCTGTCTCCTGCCGCCTGGCCCTGGTTTAGGTTCTCTGGTCTCTCTCACAACAGTGGTGAGGATTTTATGGAGGTTGCGTTCTTGCCATCTTTCTTTCCTCAGCTCTCTTTCCTCAGTCTCTCGCAGCTTCCTACCTTCTTTTTCCTCTTCAATCTCTCTATTATGATACACTTTCTCTGCCACCTGCACTGTCTTGCAGGGTTTTGTCCTGCAGTCTTTCTAGCCTCTGCAATTTCCTCCTGATGTCTCTACTAGATTGATCTATAAAAGCTACAATAACTGTGGCTTTATGTACTTCACTGACTGGATCATACGGAGTGTACTGCCGAAAAGCCTCTATGAGTCTTTCTAAAAATGCTGAGGGGGATTCATCGGGTCCTTGAAGGACTCCCCTTACCTTAGCCAAATTGGTGGGGTGCCTCGCTGCTCTCCTGAGACCTGCCTTCAGAGCCTGGCAGAAGACTTTCAGGTGCTCCTTACCTTCTGGGGTGTTGAAGTCCCAATCAGGTCTGGTTAGGGGGAACCCCTCCTCGATAATGGCTGGGTTCTGAGTGGGTTGCCCATCGGCCCCTGGTACATTCTTCCGGGCCTCTAGAAGGATCCAGTCTTTTTCTTCCGTGGTAAATAGGACCTGTAACAACTGGTTGCAGTCATCTCAAGTGGGCTGATGGGTGAAAAGTAAAGATTCAATCAGATTGATCAACCTTCTGGGATTTTCTGAAAAAGGGGGATTTTGGGCCTTCCAGTTGTATAGGTCTGAGGAAGAAAAAGGCCAATACTGTAGGAGTTGCTGGCCATCTTCAGAGGAGGGGCTGAGGGCTCGAAGGGGAAGTGTCACAGCAGCCCCTGGTGAGGGGGCCCGGCAGTTCCTTGTCCCTCTGGCTGGGCCAACGTTCTGCCCTCCGCTGGCCTGAGGGGTTGGAGGAGGTGGGGGAATGACAGGAATGGGAGGGACAGGAGGAATAGGAGAGAGAGGAGGGGAAGGAATAGGGGCAGGTTGGGGGGGAGCGGTAGGAGGATATGGAGGGGGAGAATCGAGGAGGAGGAGATCTGCATCGGGGGGGTGAATGCAGAACGTTCTTAGGTTCTTTTGGGTCTTTGCCAAGCACAAAAACCTGTGAAGATGGGTGAGGTAAGAAGGGCTGAACCCAAGAGGGGGGTTCTGTGACTAAGCTTTCCCAAACAAGAATATAAGGAGTCTGGTCTTGGCATGCGTGGGATCCGGTATGGAAACTTTCTTCTTGACTACCTGTATAAGGGGTAGAGAGAAAGATCCCCCGGGAGGCCAGCCAACCTGAAAGGCCGGCCAATCGACTGAGGCCAGAGTGTTCCATTTATCCTTTTTAACAAGAACAGACATATTATTTGCTCTACTCTTTACATCCTCCCAGTGCCTTAAAGTCAAGTCTAAAGGAGTCATCTGCATCTGTCCCATTTCTTCCATCAGTAACAAAACTAGGATAAACACAATAGCTAACAAACAGGCGCCTACAGAAAAGAATCTACCCCAGCCGCGGAGGCAAAACTGAAACTGAGTTGAGGGCCTGTCGGACTGCAGCGGCAGGTGACTTTCCTCACAGATGAGGACCTCGTCCTCCAGACGGGGGCAAGGAACATCTCCCAAGACCCTTGGCCGGTGACCTGCCAGTGCGTCCGCCTAAGTCAATGCTGACCCAGATACAGATTGGAGCTCCTACAGGCTTTATACAGGTTTCAGGTTTGTTGGCGAACAAAAACACTGGGTGCGCTCACCATACAGCAAGGCACTTTCTGATTAAACACAGAACATTCTTACAGGTTTGACAAGAGACACACGGATACAAACACAGTATTACCTGGCCAGGGCAAGCCTCCGATCCTTGGCTTGTCGTTCCTCTGGGGGAGGGGGGTAGCACACGATCCCGGACAAGCCCCCAAAAGTAAGACCCAATGGCCTTATTCCAGTCTGCACTTCCCCCCAGTGAGGAGAAGAAGGCCACGGCAGATCGATGCAACAAGCAAGAGGTTTATTATTATTCCAGCTAGCTGGGGTCCAAGTGTCTGCCCGACACAGCAGGTTTCAACAAGGACCCCAAGCACTCAAAGCTAAGGGTTTATATAGCATTTTCAAAGCACTTAACTCATAGTAATTTTCCACAGCTATACATTATTCTTGCAAGACATACATCCTGGGGTTAGGCAGGAGCAAGATAAGACCACTCCTCAATTGTCAGGGCGGTTCTGCATGATAAGCTTGGTATGTAGGATTAACTGACCAAGGCTAGCTGACTGAGGGTCACTGCTGCCTGATTCCGGTGCTCATGATTGATTAACTTGTTTTTCAAAGCCTTACTCAGTTCCTGTTTTTCTTTTTAAGTCACACACACTCAGAAAATGGCTTCTAGGCCCTTAAGATGGCTATTCTTATGCTAACCTATTTCGATTCTTACAATTTCACTAGATTTTGTCCGAAGTAGGTCTGCCTTCAGTTTCTTCTGACCCTACTGGGCCATCTGGGTGCTGTGTGCTTCCCGCTTCCTCAGCTCAGCAGAACTGTCTTCTGACTAGGAAACAACCACCAGGAGAGTAACTAACTTGTCCAAAGTTCTCACACACTATGATGCCCCTGAATCCAAGTCTTCTATATTTTTCACAATATCACAGTAAAGTGTGCTCCTGGCTTTTGAAAGGTGAGCAAAGTCTTTAGCTAATTTGGGTGCTATTTTATAATTTTAATAAACTGTATTTTCACATCTATGGGGCATTGGAGTAGCTTTGGATGTATTTTGCCATTGTAGGGCTCCTGTATGTTAGCTTCAGAAGAAGAGAACGTGGATTTATCTTATCTCTTAGCATTTCTCCTCTTTGAAGCTTAACAAGCTTATGAAAAACATCCCCAAACACACAGTTGCCTCCCATGTCATTGCAAAGTGACAAAAATCAAGATAATTCCAGTCCACATGTACATGAAACTCTAGCAACCCAGATGCCCCCATGCTGTCCAACCTGCTGAGGTCATCTTGTCATCTTAAAATTAAAATGGTTGAATCGCATCTCACCTGCAGTGGGAAAGCCAACATCTTTGCCAGTAATGTCTCCAGAAAGGCCTGGGGTGGTGCATTGGAGAACGGGGGTTGGTGATTGATTTAGGCAAGCAGGGTCTACCCCTTGAGGCAGTGCATAGTACAGGCTATGGCAGGGGAAGGATGGGAATGAATCCACAAAAAGCACTGTGGTTCCATTAGCTTAGAGTGGGAGAGGCACAGGGCAGAGTAGGTGTGTGACTGATGAGGTTAATACATAATTCAAGTAAGGTAGAAATCAAATGTATAAGCACACATGACTTGATTGTTTTTCCCACATACTCTGTTGATGTGTAATCACGAACAGAGTGATGAGAACCAAAGCAGTTCTCCTGGCTCGGAGCCATCTTCACACAGTTTGGTATCCTTGAGAAGCGTCACGACGTTGGGCTAGACTCAAGGCAGGATAATGATGTTTGAGTTCATTGTAAGTTCATTTTCTCAATAAATACCGGAAATGTCTTTTTGGCATTGCTGTTGACCTGTTACGCCTTGGGTCCCCTGGCTGGCCCTTTCAGGTCTTTGATAACTCATTGCGTGTCCTCCCTTGTCTGCAGCTCTGAAGCAGGGAGGGGACCGACAAGTGGCGCCCAAACAGGGACTGTTGAAACTCAGAACAGGGACCATTGAAACTCAGAACAGAGACCGTTGAACCTCAGAACGGCAACATTTGAAACCCAGAGTGGGTAAGCTCTGCTCCGGCAATGCTTAAAAAGCAGAGCAGGCAGCTCCAAAGACCGTCGATCTGGTAAGACTCCCGGGAAATCGCACATAGGGGTAGGATCGAGACGTCTGGGACCCTATAATGGGCCAAACTGAAACTAAAGCAGCTTAACTGGAGGATTATTTAAAATTGTCCCATGCCCTCCTCAAAACATCAGGAGTGAAAACTTCTAAAAGAGATTTTGCTCAGCTTTATAAATATATTAAGAAACATTGTTATTGGTTGCCACCACAGGGAACCCTCAAACAGACTGGTTGGGCTAATGTTATGAGAGATTTTTTAAAAGGCTCATAGGGAAACGTTATCCCTGTGCCCGTTTGGGTGGATCAATAGCCCCTTAACAAAGAAAAACTGGCATCCTTACACACGTTAGTTTAAGAACAGCTTCAGCTAGATAGAGTAGAATTTTCCACAAGCCCGTGGAATTCCCCTGTATTTGTTATAAAAAGGAAGTCAGGAAATTGGAGACTCTTGCATGACTTAAGGCAAATTAACGCAGTTCTTAAACCTGTGGAACCTTTACAACAAGGCCTCCCTTCTCTGGCTCTGATTCCAAAAGACTGGAATATGGCTACTATTGACCTTAAAGATTGCTTTTTTACAATTCCTTTGGCCATAACACATAGGGGGAAATTTGTTTTTACCGTCCCTTCTTTAAACTTACAGGCCCCTTCAGAAAGATTTCAATGGAAAGTGCTTCCTCAAGGAATGCTAAAGAGCCCTACAATTTGCCCAAATTATGTGCATAGGACTCTTCAGCCTGTACGGGAAATGGCCCTCAGCTTATATCATTCATAATATGGATGATATTCTCATAACTCTACATAAACATCTATCTCTTACTATTCTCAATGAGACCAAAGTTAAATTAAAACAATGAGGCTCATAAACAGGTCCTGATAAAATACAAATACAATACCCAATGAATTATTTGGGGAATAGAATTCAAGAAAATTCAATAATCCCTCAGAAAATTCAGATAAGGAGAGATCATCTTAAAACTTTAAATGATTTTCAAAGATTATTAGGAGATATCAATTGGATCCAACCATTATTAAATATTCCTACTTATAAACTGCAACATCTCTTCAACACTTTGAAAAGACCCTCAGATCTTAATAGTCCTAGAGGCTTAACCTTAAAAGCTGACGAACTCAAGGAGGTAGAACAACACATTCAAAAAGCTCAATTATTAAAAATTGACTTACACAAACCTTTACTCTTATTAATTTATCTTGCTCCCCATTCAAAGCAGTCCTCTTAGGCCTGCGCCACTTTCTCCTGTGTAATGTAAATGGAGCCTGTAAAGTAATCAAGCCGAACCCTCAGACCAACAGGTAAATAGCTCTACTCTATTAACTCCTTTCCTTAGAGGCAGTCGTCCTGGAGCTAAGCATTTCCTTGTCTGCAGCCCCAGGGAAGTGAAACAAGCCTGTGACTCAGATCAAGACTCTACCAGCGAAAAGTCACACAGTCCCTGCACTTATCAAACAGGCAGGGGCCTCTCAAGGAATGACTAAAGCTCAGACAGAAAAAACTAGGGAAGCTAACTGAGAGTAATTCAATCCCTAAACTCTAAAAAAAGAAGTGTCTTATCTTCTGCACACCAACCTGGCCTCAGTACAAACACTCTGATTAGAGAGGCTTGGCCCCTGAAAGAAGTATGCAATATAATGTTATGCAGATAAATATATTTAGCCACAAGGAAAATAGTCAAAAGTCCTGTGAACTACTATAATATGGAACTAGTTTTCTAAATTCTTCTGGTGAAAATCTATTCTACTTACTAAGTTCATCATTATCTTTGAAAATTTGGAAGTTTTAAACTAGAGTCCCTGAGATAGAAGAAATTTATCTTTTACAATACAGCCTGGCTTTAAATGACTCATGCTAAAATTGTACTTACATTTCATTTCTAGCCCCCTGGACGCACACAGTCCCTATCAGTTCTGAGCCTTCATTGGCCCTTTTAGTTGGGAGCCATCTAAACCTTAACCCAGTTATGTAAACTGCTTACCCTTAGAGTGTACTCTTGAAAACTGAAGTACTTTTAATCAAGTAAGCTAAAAAGAAAGAAGGCAATTGAATATTAGTGACTCAAATCTTTATATCAGTTTGTCCGTGTATATGTTTTTATATGAAGTTTTGCTAACTGTAGTCATTATGTCTCAGTCTGTATGTTTGTGTGTCTAAGTGTGTAAATGAGAAATATTTCCTACCTCTGGATGGTATTAATAAAAATTGATTTAAAGACAAGTGCTTGTGAACATTGGGCATTCTAAACTTTCCAGAAAATCTAATAAAAAATATTAAGCATTAATGTTAATTTAAGTTTAAGTGAAACAGACATGTCCTTATAGTCATCAGCTGCCAAAGTTTACTTAAAGTCATTTAAGTTGATATTACCTGTCAAATATTTCAAGAAGATGCTTAAAGAAAAGCTTGACTTTGTCTAATGTTTGGTAAAAATTTTATAAGTAATCTGGCATGGTTGCTAAAAATAAGTAAACAAGTGTATCAAATGAACATCTTAATAATAATACTGTATTAAGGTATAACAGTGTATATATTTGCAAAAAGCCTGAGAATTTTTGTGGTAACCAAAATTATTAAAGTTTTCTAAGTTATATAGACATATTTTGTGCTTAATGAGAAATCGTGCTATAAGGCACATTTCCAAAAATGATAAAATATGTTCATATATGTATCAATCTGAAGAATGCTGGTGTAACAGTTTACAATGGTCTATTTTTCAGTGTTCACTGAAGGTTAAGGTACCAAATGGTTTTAAGTTCTAATTAAAACTACTTAATATAATAAGGAAAACATTTCTGTATGCTAAAGAATGTATGTTTTAATAAGAGAAGGTATAAGGAATAAGAATGCATTGTGTTGAAAGTAAAAGAAGATAACTATTCAAAAGTACAGCTGTTTGCTCAAGGAAAGAAAACACTGAATGTAAGAAGAAAGTTGTAAAAGGTTTATAAAAGATTGATATAGTCATGCTATGTGAAATTAAAGCAAAGAAATCTTGATATCAAGTACATAGCAAGACTAGAATTTTTGTTTGTTAAAAGAACAAAAGTTTATTAGTCTACCTTTAATGTTGAAAGATTGCAAAAAATTTTCCTATTATTTATTAAAACAGTTTCTTATACTTAAAGTCTTAATGAATTGTCTGAGTATTTAAGAAAATGAGATCTTAATATTAAAAAGACTAAGCTAAGTGTTGCTAACAACTATGTAACCTTCTGCATTTGCTTTTAAACTTTCTTATTATCATTCTGGTTAAATAACAAGTGTTATTTAATTCTATTTAGGCAAGTGTCTTAAAAACTTTTGACAGCTTCCCAAGACCAAATTTTAAAAACTACTTTTACCTCTAGTTAACTCTGATATTTTCCAGAGGGCCCTTGGAACATGTCAGAGGAAGTCCTTCTCCTCATCAAGGAAAATATTTGATTAATTTGGCTTATTTACCTGATATATACTTACCTGGAAAGCACTGTCAAAAAGAATAATGCTAAACTTTATTAGTGAATGTTTTATGTTACAGAAATATCACTCTTCCCGGTAAGACGCTTACTCCTGATGCCCAATTAAATCTACCTGTTAGCACTACTATAATTACTGAATGTGTATCTATTAATTGTACTCATGTAGCCTCTTACTGTAATTCTACAATCAATGTAAAATGTTCTTCTAGATATAGACTTCCAAATGGTTGGGTATTTTTGTGTAATAACAAAACATATCAAGCCCTTTCTTCACACTATCGAGGTGTTTGTGGTGTGGGACGCATTCTTCCTGCCCTAATAGATCATCCTGGATATAAGCATAAGAGACTTCTCCAAACTCTGCCATCTGATTGTGATGAAAACTTGAAACTTTCAGATCCTGCCGCTGTTGCAGTTGCAGCTGCATTCCTCCTGCTGGTTCCTGGACTTGTCGTTGGAATGCAGAAAGAGATATCCTAGCTGCCCTGTGTGTACAGTAAAACAACAAGTCTGACTGCTTCTATATTATCTGAACTCAACCAAGAACTAGGAGAAGTACGAGTTGCAGTACTTCAAAATAGTGCTACTATGGACTATTGTTAAAAGAACATATGGGATGTGAACAGTTTCCAGGAATTTGTTGTTTCAATTTGTCTGATTTTTCTCAAACTATTCAAAAGCAATTAGATGATATCCATCATATCGTCAATAAGTTCTCACAAATGCCTGAGTTGTCTAATAACTAGTTTTCTTGGTTTCATTAGATATGGCTGGTAATTGTAAGTCTGCTTTTGTTATGTATCTGTATTCCTGTTCTGTTAATGTGTGTATGCAATTTAGTTAGTAGTTTGTTAAAACCTATACATGCTTACGTTACTCTACAAGAAATCATGTCAAAGAAATAATCAATCTTCTTATTCTCTTCCATCTGCTACTTCTATAGCATTTTTTCTTCCTTTCAAAATACAGCTCTTTACTAGAATTTGTGCCTTATACTTCAAATTGCTGTGTATCATAATCCTTTTCCCTGGCAAAGATGTCTTAAAGCAAATGCTGGACATAAGCCACAGGGCATAAATCTGTAAAGAAGTGAAAACTAACCTTTCCTAAGAATATTACTTCTCTCTCACTTACCAACTTTACATCTCCCTGTATGGCCCTGGAAGATGGTTAGTGAGAGACGGGTAAGATTCCTCAAGGGAGGAACAACCTAAGACAGGCACAGTCACAGGGGGGGCCATCAGGTGAGAGATTGGGGGACCAACAGAGGTGAGGCTTAGAACCTCACCCTCCCCAGTTTTGAGAGAAACATTCTGCACCCATGGATGTTTTGTTGCCCTTGCCCAGCTCAGATCAAAACACAGTCTATAGGCATAGACCTGCTCACATGCACCTACCTTCTAATTGCACTACATTTATTTTCTATCTTTACTCTTCTTTATGTAAGTTCAAAACATGGGCTTTTATTTTATACTGTAGAATGTAAAGAACTATACTATGTCAAAAAACCTTCTATTAGAACTGGTCTACTTATACTCCTATATCTTTGTATTACTTAAAAGAAAAGGGGGATATGTAAGATTGATGGGGTTAATACATAATTCAAGTAATGTAGAAATCAAATGTATAAGCACACATGATTTGACTGTTTTTCCCACACACTCTGTTGATGTGTAATCATGGACTGAGTGATGAGAACCAAAGCAGTTCTCATGGCTTGGAGCCACCTTCACACAGTTTGGTATCCTTGAGAAGCATCGTGTCCTTGGGCTAGACTCAAGGCTGGATAATGATGTTTGAGTTCATTGTAAGTTCATTTACTCAATAAATACAAGAAATGCCTTCTAGGTATTGCTCTTGAGCTGTTAAGCCTTGAGTCCCCTGGCTGGCCCTTTCAGGACTCCTCCCATCTGTGGCTCCAAAGTGGCGAGGGGACAGACAGTAGGGAACCAGAGGTGAGTGTCTGACATGTGCTCAGGAGATGTCATCATTTCTGCCCGAGGTAGCAGAGACGTGTTCTCTAGTCACCCTGGGCGTGGAGCACTGCCTTCTCAAGGAAACCCACAGACACCTGGATAGAGAAGGCCTCCCTGCCCTGCCCAGCATGCTTAGCCATGACCTGATGCAGGGCCCTGGGATTTTGTGCCCAGTTGAGAATTGCAAAATGTGTGGCCATAATCCATTATGGCCAAGACCAGCAACCTCCAGGCAAGGCCAGAGTTAATGCCCAGGAGCTCTGTTGACTCAGAGCTGCTGTGAGGTGCAGGGAAGAGCTGGACTGGAGCTGGATTTGGAGGCTAAAAGGAGTTACTCCAGGTCCTGATACCAGGCCTAAGCTGAGCTAATCCAGTTCCCCAACAGAGGAGACCCTTGGACTCCGAAAGAGGCAGCACCAAGGATTAGAAAGAACCACTGGCCCATAAATTGGGAGACCTGGGTTCCAGTTCAGTCAAGGCCATTTCCTGGCTGTGGGACTGCAGATTGGGCACCTCACCTTAAATTTTAATGTTCTTGCCATAAAATGATGATAATAATTCCTACCTTGTCTACTTCCATAAACTTATCAGGAGGATCAGAGGGGAAAATGTGTATAAAACTGCACTGTGAACTCTATTGAAAGGCATAAATATGAGCCATCGTTATCCTCCCTGAGTTGTAAGGGATCTTAGAGATATGTAGATGGCTCTCTGCACCCTTTATGATTACCATGGGAAACTGTCCTTTCTCCTGAAATGTCTTCAGGGATGGGCCTCACTCTTTGTATTAGTTTCCTGGGGCTGCTGCAACACTTGCAACAAATTTAGTGCCTTTAACAACAAAAATGTACTGGAAGTCAGAAGATCCAAGTGGGTCTCACTGGATTAAAATCAAGGTGCCACCAGGGCTGTTCCTTTTGAGAAGGTTCAGGGGAGAATCCACTTCCTCACCCTTTCCAGGTCCTAGAGGCTGCCCACATCCCTTTGCTCATGTCCCCTTCCTCCATGTTCAAAGCTAGCCACACAGACTGAGTCCTTCTCAGGTGACATTTGAGTTTCTCTCTTTGGCCTTCCTCTTCCACTTTTAAGCAGCTTTGTTGATTACACTTGCCCCACCCAGATAATCTAGTATAATTTCCCTGTCACCTGATCGGCAGCTTAATTTCATCTGGATCCTTAATTCCTATTTGCCATGTAATAAAACCATATTCACAAATTCTGGGGATTAAGACATAGACAATTTTGGGGATGCTATTCTGCTTAACATATTACTGAAAGGGGGAAAATCTTCATTGTGTTGAGCTGTAATATGAAGCCCCCATCTGCCATCCTACCTCTGCTCTCACAAATCACACATGAGTCACCCTGTTTCCGACATGATAGCTCTGGAATGATCTGAGGCAGGTATGCTGTTCCCTCACATCTTTTCTGTTGAAAAGGAAATTTCTGTGGTTTTTTCTGGGGTGCCCAATCTGTCAAAGACCTCTTTATACCGAAGACCTGGAACCTTAAAAACTTGAGGTGTATCCAGAACCAATGAAGCTTCCCAGAGTATTGGTCTGTTCAGTGAACCCCAAACTCCTTCATTAGTGGAGTGGGCAGAATGGCAAAACATAGGTAATTTTTACCCAGCCTTTTGATGAATTCTTTTAAAATATCATTGTAGAGAGAGGGATTAAAGATGGCAGCATGAGAGGTGAGACATAAATCTCCTCCCAAAACAACATAGAATATGAATATAGAAAAGTTAAAAAAGAACGAGCCAAAGATGGCGGCATGAGAGGAGAGACAGAGGCTTCCTCCTAAAACTGGATATAATTAGAAAATTTAATTGGCGCAACTAATCCTGAGAGAGCAACAGGAAAGAGGACGCATCAGATTGCACACACCTGAAGAAAAGAGCAGACCTCAGCGAATGGGGTAACGTACCAGAGCTGTGGCTCCGCGGGACCCGAGCCTTTCCCCCACCCTAGCTCAGGGGCAGGAGGAAGACAAATGGAGCAGGGAGGGAGTGGAAGGCTTGGGACTGCTGAATACCTAGCTCTGGAGATCTGCTCTGGGAGCACAAACCTACATTTCATGGTGCTTTCATGAGACTCGCATGACTACTGGGTTGGAAAGTTAATACAGGCAGAGTTCCTGGGGAGACAGGGATTCTGGCGGCTTGTGGAAAGCAGGGATCCATATCTGGCTGTCTGGGACAAAAACTTATGTGTGACCAGCCCACTGGCTCTGGCAGTGGAGACAGGCACACCAGCCAGGAGGCAGGGAACAGCTCTTTCCTACCCCCAGGGACCAGTACTGCTCCCCTGCGACCCCCAACATTGCTTCAGGGGCTCAGCAGCTCCAGAATAGAGCTTCTGGACACTAGAGGGCACCATATACAAACTTGAAACACCAAAGGAATCTTGTCCAGAGTAAAATTATTAATACAACTCCCGAGAAAGATTTCAATGATATGGACCTTGTGACTTCCTGAAAGAGAGTTCAAAATAAAAATCATCAACATCCTAATGGAGGTACAGAAAGACATCCAAGAACTCAGGAATGAATTCAGGTTAGAGATCCAATCATTAAAGAACATGATGGAGGGTATTAAAAGGAGGTTGGATACAGTGGAGGAGACAATAAATGAAATAGAAACTAGAGAAGAGGAATGCAAAGAAACTGAGGCACAGAGAGAAAAAAGGATCTCTAAGAATGAAAGAATACTGAGAGAACTCTGTGACCAATCCAAGCGGAACAATATTCGCATTATACGGATACCAGAAGAAGAAGAGAGAGAGAAAGGGATAGAAAGTGTCTTTGAGGAGGTAGTTGCTGAAAACTTCCCCAATCTCGGGAAGGACATAGTCTGTCAGGCCATGGAGATCCACAGATCCCCCAACACAAGGGACCCAAGGAAGACAACAGCAAGACACATAGTAATTAAAATGGGAAAGATCAAGGATAAGGACAGACTGTTAAAAGCAGCCAGAGGCAGAAATAAGATCACATACAAAGGAAAGCCCATCAGACTAACATCAGACTTCTCAGCAGAAACCTTACAGGCCAGAAGGGAGTGGCATGATGTATTAAATGCCATGAAGCAGAAGGGCCTGGAACCAAGATTACTTTATCCAGCAAGATTATAATTTAAATTTGAAGGAGGGATTAAACAATTTTCAGATAAGCAAAAGCTGAGAGAGGTTACCTCCCACAAACCATCTCTGCTGTCTATTTTGGAGGGACTGCTATAGATGGAAGTGTTCCCAGGGTTGGTTAGCTGTCACCAGAGGTAGTAAAATCACAGTAGGGAGGGTGGAGCAGCTGATTGTGAGGCAAATGCAAAATTAAATTGACTATCCCCAAGGTCAATCAAGGGATAGACAGAATTTGAGACCTAATATATAAAGAATGAAGGAGGAAGAAAAAGGAGGAGAAATAGAAAAGAACCTCTAGATTGTGTTTGTAACAGCATACTAAGTGAGTTAAGTTAGACTCTTAGATAGTAAGGAAAGTAATCTGGAACCTTTGGTAACCACGAATCTAAAGCCTGAAATGGCAATAAGTACATACCTATCGATAATCACCCTAAATGTAAATGGACTGAATGCACCAATCAAAAGACATAGAGTCACTGAATGGATAAAAAAACAAGACCCATCTATATGCTGCTTACAAGAGACTCACCTCAAACCCACAGACTAAAAGTCAAGGGATGGAAAAAGATATTTCATGCAAACAATAGGGAGAAAAAAGCAGGTGCTGCAGTACTAGTATCAGACAAAATATACTTCAAAACAAAGAATAAAGAAGGACATTACATAATGATAAAGGGCTCAGTCCAACAAGAGGATATAACCATTATAAATATATATGCACCCAACACAGGAGCACCAGCATATGTGAAACAAATACTAACAGAACTAAAGGAGGAAATAGAATGCAATGCATTCATTTTAGGAGATTTCAACACACCATTCACTCCAAAGGACAGATCCACCAGACAGAAAATAAGTAAGGACACAGAGGCACTGAACAACAGACTAGAACAGATGGACCTAATAGACATCTATAGAACTCTACACCCAAAAGCAACAGGATACACATTCTTCTCAAGTGCACATGGAACATTCTCCAGAATAGACAACATACTAGGCCACAAAAAGAGCCTCAGGAAATTTAAAAAGATTGAAATTCTACCAACCAATTTTTCAGAGCACAAAGGTATAAAACTAGAAATAAATTGTACCAAGAAAGCAAAAAGGCTCGCAAACACACGGAAGCTTAACAACACGCTTCTAAATAGTCAATGGATAATTGACCAAATTAAAATGGAGATCCAGCAATATATGGAAACAAATGACAAAAACAACACAAAGCCCCAACTTCTGTGGGACGCAGTGAAAGCAATCTTAAGAGGAAAAGTATATAGCAATCCAGGAATATTTAAAGAAGGAAGAACAAACCCAAATGAATAGTCTAACATCACAATTACCAAAATTGGAAAAAGAAGAAAAAATGAGGCCTAAAGTCAGCAGAAGGAGGGACATAATAAAGATCAGAGAAGAAATAAACAAAATTGAGAAGAATAAAACAATAGAAAAAAAATCAATGAAACCAAGAGCTGGTTCTTTGAGAAAATAAACAAAATAGATAAGCCTCTAGCCAGACTTATTAAGAGAAAAAGAGATTCAACACACAACAACAGAATGAGAAATGAGAAAGGAAACATCATGATGGACCCAACAAAAATACGAAGAATTATTAGAGACTACTATGAAAACCTATATGCTAAGACGCTGGAAAACCTAGAAGAAATTGACAACTTCCTAGAAAAATACAACCTTCCAAGACTGTCCAAGGAAGAAACACAACATCTAAACAAACCAATTACCAGCAAAGAAATTGAAGCGGTAATCAAAAAACTACCCAAGTAAAAAAAAAACCCAGGCCAGATGGATTTACCTCGGAGTTTTATCAGACATACAGCGAAGATATAATTCCCATTCTCCTTAAAGTTTTCCAAAAAATAGAAGAGGAGGGAATACTCCCAAACTCATTCTATGAAGCCAACATCAACCTAATACCAAAACCAGGCAAAGACCCCACCAAAAAAGAAAACTATTGACCAATATCCCTGATGAACGTAGATGCAAAAATACTCAATAAAATATTAGCAAACCAAATTCAAAAATACATCAAAAGGATCATACCCCACGACCAAGTGGGATTCATCCCAGGGATGCAAGGATGCTACAACATTCGAAAATCCATCAACATCATCCACCACATAAACAAAAAGAAAGACAAAAACCACATGATCTTCTCCATAGATGCTGAAAAAGCATTCGACAAAATTCAACATCCATTCATGATCAAAACTCTCAACAAAATGGGCATAGAGGGCAAGTACCTCAACATAATAAAGGCCGTATATGATAAACCCACAGCCAACATCATACTGAACAGCGAGAGGCTGAAAGCTTTTCGTCTGAGATCAGGAACAAGACAAGGATGCCCACTCTCCCCACTGTTATTTAACATAGTACTGGAGGTCCTAGCCACAGCAATTAGACAAAACAAAGAAATACAAGGAATCCAGATTGGTAAAGAAGAAGTTAAACTGTCACTATTTGCAGATGACATGATATTGTACATAAAAAACCCTAAAGACTCCACTCCAAAACTACTAGAACTCATATCGGAATACAGCAAAGTTGCAGGATACAAAATTAACACACAGAAATCTGTGGTGTCAGGTCCCTTCCCTGTCTCTGACCCACAGATGAGGGAAGAGACGTGATTGTTCATTGAAGATCTTAAGGACCAGCCTGGGGACTCAAGGCATGACAGCACAAGAGTGGTGTCGAGAAGGCATCTCTCATATTTATTGATAAAATGGTTGTTAACAACAATATTGGCGTTTCCATGCACAATCATTAATTAAGTTCAACTCTCAACAGTTTCACCTTCTGAAGGATAACGAACAAATCCTCATGGTGAACGAACAGAGAAACTCTTTCTGTCTTGGCTACTGTTTCTGTCTTGACTACGATCATGAACCATAAACAAACCATCAAGGCAAAAGTGCTTATACATATGATTTTCATACTTTATATATAAATTCCATATAATTCCCACATGTGGCTTTCCTATACACTAACAATGAACCAATAGAAAGAGAAATCAGAACAATTCCATTCACAATTGCATCAAAAAGAATAAAATACCTAGGAATAAACCTAACCAAAGAAGTGAAAGATCTATACCCTGAAAATTATAAGACACTCTTAAGAGAAATTTAAAGAGGACACTAACAAATGGAAACTCATCCCATGCTCTTGGCTAGGAAGAATTAATATAGTCAAAATGGCCATCCTGCCCAAAGCAATATACAGATTTGATGCAATCCGTATCAAATTACCAACAACATTCTTCAGCGAACTGGAACAAATAGTTCAAAAATTCATATGGAAACACCAAAGACCCCGAATAGCCAAAGCAATCCTGAGAAAGAAGAATAAAGTTAGGTGGGGGGGAATCTCACTCCCCAACTTCAAGCTCTTCTACAAAGCCATAGTAATCAAGACAATTTGGTACTGGCCCAAGAACAGAGCCACAGACCAGTGGAACAGAATAGAGACTCCAGACATTAACCCAAACATATATGGTCAATTAATATTCAATAAAAGAACCATGGACATACAATGGGGAAATGACAGTCTCTTCAACAGATGGTGCTGGCAAAACTGGACAGCTACATGTAAGAGAATGAAACTGGATCATTGTCTAACCCCATACACAAAAGTAAATTAAAAAAGGATCAAAGATCTGAATGTAAGTCAAGAAACCATAAAACTCATAGAAAAATACATAGGCAAAAATCTCTTAGACATGAGTGACTTCATCGTGAACATATCTCCCCAGGCAAGGGAAACAAAGGCAAAAATGATGAAGTGGGACTATATCAAGCTGAAAAGCTTCTGTATAGCATAGGACACCATCAATAGAACAAAAAGGTACCCTACAGTATGGGAGAATATATTCGTAAATGACAGATCCAATAAAGGCTTGACATCCAAAATATATAAAGAGCTCACGCACCTCAACAAACAAAAAGCAAATAATCCAATTAAAAAATGGGCAGAGGAGCTGAACAGACAGTTCTCCAGAGAAGAAATTCAGATGGCCAACAGGCACATGAAAAGATGCTCCACATCGCTAGTTATCAGAGAAATGCAAATTAAAACCACAATGAGATATCACCTCACACCAGTAAGAATCGCCACCACCCAAAAAATAAACAACAACAAATGTTGGCGAGGTTGTGGAGAAAGGGGAACCCTCCTACACTGCTGGTGGGAATGTAAATTAGTTCAACCATTGTTGAAATCAGGATGGCGGTTCCTCAAAATGCTCAAAATAGAAATGCCATTTGACCCAGGAATTCCACTCCTAGGAATTTACCCTAAGAATGCAGCAGCCCAGTTTGAAAAAGACAGATGCACCCCTATGTTTATTGCAGCACTATTTACAATAGCCAAGAAATGGAAGCAACCTAAGTGTCCATCAGTAGATGAATGGATAAAGAAGATGTGGTACATATACACAATGGAATATTATTCAGCCATAAGAAGAAAACAAATCTACAATTTGCAACAACATGGATGGAGCTAGAGGGTATTATGCTCAGTGAAATAAGCTAAGTGGAGAAAGACAAATACCAAATGATTTCACTCATCTGTGGAGTATAAGAACAAAGGAAAAACCGAAGGAACAAAACCACAGCAGAATCACAGAACCCAAGAATGGACTAACAGTTACCAAAGGGAAAGAGACTGGGGAAAATGGGAGGGTAGGGAGGGATAAGGGTGGGGAAGAAGAAAAGGGGTATTATGATTAGCATGTATAATGGGGGGTGGGTGGGTGAAAGGGGTGGGCTGTGCAACACAGAGAAGACAAGTAGTGATTCTACAACATCTTACTATGCTGATGGACAGTGACTGTAATGGGGTTTGTAGGGGGGACTTGGGGTAGGGGAGAGCCTAGTAAACATAATGTTCTTCATGTAATTGTAGATTAATGATAAGAAAATAAAATAAATATAAATAGATAGATAGATAGATAGATAGATAGATAGATAGATAGATAAAAAGGATATATTGGCTCATGTGAAGAACAGTCCGGAACTTTGACTGGCTTTGGAAGAGCTGGATGCTAAAAAAAAAAAGCAACTGGCCAAACCAAGGTTTAAATGTAAATATGTCTAACTTCAAAGCTTATTCTTTCTACTAAGGTACACACATTTCATCTGTTTCAAAACATCTGAGACCAGGAATCATGTCTGTTCTTCAAAAGCAAGGGACCCAGGCTGCATTCAATTGTAAACTATCCCTATTTTTCAAATTAGAAAACAGGTAGATTTATAATATTTTCTTACTTTAAATTTTACTTAATGAATTGTTAAACATGGAATTTAAATTTCTATAAATCGTTTCCGTGAGCAAAGGAAAGCAGATAAACAGAATATAGACACATATAAAACTTATGCAATACACACACTCAAAAATAATGTAAAACATTTATAACATTAATGCTACCTGCTTACCATGCTCTGTTGTTCCCAGTAATAGTGGGAAAACAGCATTTTTCCATCTTTAAAAAATTATTTTCATCTCTTTGCACACATGCCATCTGTGTCTCAGTGTTGAGATCTCCTTTGGGTTGACGTTGAGCAGTGATTTCTGGCCCATGGGCTGTGGACATGAATGAAAAGACATTGAGGGACAATGAAAGGACATTATTCTCTGCCTTCAGGATAAACTTCTTCATCCACTCTACTGGGTCACCACAAGCTCCCCACCCAGTCAGCGGCAATGGGCTTCTTCAGCTTTTCCGCTCTCTCCGAAACAGGTTTGACGGCCTCATCTAGCTGGAGGGCAGACCCCAGAATGTGGGAAGACTTCCCGAGGAATCTGCGACAACAATAGTTTTAAGGAACTGATTTCCAGTCCCTCAGCTTCCTTGTCAAACCCTCCCTGCCTGTGGGGTCGAGTCTTTCTTGTGGTGTCACTACCCCCTTTTTTTTCTTCCCAAAACGCCACTCTGCTTCTTACAGGAGCACACTACCCCAGGGTGTAAGGACTTCTGAAGGGCCAGATAAAGAAGCAAATTGACCATTTCAAATTCTGTTATGGAAACAAGTAATATATTTGTGTTGTTTTTATCAATCCTATTGATGCCAGGGTTCTTGTTGGTAGAGTCAAGAATGAGCTTCACAAACACTCAAGGTAGGAGAGCAAATGAGAGGTTTCATTAAGAGATGAAGTGAGATGACAGAGCTCCTGGCTCACACCAGGAGGGGACAAGAGAGCCCCAGAGTGGTGTGTTGTCTAGGGGTTTTATAGGGGGTTGAGAAACAAAGGGCTAGGGATGCACACCTGCTAAGTGGTTCCAAAACGTTTATCTTTGAAGAGACATTAAATTTCTTACTAGTCTTCCTGGTTTTTTACAAGAAACTTACTGCTCCGATTTCCTTCCAGGATAGCAGCTTCCTGGTCTGGGAACATATCAAAACGGCCTGCTTTGCTCCCAAGGTGGGCTGAGTTATTGGTTTGTTAAAGAGTATGTTAAGAAACTTACTTTTTAACTAATTGGGCTTTTACAATGCAATCTTATATTAAAAAATGGAATCCCTTCCTGTTTTTACTACATTGTTTTGGGCTTTCTTGTTAAATTGCCTAGGTGTCAGATCACTTGATCAGGGATTGAGGAAGAAAAGCAGCACCTGGGTAAAGTCAGAAAAATAAACTGGGCCCCCCAGCAGGCCAAAGCAAATCCCACAGTGGATTATCTTGCTTTGTTTTTTCCAGAGGCCCTCACCCTGCTCTGTCTAAGCCCATGGTCCCTGTCTCACTATGCTCATCGGAATTATATTGACAATTCAATCCCAAAGAAAAGTTGACACTTAGACCTTTAACGTCTCAGGAAAGAAGACATTTTAATTTTCAATTTATATTTTTATTTTTGTGACGAGAAGTAGTATAGGGTAGTAAATAAAAGACTTCCAGTGTAAATGTATATGATCATAAATTTATGGGGGTACTGGAATGGAAATACAGAGAAAAAAACATAATATTTCTGACTGTTAAAGAAGAGCTTGTTCTTGTATTTTTTAAAAGTATCATAATATCAGATCAGTGGTGTTTATACTTTATGGGCTATATTTAAAAGAATTATGTAACCGTTTTATTTTAAGATGTTACTGTTTACAGTATGCCAGCCCTTGGCAACAATTTCAAATGATGATGAAAGCATTGGATTCCCTCTTAAAGGTGTGCAAGGGTCACATCCTTTTCTAGAAAGTCTTTTATGGGGTACTCAAAAAAATCTTAGCACTCTGACAGAGAAAAACATGTTTCAAGTTCCAGTTTTTCTTGGGTTTGCCACTTGTGCCCTCTAGTGGTGAGCTGTTTCAGCTTTTAAGAAGACAGCCCTGCGTTCCCAGCTGAGTGAATAAAGATCCCCACCCTGGGGCCCCTGACAGGAGCCTGGTAGCGGCGGCCAAACCTGTTCTGGATTTGAATGATCTGTTCAAAGAGGCAGAACACGGAATCACAAAGTCAGAGAGGCAGGCGAATACTCTCTATTCCAAGTGCTGAATTTACACAATCTTCCTTCACTGATTGATCTAATGAGGAGTTTCCAGCCTTGGAAACGGTAATAATGTTAGAAAAGTAATAATACACAGCACTAGTGTCTATCGTGTTTACTGTGGGCCAGGTGCTATGTGAAGCACTCCATAAATTCCTTCCCTGAATTTTCTCGTTTGCCGTACTAGGCAGGAACCACATGGTTCCTATTTTTCAGACGAGGATGTTGGTCACTGAGAAGTGAAATAAATTGTTTAAGGTCACACAACTAATCAGAGATGGAGCCGGGGTTTAGATGTAGGCCCTCCCACTCCAGGTTGGTACCTTTACCTCTATTCTTTACTGTTCATTGCAGAAAAATGAGAAAACCACAGGCAAAAAGACAAAACAAAACCCACCATGTCACCACCCAGAGAGAATCACCACTGATGCGTTACTATGTCCTTGCAGCCGTGTGCATGAGTGTGTTTATATCATTCTGTTTGCTTTATACAAAGGAGATCTTCTAGTTCTGTAATCTGCCTAGGATGCTTACAAATACTTCCAAGTTTCTCTTCATCACTTCCGTTTCATGTATCAGTTTTGCGTATCCCCTGGAACATGAGGTAGGCCGACCTCACTCTGTTTTCCTGACATTCAGCTTCTAGAGTTTGCTCCCCTAAGGGCCGCTCAAGGGAATGAGTGGCAGGGCCCTCCACCCAGACCTGGCCTGGAAGTGTTCCCCAGGGCTGACGCCACTGCTGGAGGTGAAGATGGGGGTGGGCTGACAGTCAGGAGTCGTCAGTACT
Source organism: Manis javanica (assembly GCF_040802235.1). Lineage (NCBI taxonomy): Eukaryota > Metazoa > Chordata > Mammalia > Pholidota > Manidae > Manis > Manis javanica. Next base: position 115,536,280 of record NC_133159.1, on the reverse strand, counting down.
CAGCATCAAGTTCAGATGGGCATGGGGAGGAACGAGCAAGCAGGCTCAAGACCTTGGTTTGCCCTCTCAGTGCACCCTCAGTCCCTCAGCTTTGGGAATTTATGCTCAATCCACCAGAAGAGCAGATTCTGATGCCCAAGCTTATCCCACCATCTGGAGCCCAGGATGAGAGGGTGCAGTCCCGAGTCCTCTGCAGCAGCTGCCGGGGCATTTGAATCTGGAGTCCTCAGGGCAGCGGCCTCATGGGACAGTTCTTCCAGGGGTGCCCTGCCCTGCAAGATGCTTTCTAGCACCTGGGTACAGAGAGGGCCCTGTGGAGAGGGTCACGTGACAGGAGCTGTGAGCTTTTGTCTCGGCCACAGTGTGCAGCGGGCCTATTGGGAGGCAGCTGGGGAAAGAACTCCCTGTGAGAGACTGAATATACAAGTGGCCAGTGGTCAGGTTGCATCTAAAACTAGAAGTCGAACCACTAGCTCCTGCACCCAGTCGAGGAAACCAGCCCCGTACTTACAATCCCAGCCAGGGAGGGGCCCGCTGAAGGTCAGTCTTGTAGGAAGGCACTGCTGTCTCCAGTACCCTTCCAGGAGGTGCCCCAGTGACCTAATATTGGCCCCGAATGATCAGAACCTGATTGATGACCGACAGCTTCCCTTTTTTTTCCCTGCTTCTGACTTAGGACCAGCCAAAGAAAACCAAACAAGCACCCCAAGCAAACACACTGGATACCCTACTTCTAGCCAGTTTCCCAGGCCAACAGCCTCCATCAGGGCACACTGAGCCTTCTCTGTTCCACCGAAGCTGCCCATTCCTCCACCGGCCTTTGCGTCCCTGCCAGAACATAAGTGCTGGTACCCGTCTCCCCAGGCACAGACAGCAAGCTGAGAACAGATGGCCTTTGTTTTTCTCACTTGGCTGGGCTTCATTATGTCCACATCCTTCCTTCCCTGGGTGGTTCTCTACATCAGCTAAACTCTGTTGGAAGCCCAAATGCAAGAGTCCCATTGATGTGAGGAGTCACATGGGAGGGAGGCTCACACACCGGGTTAGACACCCCGGGGACATCACAAATGTGAGACTCATGAGAGAAGTCACAGTCGGACAGGGTCGGGGACAGTGGATCACACATGTGACATATGGAAGGCACACATGGGTTCACACAGGGGTCTGCCCATCTGCACACGGGCCACTGCCAAGGGCACCCACCCACAGCCCTCAGAAACTGAAGTCAGATTTTGCTCTGGAACCTGTTCTCTGCCTGACCCTTCAGATGTCCTGGGTACCTCGGTCCCCAAGGCTCTTATTTGCATCAGCCCCTTCTGCCTGCGCAACACCCTGCCCTTAAAAACCATCCATGCCAAGTGTCCCTTGGAAGGTCTTTCTAGATCCTCAAGGAGTATAACGTTCACTGATGCTAATAACTTTCTTTTTTAAACTAGATAATATATTCATATTGTGGGAAAAAATCTAAGCAACATGAAAAATGTATTTGAGACAGTTTTCTCGCATCTCTGCCCTCTTTCATCTTACTCTTTCTAACCAGTCATTGGTTGGTCTTATGAAAACTATCAGTTTCTTTACATTAATTTTGTACCTCATTATCTTATTGACTTCTCTTTTGGTTTTTATTAATTTTTCAGCTGACTCTTTAGTATTTTTTTTCCAGTTATGTGCCCATATCATCTGCAAATAGTGATAGTTTTATCTTTCTTTTCAATGTCTATACCTCTTTTTTTTTTCTTTTATCTAAGGTTTTGTTTTTGACCTCTGAAGTAAATAGAAATATCTTTAAATATCCTGATGGCAGTAAGCTTTTTCTTAGTGATTTCTAGTTTCATTGTAATTTGGTCAGAGAAAGGGACCTGAATGATACCTATGTATAGAAATTTGTTGAGACTTATTTTACCATCTGGAAACTGGTCCTATTTTTATATAAGATCCTGGGTGAATTCAAGAACGCTGTTCTCTAATTATTGTATGCAGAGTTCTACCCATGTGCATGATCAACTTTGTTAGTGTTATTATTCAAATCTTGATGTCTTAAGCTAATTTTTAAAATCTGCATAATCCACCAATTATCACCACTTTTAAATGCTCACCCTATGCTTTAACATAATTAGTGTATTTTCTGGTGAATAAACATACTTCCTATCAAGAACTATAACCACCTTAAAGGGCTTTACTCCCAAATTATGTTCCCTCCGGCTTTCATGTTTTTCTTGTCCAGTATTGTTGTTCTTTTTAACTTCACAGTAACTCTGTTATCATTTCTATATGGCTAAGGTTTGTTAGCTATGCCCAGGAGTTTACCATGTTCTTCCCTCATCAGGCCTTGTTGCACCTCAGACTCTGTCTGGGATCATTTTACTTCTCCCTCAAGTACCTCCTTTAGATAGTCCTTCAGGGAGGGATGCTAGTGGTTTCCTTGGTTTGAAAATGTCTCTATTCTTGAAAGATGATTTCCCAAGTCTAAAATTCTAGGTTGGTGATTATTCTCTTTTAGAACTTTGGAATTATCACTGCACTTTTTCTAACTTTCATTGTTGTGGCTCAGAATTCAGCTACAACCTGTTATGTTTCTTTTGTGGATAATCAGTCTTTTTTCCCTCTGGTTGTCTTTAAAAACTTCACTTTCTATATTTTGCAGTCTCTTTATGCTGTATACAGGTATGGGCTTCTCTTTCCTTACCAGGCTTGTAATATATTGTGCTCCTTGTGAGGAGGCACGTCTTCCATCAGTTCCGAAAAGTTACTAGGCACTGACTCTCAAATAACTACCTCTCTGCCATTGTCTCAATTTTCTCCCTTGGGAACTCCATTGAGACAGAGATGAGACTTTCTCATTCTAGCTCAATATTGCTTCATTTCCTCACCACCACCACACCCCATATTTTCTATTCCCTGTCTCTTTATTGTGTGTACTTTTTTAAATTCTATATTTGTATTAGTTATCTACATTCCTACATAACAAATTATCCCCAAAGCTTAGCACCTTAACATTTACTATCTCCCACCAATTTCTGGAGGTCAGAAATTTGGGTGTGGCTTAGCCAATTGATTCTGGTTAAAGATTTCATATGAGGTTGGAGTCAAAATGTTGGCTGGGGCTGCAGTCATTGAAGAACTTGATCAGGCTGTTCTTCATCAAGTGACCCTCCCTACAGGACTTTATAAGTGTTCTTGCAATGTGGCAGCTGACTTTTCCAAGTGATCCAGAGAAGCAGGAAACCACAATTCCTTTTATGAGCTGGTCTCCAAAATCACATGCCATAACGTCTGCTTTTTTCTACTTTCTATTTTTCTATTAGTCTATAGATAATGGCACTAAGTTGAGTTCATACTCAAGAGGAAAAGAACTAGGCATCACCTTTTGAAGGGAGTGTCAAGAATTGATGGACTTATTTTGAACCGCCAAAATATTGTTTCATTAATTGTTTTTAGTTCTGTCTAATCTGCTGGTTAATAATATCCATTGTGTTTCTAATATCACATTAAATCTTGCATTTCCAGAATTTTAATTTTAATTTTTAGTTATTTAAAACATACCTGTTCATTTTGTAACGGTACAGGGAGCTCCGTTTTGGAGAAATCTCCCAGATTTCTCATTTAAAAAAATCAGAGAGTCCCTCAGTGATGACCCAGATGTGGGAATGAGACTGAGTAAGTAGAGGTTAAAGAAAGTGGGAGTTTGCAAACCAAAGTATAAGCCCAGGGAAAGGAAATCCTGGGGCAAAATACCTCTAAAAACGAAAATCAGTCAAAGAGAGAAATAAAGTTTAAAACCCGTTTAACTGCAGTCCACAGCCCTTTCTCCCCCTGCTCCAGAAGGAAGCAACCCAGCAAGCAAGCAAGCCCCTCCACTTAAATTCTCAGGTTCAGACGCGCCCTCGGTTGCCCATTGACATGGCGATGAACTTCTCTCCACTCCTGAGGCTATGCAAATACGCTAAAGCCAGGCGAGATACTCTGGAAATGTTACAATTTTACCCACACAAGGTAAAGCAAACAAAACAGATAGAGGACTCTTAGCTCCCCTCAAGGCCATAGATAAACTTGCCTCGGGTGTCCTTGAGATTTTCTGCAGGAATTCAGACCCCACCAGCTGGGCCCCCTCCTGACTACAACACGCAGACCCCTGGCTGGGTGGAGCCAGAAGGCTGCCAGGGAGGCTCCTGACAGCCGCTCACCTCACCGCGGACTAGTCAGGGGAATGAGCGCGAGCTGAGCACAAGGCCTGCAGGCCTTCCCCAGGACTCTGCCTTCAAAAACCCTTGCTTTTTTTTGTAAGCCCCCGGGGCGTTGAGGACCTTGAGCTAGAGTCCCCTGTCCTCCCTGCTGGGAGCCCTGCAGGAACGCCCCTTTTCTTTCACTGCCCCGGTGTCAAGTGTTTGGCTTTGCAAGGCACCGGGTGAGAGGACCCAGGTTAGTTTGGTTCGGTAACAATTTTTATTGTCTCCTGTTCTGTGGTCAACTTTTTAGTACGCTCTTCCATTTTAACAAGATTAAACATATCCACTGTGGCTTCTGTATCTGATGATCCCCTTATCTTAAGTCTGTGTGTGTCTGGCTCTTACTCCTAAGGTCTTCTTTCGATTTTCTCTTCAAATATATATGAGCGAATTGTGACTGGGACTTCATATTTGGGGACACTAAAAAGCCTATTTCAAAGGTATATTCTTTCTCTACTTCTCCCAGAGTGCTGTGGATCCTACTAATGTGAGAAATTACGAAGTAATTTTTTGGCTTGGGGGAGGAGGTTTGGATTATGCAGGTAGAGTGAATTCCGACGGGAAAGCCATGTTTCATAATACTAGCTCCCATATACTTCTCATCAGATTTAATAAACATTAACGATTTGGTTATGCCTACTTGAAAAAAAGATTCTGAATCTATCTCTTCCTCTTCCTCATTCTCAAGAGGTAGTCACTATCACGGTTAAGTTTTTGTGTATAATTCCCATTCGTCCTTTTCATTTGGATACGTTAAGTATGAATCCATTAACATGTTTATTTAAATTTTTTATATTTTTTAAATTGTTATGAAACTTGTTTTTTTATTTCCTTTACGTCTCTCTACAGATGGATAGGGCTTTGTTTTTAAATTAATAAACATATTGACGTGAATATCCAGGCCTTATGGCTGTGGCTAAATCCTTGGAGTTTCTAATAATGCAATAATCCAGTTGATGAGAAAAACACCACCAGAGGGAACATCTGGGGCAAAGAGAAAAACAAGGCGGGCAAGGAGACATGCAAAAGAAACCCGTCCTTGGCACAGGATACTCTGCTTCCCGGCGAGAGAACTTCCCGAGGCGCAGTGAGTCACAGCCTGGGGTGCTTGGGGCCTGGGGTGGGGCGAAGTGGGCGAGGATTGCTGGCGCACGCGGGAGCGGAAGCGGGCAGGCGTCCGCCTGCGCGCAGGCCCGCTCAGTCCCCTCTCCCTTGGGGAGTCTCTGCGGCTCGGCGCCGCGCCTCCTGCCGGTGGCCAGAAGAAACCTCATCCTCTGACAGTCGCGTTTACAACCGTGTTAGCGATGGAAGGAAAAAAGAATGGTTCTCTGTCCTATAGAGAAGATGATTGCTCTTCCACAAAGTCGAATTTCTTCTGTACTGGTTTTTAATACGCTCCTTGCGCTCTTCAGTAGTTAGAAGAAAAATTTCTCAGTAGTGACCCCGACGTGACTTGAACACGCAACCTTCTGATCTGGAGTCAGACGCGCTACCATTGCGCCACGAGGTCTTACTTAATAAACCGTTTTGGATTGTTAAAGACTATTTTACTGGTACGCCTCGCCACTCAAGAACCAGAGCGGGCTGCGCTTCCGCTCTAGAACCCAAGCCCGCAATTAAGAGCACGAGCGTGCGCATCAGGCTCCTCGAACTTGGGGAAACGAACGCCTATGGAGCATCCGAGTCTGACTGCGGCGCCGGGAGCCCCCGCCCGGGGAAGACACGGGCCGCGCGGGCTGCCTGAGGGGGGGATGCTGGCGGCGCAGAGGCGGCCCCGGGGCGGGCGGGAATCCCGGGGGGCGTCCCTCGGCCCTCTGCTCGCGAAGTGGCGACCGTCCCGCGGTGAGGCTCAGGTGTGCCGAGCACGGTGGCCTCTTCCTACCCTTCCGGTGTCCGGGAGAGAGGGCAGCTCCTACAGCCAGAAGACAGAGGGCTTGATGAGTCTGAAAAACGCAACAATTTAATTATTTTTAAACTGTAATCGCGCTTTTTTTTTTTTAGGACAGAACAGTTTCTGGAAGAAAATTAGAATCATTGAAAACCCCGCCATCCAGAGGTACCACTGCTAATATTTTGACGTGCTGTTTAGCTTTTGCAGATTTTTCCTGGCCACATATCCATCATAGATATATTTTTGCACCTTCAATTGACAGCACACATATGTAAAAGTATTTTCACGAAGTGCAAATACTTGTGTATCGAGCACCCAGATCAGGAGAGAAAACATTAGCATCCCCCTTCTGAGCACTTCGAATTCATTTTTGAGATGAGATTATATTGTACGTGACAGTTTTGTTGATTTTCTCACTGTTACATTGTCTGCATATTTTGGTTAATTTTCCCTAGCATCATTTTAAATGGCTCATCATCTGCCTCATGGGAGTCTTACCCTGCTTTTGGACAGTACCTTTTCCTCTTTATTAAATAAGAAAAATAAAACAAGTGAGTAAATAAGCTCTTAAATAAAAAAAGCTATTAAAGCTAGAGCACTATTCTGTGTCTATTTAAGAACATGACATCATTTAATTCACTAAATACAACACCCACAGGGTCCGGTGTTCTTTAGAGAAAGATCTAGAAGGGGCCCCCAGTCTTTGTAGGAGGAAAAGAGGAACTGTGTCTGGCACTCTGTGAAGCTAGTTGGGGTGGAGGGCTGTCTCACCAGCCTGGTTATTCTGGAGCAGCTAAAACCACCCCACAGGTTAAACAGGAAAAGAATCATGGCGGCTTTTGTGCTTGTGGCCAAATGTGAGAACAGCAGGCATTTGGATTAACTGTGAGTCAGGGGTGGCTGCTCCAAGGCTGTCACAGCAGCAGAGACCAGAAGGCTCTATCACTGTCCTCAGTGGGGGAGAGCCATCCAGCCTGTAGCATGATTGCTGTAGCCAGAGACTTGAGTCACCTCCTTACTGTTTTTGATGGCCCAGGGGTGAATTGGACCCTGATGGGGAGGGTGAGGAAGAGCTGGGGGAGCTAGGGAGTGGTGGAAACCACCTCTCAGAGCCCGGGGAAGTGAGTGAGGTGCCATAGCACTGAGGTTTGGATTCATTTTCAGGCTGACCACAAACTTCCTTCCCTTCTCCTTTTGGAAGCCCTCCAGCATTGGCAAGGTCATGGTGAAGAAGAGCTGGTGCCTCTCCCACAGAGGTCATGAGCCCAGAATCTACTGGAAGGAATTCCTCACACCCAAGGAAAGACCAGAGGTACTCTTGAAATCCCTGCTCATATTTTTGGGTACACCTGGCATATCCTGACCCCTCTCCTCCTGGGATGTAGAAAAATCAGAAACTGATTTTCATTCCATGATGTGGGTATATCCTTAAACTACAGTATGGTGATGTAATCAGATGAAGGCATTAAAAAGATTACTCAAATTTGGTTAAAGGATTCTTTTAACAGTTGGAATCCTGCTTGTGGGGGCAAAGCCAAGACTAAAGGGAGTGAGGCAGTCATGCAGGTGTGCAGGGTGTGAAGCTTTGATTTAAAATCTTGATACTTTGTTCATCATGGAGTTTTTTTGCATTAATTTTTATTTTTAAAAATATTGCATTATTTCTTATTTATTTTGACTGCTGGGTTTTTTAGAGCCACCCCACCCCTCAAATTTTGCACCTATGAAAGTGCCTCACTTGTCTCACCCTAGTCCCAGCCCAGGCTGCTCACCAAAATTCTTCTGCTGCCCAGAAATTACAAAGAACTGCCTCCTTATTTTAGAATTAAATTACTTCTTTAAAGTTCTGTAAAATATAGAAAATTTCAAAATTACTAAACAATATCTAATTAAGTACAAACATTTAGATACTTGCCACAGTGGCAAGGGTGTGGGGAAATGGATATTTTCATGCAAGACCTGAAAAGAATGTAAATTGGTGCTAGCTGTTTGGACTGTAATGTGGCAAATGCGTTTGTCTGAGCTCTTCCTCTTCCAATTAATAAATACCAAAAGAACAGTTAGGGATGAATACAAAGGTGTACCTTCACGATTGTTCTCATCAAAACTGTGTAATAGTGAAGCATCAGGAGCCAACTTGACTGTTCTACTGCACAAGTTCAGTCTACATTTCCCGGGGAGTGAGGCAGGGAAGCTGGCCTCCGGAGTGCATGCCTCTAAGAGTGAGTATCCACGCTACCTGTAAAGCACCGTTGTAGTGAGTGCTCCAGAAGTAACTGCTGTGGAAGAGAAGGATGCAGGGATTATGCCAAGGGCTGCCCTGTCATTGAGAAAACACATTAAGTCTGGCTTCTCAGTCTCTGCCTAGTTTAGTATTATCTTAGATCCGGCAAAACGTCTTCATTCAGCTCCTGTTTTCTAAGGGACTGAAAATGTTCCAATTCCCCAAAGCCCACCAGAGATGATTTACACATTCTTTATCCAATAAATTCCAACCAGGGACTTGAAAACTGAACCCTGAGAAAAAGGTGTGGGGCTCTGTGGAGTGGGTTTCTATATATAATGCAGTTTGGGGAACCAGCCTCATTACAGGTGGGGTTCTTTGGAAGCACAAGGGGAGACAGGAGTGCCAAAATGTATTTTGGGAGTAACACTTGTGAAAGGAAATGGGAAGAAGCCAAACTGGAGGGCCGTTAGGGGAGGCTGTCAGGTTTCCGTGCAGGGGGTCAGGCCTTAGGTCCCCCTTATGCCGGGTTCTTGTTCACGAAGCTAAAGAATGAGCTTCACAAACACTCAAGGTAGAGGCTTTTATTTAGAGATAAAGGGGAAGGACAGAGCTCCCGGCTCACGCCAGCAGGGGACAAGAGAGTCCGGGTGGTGTGTTGTCTAGTTGAGGATTTTTGAGAACATGAAAAAAAGCTTAGGGGTGTGGACTTATTAAGTGGTTCTTGAATATTTAGAATTAACACAAGCAACTTCCTGCTCTGATGCTTTCTCCCTGAGATACCAGCATCTTAGTCTGGGAGCATATTAAACAAGGCTGCCTGCCCAGTCCCCAAGGTGGGCTGAGGTATTGTTTAACTTCTTGGGTATTAAAATGTAATCTTATCTTTAAGGTGGAATCCCTCTTGCCTTTTACTGTGCTGTTTATGCCTGGGTTTACTTGCTAAATTAGTTGCCCGGTTTGTAAAATCACTTCATCAGATCTGAAGGAGGAAAGACAGCATGTAGACCTGGGCCTTTCAGTGTGCTAACATGCATCTAACACATGATTATAAATGATTAGCATAATAAAAACATGTGCTACTCTTCTTTATCTGGGGTATATTAACTGATCTCACTGAAGAATGACTCTAGAGCTGAATGATTAATACAGAGTTTTAGTAGGGGTTTCCTTGCATGTAGTTACATTGCTGTGACTGTGAATATCCTGCCTTGTTTATTCCGGAGGTCCTCACCCTACCCTGACTATACCCATGGCCCCTGTCTCACCCCTTCTCCCTCAGAATAACCATTAGCCAAACAATCCAGGAGCTCCTTAAGGGAAAGAACTGCACTTTCCATACCTTCGGGATCTCTGAGTTCTACTGAGCCCTATTTTGAGGTTCTGGTGTTACTTAGCCAGCAGGAGGTTTAAAAGGCAGCCAGTCGGCTTCTGTCAAAACTTTTACACATTCCTAAGACCTCGTTCCTCATTCTCTCTTTTGGCTTTCCTTTATGTAGGGCATGACCCTTATTTTAGTTCCTATACTCTCAATTTCTTTGATGGATGACTCAAACTAAATTTGTTCTTGAGGCACTACAGTCATCCAGCTGGCAGTGGTCTCCGTGAGGCCCTTTGTGCCTACGCCCGAAGGCACTGTGCGGAGGCATTGTCCTGCAGGATCCACCCTCCCCGAGGACGGGGTGGTGGTGGTGGGGGGGGTGGCCTGCACCTGGGCCTGGTAGCAGCTGGGTGTGTGGCGGGACTGGAAGCCCAGGCAGGGGGTCAGGGCGCAACAGCCCCAGCCTGGGCCCCGGTGGGCGATGGGCGATGGCCGAGGCGGGGGCGGGGTGTGGGGGAGACTAGACGGGGCAGCGGGGCCTGCTCAGCTGGCGCAGGAGAAAGCCCGGGTACAGGAGCTGCCGCAGGGCCTCCCCGCCCCCCAGGTTCAGCCCAGGGGCTGCCGGCTCCCCGCAACGCAACTGCCGGCCAATCCCGGCAGAGGCTCCGCCCATGCCACACTGGGACGGCTGTAGGGTCATGCCGTGCCCTCCCCACGTGACTCCATCCACAGTGTGCCCCTCCAAGGGCCTCGTGCTGCAGCCTGCCTCCGAGCCACCTCCCGTGCCAGCTCTTCCCCTTCCTGCCCCAGCCGCCTTCTGCCCTGTTCTGCCCTGTCTGTCCTGTAGAGCCAGGTGATGGCCCACCCCCGGGGAGACATGTTTGGGGCCTAGGAGCAATGACTTTATGGGGATCAGTTGGCCAGCTGGAAGAAACATACCGACACTGTTGCGCCATTTGGGGACGGCGGTGCCCTAGCTGCCTGGGTGCAGGATGAGGCCCAGTGCGCCCAGCCAGACCAAAGGGGCTTAGCGGCCTCGTGCAGATAGGGACCAGCCCCACCTGCAGGCCTCTGACTTCCCTCTCCAGAAGGAATGCCTAGTGTGTGCCTCCCAAGAATTTCGTGGTTGTGACCCCGCAGCACTGGCCCTGACACCATCCCCCCATTAAGAGGACCAAGAATGACATCATAGACCAGAAGTTCAGGTGTCATGAACAGAACATGGGGACACTGAACCCGCATTGGTCCTGGGGAGGGCTGGCCTGGAGATACCCTCCATGTGTCTGGGGAGAGGAGGGTGGAGAAAATAAAGGAAAAATAATATCCACTATTTTTTTTAAATTTATATTTTAATATAGATTTGTATAGTGACTTAGAGCAATAAATATCACATAAAGGAAATTTCTAACACAGTAACGAAAGGAAACATAAAGCTGATGTACACATTACCAAGATCTTTACAATAAATTATAACATTCAATTCCCACAGCAAATTTTTGTACAAAAGCCACTAATGTAAATACTGAAAGGATCTGACATACTGTAGCTCTTTCATCTTTATTTAAGAGTGTATATGGTATTAAATATCAAAAAAGCCTTTAAAAAAACACTCCTTTTTCTTTTAAAGAGAGTTTTATTGGGGTATAATTCACATACTGTGTAAGTAGAGTTGTAATAACTGTAATACAGTAACAGAATTGTGCAGCCATCAATACAGTCAATTATAGAATACTTCTATCACCCTGAAAATAAACCCCTTAGCTGTCACTTCCCCAATTTCCCTGTATTAGGGTTCTCCAGATAAACAGAACCAGTAAGATGTATATACATTGAATTGGCTCAGGTGATTATGGAGTCAGGGAAGTCCCAAGATATGCAGGGTGAGTCCACAATCTGGAGACCCAGAAAAGCCAACAGCTTAGTTTCAGTCTGAGTCTGAAGGCCTGAGATGGTGTAGTTTCCTCCCAAAGTCAGGCAGTGTCAACACCCAAGAAGAGCTGATGTTTCAGTTGAAGTCCAAAGGCAGAATCCTTTTTTACTCAGGAGGTCAGACTTTTTGTTCTATTTAACTGCAACTGATTGCATAAGGCCCACTCACATTAAGGAGGGCAATCTGCTTTACTGAGTCTACCAATTTAAATGTTAATGTCATCCAAAAGCACCATCATAGGAACACCAGAATAATGTTTGACCAAATATCTGAGTACCCTGCAGCCCAGTCAAGCTGACACAAAAAATTATCACATCCTCCATCACCAACCCTAGACAACCACTAGTTTACTTTCTGTCTTTATAATTTGCCTATTTCCTATGAATGGAATTATACGATATGTTGTCCTTTGAGACTGGTTGGTTTCTGGTAAAGCTTCTCTTCTAGGCTCTGCCTGCTTGCTGTGCCCCACATGGCCTCCTCCATGTGCATGCAAGGAGAGAGGGAGCTTTCTGGTGTCTCTCTCTCTCTCTTCTTGTAAAAACATCAATCCTTTTGGATTAGGACCCCACTCTTATGACTTCATTTAACCTTAATTTCATCCCTATAGGCTTTATTTCCAAATACAATCATGTTAGGGAATTAGGGCTTTAATACATGAATTAGTGGGGTTGACACAATTCAGTCCATAACAACTAATGACACTGAGTATCTTTTCATGTGTTTTTCAGTCATATTCATGTATCTTCTTTGGAGCTATGTCTATTCAAGTTATTTGCCTGTTTTTGAATTGGGTTGCTTGTCTTTTGTTGAGATTTCAGTTCTTTACATATTCTGGACACTAGCTCCTTACCAGATAATGACTTGCAAATATTTTCTCCCATTTTATGTGTTGACTTTTAACTCTTTTAATAGTATCCTTGGGTGCACAAAGCCTTTAATTTTGACGAAGTGAAATTTGTTTTTTCTTTTGTTGCTTGTGCTTTTTGGTATATAAAAAACCATTGACAATTCCTAGATCATGAAGATTTACCCCAGTGTTCTTCTAAGAGTTTTATGATTCAAAATTTTTTAGCATATTTAGGTCATTAATCCTTTCTGATTTGTTTATTTATTTATCTATCTATCTATTTATTTATTTATTATTAAGGCATTATTGATATATACTCTTATGAAGGTTTCACATGATAAAACAATGTAGTTACTACATTTACCCATATTATCAAGTCCCCACCCATACCCCAATGCAGTCACTGTCCATCAATGTAGTAAGATGCCACAGAGTCACTGTTTGCCTTCTCTGTGCTACACTGTTTTCCCTGTGACCCCCCACACCATGTGTACTAAACATAATACCCCTCAATCCCCTTCTCCCTCCCTTCCCACCCACCCTCCCACATCCCTCCCCTTTGGTAACCACCAGTTCCTTCTTGGAGTCTGATCTGCTGCTATTTTGTTCCTTCAGTTTTGCTTCGTTGTTATACTCCACAAATGAGGGAAATCATTTGGCACTTGTCTTTCTCCGCCTGGCTTATTTCACTGAGCATAATATCCTTCACCTCCATCCGTGTTGTTGCAAATGGTAGGATTTGTTTCTTTCTTCGGGCTGAATAGTATTCCATTGTGTATATGTACCACATCTTCTTTATCCATTCATCTACTGATGGACACTTAGGTTGCTTCCGTATCTTGGTTATTGTAAAAAGTGCTGTGATAAACACGGGGTGCATATGTCTTTTTGAATCTGAGAAGTTGTATTCTTTGGGTAAATTCCAAAGAGTGGGATTCCCAGGTCAAATGGTATTTCTATTTTGAGTTTTTTGAGGAACCTCCATATTGCTTTCCACAGTTTGAACTAGCTTATATTCCCACCAGCAGTGTAGGAGGGTTCCCTTGATTTATTTTTTTTTAATATGGTGTGAGGTAGGCATCCAATTTCAGTTCTTTTTGCATGCAGAAACCCATTTTTCCCAGCACCAATTGCTGAAGAGACTATTTCCCCATTGAATGGCCTTGTCACCCTTGTCAAAAACCAATTGACCATGGATGATTGGGTTTATTTTTAAACTCTCAACTTGATTCCATTGAAATAGGTCTGCCCTTATGTCAGTACCACAATATTTTGATACTGTAATACATTTTGAAATCATAAGGTGAGTCCTCCAACTTTGTACATTTTCAAGATTGATTTGGCTATTGAGAGCCCCTTGAAACTCTATATAAATTTGAGGATCAATTTTTTCCATTTCTGCAAAAAAAGGCCATTGGGGTTTTGACAGGAATTGCATTGAATCTGTGGATTGATTTGGGGAGTACTGTCATCTTAACAATATGAAGTCTTCCACACCATGAACATGAGATGTCTTTCCATTTACTTAGGTGCTCTTTAATTTCTCTCAGCAATGTTTTGTAGTTTTTAGTGTAGAGGTCCTGCACTTCCCTAGCTAATTTTTTAAATTAAAGTATAGTTGGCATACAATATTATATTGATTTCAGGACTACAATGTAGTGATTCAACAATTATGTACATTACTAAATGCTCATCATGAAAAGTATAGTTACCATCTGTCACCATACATAGATATTGCAATGTTATCAACTATATTCTCTATGCTGTATTTTTTATTCCCATGACTTATTTTATAATTAGAAGTTTGTCTCTTTTTTTTGACCATTTCATCAAGGTTATTTTATTGTTATATAATTTTCTTATAATCTGATTTATTTCTGTAAGGTTGGTAGCAATGTCCCTATTTTCAATTCCGATTTTAGTAATTTGAATTTTTCTTTTTTTCTTACTCAGTTTAGCTAAAGGTTTGCCAATTTTGTTGATTTTTTTCAAAGGATCACCTTTTGATTTCATTGATTCTCTGTACTGTTTTTCAATTATTTATTTCATTATATTTGCTCTAATGTTTATTATTCCCTTCTGCTATCTTTGACTTTAGTCTGCTCTTTTTCTAGTTCTTGGTGTATAGTTAGGTTATTGATTTTGGATATTTCTTCTTTTATTTTCAGTTTTAAACAGCAGGAGCTTATTAAGCAAAGTATAATTACACTCTTAGGAAGGGTGGAGAGCAGAAACAGCACCTTCTTTTTTAATGTAGGCATTTATACCTATAAATTTCCTGTGTTGCTTCCCAGAAGTCACGGTATATTATGTTTTTACTTTTATTGTCTCAGTATTTCTAATTTCTCTTGTAAAATCATCTTTGACCCACTGATTGTCTTGTTTAATTTCAATATATTTGTGAATTTTCCATATATCTTACCATTATTAACTTTGTTTCATCCATTGTGGTTGGAGAGAATAATTTGTATTGTTTCAATCTTTTAAAATATTGAGACGTGTTTTGTGGGTTAACATATGGTCTGTCCTGGAGAATGTTACAAATGCACTTGAGAAGAACGTATATTCTGTTGTTGGAGTGATTTGTAGATGTCTGTTCTTCATTGGTCCAGTTCTCTATTTCTTAACCGATATTTCATTCTATCCATTTTTAAAAATGGGGTTTTGAACTCTATCATTGTGCAACACTTTTTTTCTCTCTTGAATTCATTTAATTTTTATTTCACATATTTTGGGATTCTGTTGTTTGATGCATATATGTTTATAATTGTTATATCTTCTTGATATATTTACAGTGTTATCAATTTATACTGCCTTTTCCTTATTTCATAGCCACTGCAGCTCTCTTTTGATTACTCTGCATGGGGATATCTTTTTCCATTCACTCACTTTCAACCCATTTGTGTCTTTGGATATAAAACAAGTCTCTTGTAGATAGAATATTTTGGACCATGTTTATTCATTCTGCCAAATTCAGTCCTTTGATTGGCATGTTTACTCCATTTACATTTATGGTTATTACTGATATGGAAGGACTTACATGCATTATATTCTGTATATCATGTTTTTCATCAATTCATTACTGCTTCCTTTTGTGTTTGACTTTTTGTAGTATACTATTTTACTCCCTTCTTTTTAAAAACCTTTTTGCATATTTTTGTTATTTTCTTAGGTGTCTACAACTTGTTTTCAGTCGACATCTTATAACAAGCTAATTTGAGTGAATGTCAGCATAGCTTTAATAGTTTACAAAACTCTCTCCCTTTGTTATTGACACAGATTTCATCTCTACACATGGTGTACCCATTGACATAAATTTTCAATTACTGTTTTTCAGGAGTCAAGCTCCCGCGAGGGGTGGGCTGCCCGAAGGAAAGGATGGCATTGGCGAGTGAGGAGACAAGACACAGAGTCAGACTGGAAGCATCTCCTAGCAAGCATGCTAGCAGTGTTTTATTTATATGATATCCATTCCAGACATTTGTTCTTTGATCAGTGAGGTTACAATCTTTTTTCCTTTCTGTTTCTAACTTATTCCTGCTCACTACCTTTAATTACGGGCAGATATCATCATTTCCTGCTACATGCAGCTTTTCATGTTTTATTTCTTCCTTATCATGACTAATTCTTATGCAAAGCAGATGCCATAAAACAGTGCATGAAAGGTGCTAGACAGAGCGTGGTTTATTTTTTGACCACAAAGCAGCCATTTTCACATTTACAATTATCCTTCTTGTGCCTGGACTTTGTCAAACAGCCTGAGTAGCATGGCTCCTACCACTGTTTTATGCATTTGTATCTCAGATCATATAGAAAAAATAGATAAAAATTAAAAATATGACAATACTTAATTTTACATGTATCTTTTCTGATCATTTTTATTTAGTCATATGGTTTTGAGTCACTGTCAAGAGGCCTTTCATTTCAGCCTGAAGGGCTTCCATAAGCATTTCTTGTGAAATAGCAGGTCTAGCAGCAATGACCTCCCTCAGCTTCTGTTTACCTGGGGAGTCTTCATTTCTTCATTTTTGGAGGATAGTTTTGTTAGATACAGAATTCTTGGTGGATGATTTATTTTTCTTTGATACTTTGAATATGCCATCCCACTGTTTTCTGCATTCCATGGTTTCTGATTGTAAAGGAGTGCAGAGAGCATCAAGAGTCAGGAAAAAGAACTAATAAAACTTAGCTAAACTTTAACAGCAGACCGTTCCGGAATAGTAAGAGATTCAATGTCTAAACTTAGAGAGAGGCTAGATCAAAGGAAGAGAGAGCGAGAGGCCAGCCAAGGGCTATTTGAATCCTGGTTTACTAAATTCCCATGGTTTACAACCCTGATATCCACCCTGGCAGGGCCCTTGCTTATTTTTATACTGCTTCTCACTTTAGGTCCCTGTATCTTAAACCGGCTAATAGCTTTTGTTAGGGAAAGAGTGAGTGCTGTTCAGGTACTAATGCTGAGACCGCAGTATCATTCACTCACACAGCAGGAAGAAACAAACATTCTATGATTGGAATGGTCAAAAGAAAGTGGGGAAATGTAGAATCTAAGCATTAGTAAGATTAGTAAATTAGCATAAGCATAGCCATCTTAGAAACCTAGAAACCATTTTCTGAGGGTGTGACTCAGGAAGAAGAAAAAAAAAAACCTGGGCCTGGGTAAGGCCTTGAAAAATAAGTTAATCATGAGCACCGAGTGGGCAGCTGTGACCCTTGGTCAGCTAACCTTGGTCAGTTAATCTTACATACCAAGCTTATCGTGCAGAACCTCCCTAACCATTGAGGAGTAGTCTTATCCTGCCCTTGCTTAACCCCAAGATGTATGTCTTGCAAGAATAATGTATAATTGTGGAAAATTACTATGAGGTAAGTGCTTTGAAAATGCTATATAAACCCTTGGCTCTGAGTGCTCAGGGTCCTTGTTGAGACCCGCTGCATTGGGCTGACTTGGACCTCAGCTAGCTAGCTGAATAAAGACTTTGCTTGAATTTACATCTCTATGCCTGTGTAGTTTGTTCTCTGGGGAAGCCTCGGAAGCCTAGACCCTAACATTTGGGGGCTCGTCCGGGATTCGAGCGGCTTCCCTGAGAACAAAGGACAGCTGGAGGCAAGGTCTAACTGTCCAGACGGGGCAGTGTAATTCGAGGGTCGCCCCCTCGTGTCTGCATAAATCCATTATAAAGCGGGAGTCGCCATCCCGTGTATGGTCTCAGGTTAGTGGTCCCGAGCGAGGAAGTCTGGGCTGGTAGTCCCGGCCCCCAGGTTAGCGACCCTGGGTAAAAGCCCAGGTAACCAATCCTGGCCCTAGGGTCCGAGTGACTTGGCCTTAGGAAGGCAAATCCGATCAGCAGAAAACTGGCGCCCGAGGAGGAAAAGATCGAGCTCGTCACCCTGCGGCAGTCCGAGTGGATGCCCTTCGGGAGAATTACGAGAGTTTTTGAGGATCCTGAAAGTGGTGAGTGTGGTGCACACCAGAGTGAGAGAAGGACCGGTCTGAACGAGTGCGATCAGATGTGGTGTGTGTGCTTGGTGTTATCATTGATTGTTTTACTGTGTTTTGGTTTCGGTTTATATTTCTTTTTGTGCTTCTCATTTTAAGTTTCCTTCTAAGGTTCTCCTGCTCTCTCCATTCCTCCTTTCTGCCACTACATCATTCCCCACGGGCATGGGTTGGGCAATTAAGAGCCATTAGGGCGCCCGCCGCTAGAAGACTCCCGTGACAGGATAAGGGGGTCACAGCTGCGAATCCCAGATAAATTCGCATCCCCCGCGGAAAAAAACCTGTGCAACGACAGGCACTCGTTCACAAGCACATACAACAGTCATTTTGTTTGAAGTGGCATCTTCATCCTTCGCCTTTGTCTCCCTCATAGTCTTTTTCCTTCTTCTTTCTCATCATGGGTCAGACTCAGGCTACTCCTAAGAGTCTGATCCTCTCTCATTTCCCCAAATCCAAAGAACAGGCCTTAAGTATGAGCCTTGGCATCAAGAAGGGTAAGCTCAACACCTTTTGCTCAGTCGAGTGGCCTTCCTTCGGAGTAGGCTGGCCGGCCCAGGGGTCTCTTTCTTTGGACCTTATTGGCAAGATCAAAGCCATTATCTCCCAGCCAGGTCCTGAGGGCCACCCTGACCAACTTCCCTATATTCTTGTCTGGGAAAATTTGGCCGAGAATCCCCCTTCCTGGTTGGAGCCCTTTTTGGTGGAGAAACCTCATACTGACCCACAAAAGACCTCCGTCCTAGTTGCCCAGGAAAAATTAAAGCCCTCTGATCGCAGGGCCAGAAATCCTGTGTGCCCAAGTGCACCGCCTGTCCTCCCCGACAGTTCTCTTTACCCCCTCCTGCCGATTGAGCAGCCACACCCGTATGCAGAGGAGAGGGGTGAAGCTGCCGGGGGGATAGAAAATGTAGCTAGAGAACCCAGCGGGAACCAGGTGGCTGCAGCTTCCCCAGACTCTTCAGCAGAGGGAGGCGGGAGGCCGGAAAGAGCTTCCTCACACTCCCCCGCCCTGGCCCCACGCTGGGCGCTAGGTAGAACTGGAGGAATGCAGTTAAGGTCTAGAGGGGCCAGGGAACAAGAAGGGGAGGCTCCCTCCTCCACCTCAGAAGGAGCAGTGCTGGTTCTGCCTGTGCGTGCCATCGGTACCGGCATCGCTCAACAATATCAATATTGGCCCTTTTCATCTAGTGACCTTTATAATTGGAGGACTCAGAATCCTCCCTTCTCAGAGGACCTCAAGTGTCTTATAAGTTTAGTGGAGTCCATTATGTTTACCCATCGTCCCACATGGGACAACTGCCAGCAATTGCTCCGCACTCTCTTCACAGTGGAAGAATGAGAGCGTATCCTCAATGAAGCCAGGAAAAATGTCCTCGGAGAAAATGGAAGACCCTCTACCCTCCAGCCCATCATCGATGAGGCATTCCCACTTACGCGCCCAGATTGGGACTTCGGAACTGCAGAAGGTAGGGAGCGTCTCTGGGTCTACCGCCAGACTCTGATGACCGGTCTCCAGGCGGCCGCCAGACGGCCCACTAACTTGGCTAAGGTAAAAACTATTGTTCAGGGGGAAATGGAAAGTCCAGCCGCGTATCTGGAAAGGCTGTTTCATGCTTACCGGCAGTATACTACCATAAACCCGGAAGCAGAGGAACATAGGTCAGCTGTAGTCCTCTCATTCATCAACCAGGCAGCCCCCGATATCCGGAGAAAACTCCACAAGTGGGAGGACCTAGGGAAGATCTCTATTAGGGAACTGCTGCAGCAGGCGGAGAAAGTCTTCAATGCTAGAGAAACTCCGGAAGATAGAGAAGAAAGGCTGAGGAAAGAGAAATGGGTAATGCAGGAGAAAAATAGGAAGGAAGACAGAGAATTTCAGAAAAGGGAGAACAAGAAGCAGAGGGAGGAGATGGCCAGGATATTCCTGGCCGGAGTGAAGGAGAGCCCTAGGCCACCTTGAGGAACAGGACCCCGTCAATCCCAACTAGGACAAGATCAATGCGCCCTGTGTAAGAAATATGGACATTGGAAGAGGGAGTGCCCCCAAAGGAGGGAACAAGGGAGAGGGTTAAGACCCTGCACCTAGGAGAGGAGGATTGACGGGGACGGGGCTCGGCACCCCTCCCCGAATCCTGGGTAACCCTGTGCGTGGAGGGGACTCCCATTGGGTTTATGGTAGATACTGGGGCACAGTATTCAGTTCTCAACCAGGCCCATGGCCCCCTAAACCCAGGACGCACAAGTATAGTCCAGGGAGCGACAGGGTCCAGGAAATGTGCCTGGACTACTAACAGAAAAGTGGACCTAGGAAGGCATCAGATCTCTCACTCATTCCTGGTCGTACCCGAAAGCCCCGCACCGTTGCTGGGCAGAGACTTATTAACCAAGGTCAGGGCATGCATTCATTTTGAACCCGAAGGGATAAAAATCATGGACAAAGAAGGGCAGCCCCTACAACCGGTGCATGTGTTAACTCTGTCCCTGGCCGACGAACATCGTCTGTTTCAGGCGGATCAAGAAAAGGGGGGCTGGGGAGAGATGGACTCTTGGGTACAGAAGTTCCCTTCCACATGGGCCGAGACTGGAAGAATTGGTCTCGCTAAACACCTATCCCCGGTCGTTGTTCAACTCAAAGCCGCAGCTCTACCCATCCAGGTCCAGCAATATCCAATGCCAGAAGAGGCTAGGAAAGGGATAGCACCCCATATCCATAGACTGTTAGAGACAGGAATCCTTAAGACCTGCCAATCTGCATGGAATACGCCTCTGCTTCCAGTGAAGAAGCCTGGCAGTAAAGATTATAGGCCAGTGCAAGACTTGCAGAAAGTCAATGAGAGGGTAGAAGACATCCATCGTACAGTGCCCAACCCTTACACCTTACTCAGCCACCTGCCACCCACGCATGTGTGGTATACTACTCTGGACCTGAAAGATGCTTTCTTTAGTATTCCACTCTCTGAAGTTAGTCAGCCTTTGTTTGCCTTTGAGTGGCAAGAGCCAGGGGGAGGAAGAAAAGGGCAGCTTACCTGGACTAGACTGCCTCAGGGCTTCAAGAACTCTCCCACCTTATTCAATGAAGCCCTAAGCCAGGACTTGGAGCCCTTTCACAGGAGCCACCCCCGTGTGACGTTGTTGCAGTATGTAGATGACCTATTGCTGGCCACAGAAACCCGTGAAGAGTGCAAAGAAGCCACGGGGAACTTGCTGGCTGAACTAGGCAAACTGGGATATCGAGCCAGTGCCAAGAAAGCCCACATCTGTCAGAGGTCAGTAGTCTACTTGGGGTACAAAATATCTAATGGGGCCAGGTGGCTAACACAGGCCATGAAGCAAACTGTCCTGGCTATCCCCATCCCTTCCTCACCCCGGGGAGTGAGAGAATTTCTTGGCTCAGCCGGGTTTTGCAGGCTCTGGATTCCAGGGTATGCAGAAATAGCCCGACCGCTATATGAAGCAACCAAAGAAGGGCCGGTCTGGCAATGGACGCAGGAACAACAAGAGGCATTTGACAGACTAAAAGAAGCTCTCCTCCGGGCCCCCGCCCTATCTCTGCCAGACCCAGAAAAACCCTTTATCCTGTTTGTAGATGAAAAGAAGGGAGTGGCTAAAGGAGTTCTGGCTCAGCAGCTGGGCCCGTGGAAGAGACCTGTGGCTTATTTGTCCAAGCGGCTAGACCCAGTGGCCTCCGGGTGGCCACCTTGTCTGCGTATCCTAGCAGCCATCGCTCTACTGGTAAAAGAGGCAGACAAGCTGACTTTTGGCTAAAATCTGAGAATAACAGCCCCACATACCGTGGAGGGGATCCTCAAGCATCCTCCAGGAAAATAGATGACGAACGCAAGACTCACCCACTATCAAGGGCTCCTACTAGATTCTCCCCGAATCGCCTTCTCTGACCCGGTAACCCTAAATCCTGCCACCCTTCTGCCGGACCCAGATCTGACGACCCCCATCCATGACTGTAGAGATATCCTTTCCGAAATTATCCAGGTGCGAGCAGACCTGAAAGACACACCGTTACTGAACTGTGAGCTAAATTGGTATATGGATGGGAGCAGCTTTGTGCAGGAGGGGGTCAAGAGAGCAGGGGCAGCAGTAGTAACCCACGACGGGGAAGTTGTCTGGAGCGCAGCTCTGCCCCCTGGCACCTCAGCACAGAAGGCGGAACTTATTGCTCTCGCTGAGGCCCTGGAAAGAGCAGAAGGAAAGCGGGCCAACGTTTACACAGATAGCAGATACACCTTTGGCACTGTCCATGTCCACGGTGCCATCTACCGAGAAAGAGGATTCCGTTCCACAGAAGGGAAGGGACTGAGGAATCTGCAAGAAGTCCAAAGACTATTAGCTGCTGTTGAAAAACCTAAAGCGGTAGCAGTTATACATGTACCAGGCCACCAATCAAAGAAGACACCCGAGGCCATCGGCAACAGCCATGCAGATGCAGAAGCTAAGAGGGCAGCCCTCTCAGACTCTCTTGTGCTTGCGGCCCTTGAAATACCCATACCTGAACTGCCCGCACTGCAGCCCAAACCTGAGTATTCCCCTCAAGATCTTGAGTGGATTAGGAAACAAGTCCCAGGGGAAGTGTTTGGAGAGGGACATTGGGGTAGGGACCAAGAGGGTAGATTGATCTTGCCAGAAGCATTAGGACAGTACCTGCTTGGTAATCTGCATAAGTCCACCCATCTAGGCGGAAAAAAACTGCTCAGCCTTTTCCAGTCTGCGCAGTTGGTGTTTCCCCACCAGAATGAGGTAACTCACCAGATCACGAAAGAATGCAGTAGCTGTGCAAGGCTAAGACCAGCCCCAAGAGGGCTGCACCCAGCAGGTACCCGGGAAAGGGGGAGGGCTCCAGGGAGGAATTGGGAAATAGACTTCACCGAAATAAAACCAGGGAAGTATAGATACAGGTATTTGCTAGTTATGGTAGATACTTTCTCTGGGTGGGTGGAAGCCTTTCCAACCAAGCATGAGACTAGCCAGGTAGTAGCAAAAAGATTAATTGAAGAAATCATCCCCAGATATGAGGTCCCTGAAGCAATAGGTTCCGATAACGGCCCAGCTTTCATTAGCAAAGTCCTGCAAGGACTAGCCCTAGCTTTGGGAGTAGATTGGAAGTTACATTGTGCTTATAACCCACAAAGCTCTGGGCAGGTAGAGAGAATGAATCGGACCTTGAAAGAGACCCTTTCTAAATTGGTATTGGAGACTGGCAGAGACTGGGTGACTCTCCTTCCCTTAGCCATCTTCCATGCTCGGAACTCCCCCTATGTACATGGTTTAACTCCATTCAAGATAATGTATGGGGCCCCTCCACCTATAACTCAACGAGTGCAGCTTCCCGATGCAGAGAACCCGGCCCCTGACTATCTGAATGTGTTGCAAGCTCTTGCTAAAGTGCAGCAAGAAATCTGGCCCCTGATCAGAGCATATTATGAGGGCAGGAAAATTCCGAGCCCGGAACATGGCATAGTCCCAGGGGATATAGTATGGGTCAAAAGACATCAAGTGAAGACTCTCGAGCCCAGGTGGAAAGGACCTTATGTTGTATTGTTTACCACCCCCACTGCTCTCAAGGTTGATGGTATCGCTCCCTGGGCACACCACACCCACGTTCGGAAGGTCCTGCCTCAGAAAGACCCAGGGGCCCGTAAAGAAAAGTGGAAGGTGCAGCAGCATCCTGCCAATCCCTTAAAACTACACCTAAGCCGAAGATGAAAAGAGCCACATCTCGTCGAGGCAATGGGGCCGGCTCCTAGAAGTTGTGCAGAGAGGAGTCCATCCAGGAAGCCTATTGGCCAGAGGACCTTTCGGTACCTCATCAGTTCCGGGTGAGAGACCCTGTTTACGTGAGATGACACAGAGCGGGGACCCCCGCCGGGCCCGGATTGGTGGGTAACTCGGACTAATAACCCCCTCAAGCTTCGCTTGTATAAAAAGAACCATGCTATTGGTGATTCTGATGCTCCTGCTACCTCCAACCCACCAGAACCCTAACCCCCATGTCCCCTATCAGCTCACCTGGGAAATAGAGAACTGGGAAACTCATGAAATATACAACCGCACTTCCCACACGACTCCCTTAGGCACGTGGTTCCCTAACCTGTACTTTAACCTAGATAGAGTAGCGGACTTAGAAAAGAGAGGCAGAAAGGGCAAGAGTCAGCATTCAGGCCTCCCTCTTCCCTGCGCCCCTCAGTTCTGTCCTGTTGGAATGGGAGGAAGAGACTGGCGAGAAAAGCAGCGCAGAGTCTCTGTGAGTCGAAATGGGTTTTATGCGTGCCCAGGGTTTCGAACAGGGCCAGCGAAGCAGCAGTGTAGAGGGGCTGAGTCCCGATACTGTGCACGCTGGAGTTGTTACCACCAATGACGGGGAGTGGAAGTGGCAAGTAACTCCCCAGCTCATCACTCTCTCATTTGTTAAACCGTGCACCCGAACTAGGTACAGCCCAGACTGTAATCTGCTCAAGCTCCAGTTCACAGAACAAGGAAAAAAAGACACCCAATGGCAGACAGGGTTAACCTGGGGCCTATATCTTTATCAGACCCCTCCTTTTAGAACCCTTATCTGAGTCAAATTAAAGGTTGAGCCAATAGTCAAGAAAGCCTTAGGTCCCAACCCGGTCATAAATCCTCAGAAACCTTCAATCCAAGACAAGGGCCTAAGTAAAAAGAATGAAAAAATGCCGACCAGAACGCTTGCTCCAGAGCCTATGAGAGGACTGGGTTCATTGACCTCTGAGTTATGGGCCCAGCACACTCCCTCCGGGTTAAATAATTCCATGTGGGAAATGGTGCAGGCAGTAGTAGAGACTCTTAACCACACCACTTCCTCCCTCACCGATCCCTGTTGGCTATGCTACCCAGGTTCACCCCCCTTCTATGAAGCAATCGGGATAAATGGCTCCTACACTATCAACAACTCCCATCCCACTTACTGGGATGGGAGGCCGTGGGGACTTACTATCGCTCAAGTCTCATTCGTCGGTACGTGTGTAGGCACAGTCCCAACAACCCAGCACCAGTTATGCTCCTCCTATAATAATACTACGTGGGAGCAGGGAAAGTGGATTATACCCTCCTCGGGCTGGTGGCTCTGCTCAAAGACAGGCCTCACTCCGGCCCTATCCACCTCTGTGCTCAATGCTAACAATGAGTTTTGTGTGCTTGTGGCCATTTTACCTCTCCTAATGTATCATTCTCATGAGTCCTTCCTTTCTGATTGGGAAGCCCGGCCGACCTCTTACCGGGAAAAGAGAGAGGTTGTCACCGCCCTGACCATTGGGGCCCTCTTCACCCTAGGGATGGCAGGGGCAAGCACGGGGGTTGCAGCCCTTGTAACTCGAGAAAAGGGGCTCACAGCCCTGAGGCTGGCAATCGACAGAGACCTAGAACAACTCCGACAGACAATATCAGACCTAGAGCAATCCCTCACCTCCTTGTCCGAGGTGGTCCTACAGAACTGAAGAGGCCTGGACCTCTTGTTCTTAAAGGAAGGTGGGTTATGCGCAGCCTTAAGAGAAGAGTACTGTTTCTATGCAGACAGAACAGGTGCAGTCAGAGATTCCTTGGCCAAACTAAAAAAAGATTTAGAGAAGAGGCGTAAAGAATATGAAAGTAGCGAAGGCTAGTTTGAGTCTTAGTTCAAATACGAGCCTTAGTTTGCTACCCTTCTCTCAGCCGTTGCGGGGCCACTCGTCATCCTGCTGTTGCTGTTTACGATTGGCCCGTGCATAATTAACAAGCTTGTTAAGTTTGTGCAAGAAAGAATTGACACTGTCCAACTCTTAGTCCTTCGTCAAAGGTATCAGGCCCTAGATGCCGCTGTGGAAGATTCCACAGTCTAATCAAGAAAAGGGGGGAAATGTAAAGGAGTGCAGAGAGCATCAAGGGTCAGGAAAAAGAACTAATAAAACTTAGCTAAACCTTAACAGCAGACCATTCCGGAATAGTAAGAGATTCAATGTTCTAAACTTAGAGAGAGGCTAGATCAAAGGAAGAGAGAGCGAGAGGCCAGCCAAGGGCTATTTGAATCCTGGTTTACTAAATCCCCATGGTTTACAACCCTGATATCCACCCTGGCAGGGCCCTTGCTTATTTTTATACTGCTTCTCACTTTAGGTCCCTGTATCTTAAACTGGCTAATAGCCTTTGTTAGGGAAAGAGTGAGTGCTGTTCAGGTGCTAATGCTGAGACCGCAGTATCATTCACTCACACAGCAGGAAGAAACAAACATTCCATGATTGGAATGGTCAAAGGAAAGTGGGGAAATGTAGAATCTAAGCATTAGTAAGATTAGTAAATTAGCATAAGCATAGCCATCTTAGAAACCTAGAAACCATTTTCTGAGGGTGTGACTCAGGAAGAAGAAGAAAAACAAAAAAAACCTGGGCCTGGGTAAGGCCTTGAAAAACAAGTTAATCATGAGCACCGGGTGGTGGGCAGCTGTGACCCTTGGTCAGCTAACCTTGGTCAGTTAATCTTACATACCAAGCTTATCGTGCAGAACCTCCCTAACCATTGAGGAGTAGTCTTATCCTGCCCTTGCTTAACCCCAAGATGTATGTCTTGCAAGAATAATGTATAATTGTGGAAAATTACTATGAGGTAAGTGCTTTGAAAATGCTATATAAACCCTTGGCTCTGAGTGCTCGGGGTCCTTGTTGAGACCCGCTGCGTCAAGCTGACACTTAGACCCCAGCTAGCTGGCTGAATAAAGACTTTGCTTGAATTTACATCTCTATGCCTGTGTAGTTTGTTCTCGAGAGAAGCCTCAGAAGCCCGGACCCTAACACTGATGAGAATCTGCTTTTAATCTTATCTTAAATCTTAAGTTAACACCTTCATCTAGTAAGTCCAATGTGTGGCCTTCCTCAGCAGACTTTTGTTAATTTCCCTTTTTTCCTTGATTGAACAATATTTCCTGTTTCTTCCATGCCTCATTTTTTTTGTTGTTGTTGGAAACTGGACATTTTGAATACTGTAATTCTAGAAATCCTCCTCATTTGGACTTGGTGGTGCTACCTATGGTGGGTTCTAGTCATTTAGTGCCTTTTCTAAACTCACTTTGTAAAGCTTGTCCCCTTTGTTTTGTGGGATCACTCAAGTCTCTGTTTCCTTGCTTAGAGGTCAGTGCTAACGATTTGACAAGATTTTCTTAAATGCTTGTAGCCATAAAACAAATAAAAAATATTTGAGGAGAGAGAGAAGAAAAAAAATACTCTCCCAGTCTTTGCAGGTTGCCTCTGAGTTGGGACACTCCTTCCATGCTTAGCCAGGCTATTTACAACTCTGCTTTAGCCTTCACTTCTTGCTTTCACAGAGCCTAAAGATCAGCCAGAGGTAAAAGCTTAGGGTCTTCTCAGGTTCTGAGAATGTGTCTGCCCTTGGGCATGTACTTGCAGATTTCCTGGCATAGGCAAGAGCTCTTCAAGGTCTATTCTCCCATGTATCACCTTCACCAGACTCTTTCTAGGCACCCTGGTGTGTCTGCTTCTGGCTGTATCTGTTATCCTTTGCCCCAGATGGCTGGTATATGACTTTAAATGATTTCAATAAACATTGTTGGGAAGGCCATTCCAGTCCTGAGGCAATGAAACAAAGGTGAGCTTTTGAGTTGATCACTCAGGCTGCTGCCAGACTGGTCAAAAAACACCACCACAAATTTTTTAGAACATGGACCATATTACCTCTCTGGCTCAAGCAAGCTGCACCAAGAATGTGAGCTGCCATCGCCATGTCCACTTTTTGAACTGAGGATTAGGAGCTGGTAGGAGGTTAGGTCAAATTACCACAATACCTCTTCCTAAAATTTAGTAGCTTCTTTCTTCATTAAACAATCCCCTAGTAGTTGTAAGTTTTTTTATTAGATCCCAGAATTCAGAAAAAGAAAATTTTAACAGTTTTTGCCTGATTGTAGGCAAATAGGTCTGAGTGGAAGGATAGGTTTTTTTAGTTCCCTATTCTCCTATTTTCAGCCATATACTTAACACTTTTAAAGGTCCTACTAGTCACAGACTTACATCATTTTGAGGTGTCAGTGAAGGGATTTTTACAGCCATACCTTTGAGATATTTACCCTGAGCCATGAATTACTGGCAGCATCCTGGATTTGGTGTCCCACTCTTTATAGGCACATGGGGAAGATAAGGCCTGGAGAGGAAGGGACATTCAGTGACTCAGGAATTCAGTCTTACTCTCTCTGACCTACTTATGGCCTGAACCCAGGCTAAAGGTGAAATAGGAAAACCAGTCCCCCTTCACCATCCACAGAAGCTTGGGAGATAATCTCAAGGTTGTTAAAGGAGAGAGGCCTTACCAGATCACAGGGGAGCCACAGAACACAGGAGGGATGGGTTTGGCAGTGGGATACACTGGTGGCTTAGTGTGGCTGGTTGGATAATGCTTAATATCACAGGAAGTGAAAGGCTTTGTCCTGGCTGCTCCCTCATGAATAAACCACTATTGCAAAGTCAGGTTCATTCATTAATCCCTGGGTGGAAAAGAAAATGCCATACCTTAGGCAAGTATGCCCGTCCTCTGCAGATGCAAAGGCTCTGATGATCGTGGTCATCAGGGCTCAGAGCTTTCTTCCAAGGTTTTACAGGTTCTTCTCTGGCTTGTGCCCCGTGCATTGGGCATGTGTCACATTGCATCTTCCTCAGCTGTTGGTGCACAGGACTGCCATCCTCATTTGGGACTGGAAGAGATGCAGATCTTCAAAACTGTCAAGAGTTGCCCCCAGAAATATCTGTGTCTGCCTTTCTGAGGTTTTCTCTTTCTGTTTAGGTGTTCTGTACAGGCTCAGCTGCACAGTGCACTTCTCAAACTTGCATCCGTTCCACTTGTCAACCACCTGTGCCCCTGCCTCCTGGGATTTCGCATGAGATAGATGAGGGCCACTGCGTTCACAGTGTTGCCCATTCTGGTGATGGGCTTCCCCTTGTCACTGCTCTGTGAGCTTCCAGATCCACTATTGCCCTCCTGAACCCAGTGGGGCTCAGCGTGGTGTCTCTCCACTTTTTAGCTACCTCAGGATAGAGAAGGTAGACGTGCGCAGTAAGGGGAAGACACGAAAAGGGGCCAGGTTGGCAGGTCAAGGGTTTGGGTTGGAAGCCAGAGCACGGACGGAGCTCCAGCTCCATACAACTCTGTCTGGTTCCTGCTCTGCCCAAGCTTTTATCCTCCCAGGGCACGCCAGCCAATCCTGGCTGAGGCTCCTCGTAAGTCACAAAGGGATGTGTATGATGTAGGCGATCTCCTCTCACGTGACTCTTCCAACCTTCCCAGAGTTCTCCCTTCTTCCCACAGACTCCCACCCATGTCAGCGAGTCAGGAGTTGACACCTGTTTTGCGGTTGGGTTGCCCTCGGGGTGGCAGGTGAGCTGACAAGAAAAAAAGTAAGAAATCTAAGAATGCAGGAAATGAAATGCTATATTTCAGAGGTTGACTCTTATTGGCTGAGGATGTGGAGTCTTGTGGGATTTGTTCCTGAAAATAACTCAGGTTCGTGCCTGCTGTGATAGTGAGCACCGTTCCCCAGGGAGTAAAGACTGGGAATGGGAACGTATGTTTCTACCTGGAGGACCAGAACTCTCTCCGTGCCCCCAAAAGGATTTCCACTAAGGAATCTGTGTGAAGTAGGAAAGATGGAGTTGGTAACTGAGATGTTTACAGCCTTCTCTCAAGTGTGGTTCACAGTACTGACCCACAGCACCTCCCCTCCACAGAGTTACCAGGAAGACTTGAGCTGGAGGGCCGGATGCCCACAGCCTAAGAGCTGTAACCAAGTTGCTTAGGAATTGGAGTCCCTGTTGCCAAAAACCAGTCCTTGTCACGGAAGTCAAATCACAAAACAATGACAAGGCTTTGAGGAAAGGAAAGGAATAGCTTATTAATTTGCCAGCAAATGAGGGAGTGGCAGGCTTGCGCCTTAAAGAACCACTTGTCCCCTTGCAGCACAAGCAATTAGGGCTTTTAAAAGGGAAATCGTGGGAAAGAGGCTGTGGGGGTCAGACACATAAAGTAAGCAGCTTGCCAGGATCCAAGCAGACATTCTTTCACTTTTTGTTTCTCTTATCAGTTCCTCCTCAGTCCCTGAGACAGGATGGCTGGGGTTCTGCAAAGGCAGCTTCCTGAGATTCAGAAACAGGGAGAACAAAGAGAAACTGCTCCCTGTTAGTGGTGACAAAGTTTTGGGACTACTTGAGTTCACTTTCAAGTTAATGTTGGTGTTAAATTTTAAACCCAGAGATTTAATTCAGTTTTCCTCTGTCACATCCCCACCAATCACTAACCCTTCTGTGTGTCTAGGGTGTGTCTTAGTGGGGCTCCATTACAGTAATTCCAGGGAGAGAAAATTCCCAGGCAAAATACCTCTAAAACTGAAATCAGTCAAAGGGAGAAACAAAGTTAAAAAGCCATTTATTGCTTACAGACTGCAGTCTGGGGCCGTCTCTTTCCTGCTAGGGCAGAAGCAAGCAAGCCCTTCCCCTCACCTCTCAGGTTCAGATAAGCCCTCTGTTGCCCAGGTAATTACCCATTGATATGGAGATGAACCTTCTCCACCCCTGAGGAACACCTGTTGATATGCAGATGCACTAAAGGCCAGGAGAGATATTCTGGAAATATTACAATTTACCCACAATCACTCTCACCCTGAACAGCAGGGCTTGACTCCGGGCTACTGCAAGATTAGTGTGGTCCCTTTTATGAGCTTCATACGAGTTTGTCCATCTTCATCCTTCAGCAGCAACAAGGCAAATGAAATCCCTTGACCAGGTTACTGCTGTGGGTGTGTGGAATAACACTGAGGATTTCCCTGGGAAACAGGTGGAGGAGTGAGAAGCGATGGTGGAGCCTGGAAATGAACGAGGGAAACCTGCACCTGGAGCAGAGGTTGAGAGAGGGCTCTGCCTGCCGGGCCCCCAGCCCAGGGCGGAGGAGCCCGCAGCGTGCCCTGGAGGCTCCCCCTGCCTTGTCACTCCATGCCTGTGCGTGGGCTCTGAACTGTCAACGAGAAATTGATTCAAATCACTTTGAGATGAAGAGAGCTTTATTTGAGCCTGACTAAGGACTTATAAGCAGGAAACATTAACTCCCACTGACAGGAGAAATGTCCCAAAGAGCTCAAGTCATAAGAGGTTTTTATGTCCTGAGGGAGACAGGCAAGAAAGCGAATTTCAAAGGGGTACATTCCATGTACATAGAATATGTGACGCTGAACAAGCACCAGAGGGAGGGGCGAAAACTCGTGTTTGTCTTATGTCCTTGAAGAGGACCCAGATGACAAAGGAAAACAAATGTGGTGATACATACTTTGTTCAGCTTTCAGCTTGGTGTTAATTAGCAGGTGGTATAGAGTTCAAAAGCTTAAGTTTTCAAGGGTAGCCACTTGAGAATCCCAGAATTAATGAAACTTTTAATACTTAGGCCTTAGAAATCTTTTCTTTTTAAAATAAAAGTGGTCAGCTTTTCTTTATTTCCCAGCTCCAGGCCACTGAGGTCATCTGTGTACAGTCCCCTTGTGACTGGGCCATAAAGTCTCCCTCCATGTCTGTGACTTTCAAACGGTTTCCACGTCAAGGTGTTTCAGCAGCCTAGTGAGGAACTGAATTCACCTCAGGTGCCCTGTAGTTTCCCATCTGCAGTCCAGGAGTGGAGGGGTTGAAGAAAACCCCTTAAAGGAGAGAATCTCTGTATCACAAGCTCCCACTTTGCAAGGAGCTTCCAGTTTCAGAATTCCTGCATTTGAATGAAGAGATAGGCGCATGTGGCCATGGAGACTGGGAAGTTCCAAGACTTCTGTGGTCAGCGAGCTGGAGACCCAGGAGAGTCGGTGTGTAGTTCCAGTCCACATCCAAGGCCTGAGAACCCGGAGAGCTGATGGTGTTATTCCAGCCCAAGTCCAAATCTGAATGCAGAAAAAGTCCGCAGTTCCAGCTCAAGGACAGTCAGGAAGGCCGTGCAGATTCCTCACTCTACCTTTCTGCTGTATTCGGGCCTCCAACAGATTGGAGAAGGCCCCCCCACATTGTGGAGGGCAATCTGCTCTACTTAGTCTACTGATTCAAATGTTAACCTTATGCAAAATTACTCACTCAGACTCGTCTAGAATAATCTTTAATCAACTATCTGGGCACCCCATGGCCCAGCCAAGTTAACACATAAAATTAACCATCATAAGCATAAACTAATAATAACATTTTTAAAGGCAATCTGACTATAAATATCAAATGTAAACTTTTTGCCATTAGAACCTATAATTTTATTACACATTTTGATATCTCTTCTGGAGAAAAATTAGTACATATCCACAAGGAGGCATGTAAAGATTATTCATCCTAGTTGATTTATATTAGCAGAAGTAGAAGAAATACTCTATATGCCTACCAGTTAGGGACACCTCAATAAATTGCTACCATTTGTTATAATATGTGGCTTTATATTATATGGAAATTAAAAAATAACAGGAGAGATACATATTTAATTACCTGAAAATATCTCTAAAATCTAATGTGCTCTGAAGAACAAATTAAGGAACTATGTGTATTAGATCATGTGCTTCTAAATTATGTATTTGTACACGTTTAAGTATATTAAGTGAACAGGACATAAAAATGAAATAAGCAAAAATTCTAACAAATACTTCTAGAGATGGTTATATAACCAGAAGGGCATCTTCATTCTTTCTATACATTTCCATTTATTTAATTGCTAATAGGATGATAAATACAAATATTTATCTAACACTTGCGTTATATGTGTTAGACAAAATGTGCCTAGTTTGTGTCCTATGGGGCCAGTACCTAGATCATACCTCACCTTGTCCCCTGTCCAACAACAAACCAACTGGCCATGGGCAGGTTCTCAGTTTTCAGAGCTACTCACAGCCACCCATATGCATGGAGTGGATTTTTCTGTCACCAGTTTTCTGCTGTTTCCTTCCCAGCTGTTAAATGTTTTTGTAGTTTTCTCTCTCTTCTTTTGTGAGTGGGGTGGCTGGTGGTTCAGGATGAAATATCAGCTGCTTTTTCTTTTCTCTTGCATCTGAGAAAATTTGGTTTCTCTTTCAGAATGACTGAGTACAGCAGGCTGACAAAATGTGAGACTGGGTGCAGAGAAAGGCAAGGTCCACTGAGGCTGAGTTGTCTTAAGTTCTAGAATATGATTCCTTAAATATCCCTACAGACCCTGGTCATTTATGGTTTTATTAGACTGAATCTCTGCAATTGTTGGTTCTAATAAAAACACAGTACGTTTTACACTGGATGTATGTAGTCAGATGGCCTTGCAAAGTGTCTTGCGGTTTGTTCTCCAGTCGACATGGTGTGAGAGGACCTAGGACCCTGCTCCCTTCTCGAGCTCTGTGGTGGGATGCGGGGCAGAAGCTATGGTTCTGAGATGGAGGTTGGACCCTATACTAGTTTCCTTGGACCGCTATAAAAAGAACTACAAACTAGGTGGCTTAAAACAACAGAAGTTTATTCTCTCACACAGTTCTGGAGACCAATATCGAAAATAAATGTTGTAGCAAGGCTGTCACCAGAAGATAGCTGGCAATTCTTGGCATTCATTGGTTTGTAGACAAATCCCTCCAGCCTCTGCCTCTGTCGTCCCAGGCTTTCTCCTTCTGTGCCTCGGTCTCGAGTATCCCTCTCCCGTCTTTCACGAGGACATCAGTCAGTGGACTTCTGGCCCACCTGAAATCCAGGATGGTCTCATCTTGAGATCCGTAACTTGACCACACCTGCCAAGAGGCTATTATTTCCAAATAAGGTCACATCTGAGGTTCCTGGTGAACATGACTTTTTGGGTGACACTAAACCCACTATGGAACCATCTTTTGCTTACAGATGTTCCGGGTCTCTGATCACTGTCCTGCTACAGACTAAGACTTTGACTTTGGACATTTTCCACAGCCTTCCTGATCTTTAGTTAAAGAAGGTATCATTTGGTCTACCTCACTTACTCAGCCCTTCACTTACTATGCTTGCGTTGAGCTCCTTTCAGACATTCGGCTCTATACTACTGGCCACCTCTGGTCATGTGATTGTGTGATCTCTTGGGGTGAAGAATAGAGGAGTCAGGGTGACGCCAGCAAGGTGGTGGTGCAGGGAGTTCCAACCCTCATTCTCTAACAGAGAAACTAAATTAACAACAGTATATGGACCAGTATACCTTCAGGAGGACTCCAGAAACTGGTTTTGAAGTTGCAGTACCCTAGCTGAGTGCAAATCTAAGAACATACATGTTGAAAAGGGTAAGAAGAGCTGTTCACTTAATCCATGATCAGCCCTTCCCAACACCATCACAGCTGCTCCTGGGAGTGAGAGCAAGAGAAGTCATTCCAGCTTTTGGAGGGCGGCCTGAGGGGCTGGTTTCTGTGTCTGCTGACTTGGAGGGCTAACAGAACCAACAGCTTGGATATTTTGGGGCTTCCAAAAGCAAGGAAAAGTGGGAGAAGCTTTTGCAGCACCAGAGAGCCTGTAGGGCCACAGACAGAGGCCAGAGCAGCTTGGTGTGATCAAAGGGAGGCGCCGTGTAACTCCAGGGAGAATCCCGGGGCATAATACCTTTGAAACTGAAATCAGTCAAAGGAGAAATAAAGTGGGAGAAACCCATTTATTGCTTACAAGGAGTCATCCACTTCTCTCCTGTGTCTCTCAGGCAGGACCCAGCTGCAGAAAAAGGGGTACCACCCTACTACCTCTTTGGTCCAGATATGCTCTGGCTTGTCTTTGTAATTATCTATGATATGGAGATGGGCTACTTCTCTCCACCCCTTGGAAACACCTATTGATGTGGAGATGCACTAAGGCCAGGCAAGAGATTCTGGAAATATTGCCATTTTACCCACACACCCAAACTTAGTAGATTGTCCCTGAGGGAGAGAGAAGAGCAGAACATGAGTCTGCTGTTCTCACTTTTAGGAGAGCTGCCCAAGGGACTGTTATCTGTCTCACCTGATTTAGGAAGCCAGTGGCGTACTTTGGATGCCTGGGGTCCTCTGGGAACAGAAAAGCCTGGGTGGCTTGCTGCAGTAGTGCCAGAGAATCTGAAGTACCACAGGCAGACACCAGGGGGAACAAGAGATTGCAAGCTCCTGAAAAAGAAACTAGCACACCTCTCTAATCGGGAAATTACATTGACAAGTCCAGACAAGTTGCATTCTCCACAAAGGTCCTAGAGGCCTCCAGATCTCTACATGGGCTAATTGGTGGAGGTCTGCCCCTGTATGAAGCCAGTCCATAAGAACCAGAAGAGAGGGTTGTTTTTTTAAAATGCATAAAACTCAGGAAATAATCACAAGCACAGGAACAAACAGAGAATCATGTTCCAATCAAGGAACAAAAGATAAAAATCTCCAGAAACCAAACCAAAGAAATGAGGATCTGTGAATTACAAATAATGCAAATAATTCAAAGTAATTGTGCAAGAGAAGCTCAGTGATCTGCAAGAGAGTAGAGATAGACAACTAAAAAACATCAGGGAAGCAATGCATGAACAAAATGAGAGGATCAACAGAGATAGAAACTGTAACAAAGAACCACACAGAAATTCTGTAATAGAAGAGAACAATAGCTGAATTGAAAAATTCACTAGAGGGTTAGGAGATTTCAATACCCAACTTTTAATAATGGATAGATCAACCAGAAAGGAGGTAAATAAGGAAACAAAGGACTTAAACAACACTTAGACCAATTGGGACCTAACAGACATATACAGAACACAAGGGTATCCAGAATATACCTGCAGGAAAGGATACTCTTTATTAATAAATGGTGTTGGGAAAACTGAATATCCACATGTTAAAGAATGAAATTGGATTCCATTTCATATAAAATTGAACAAAAATGAATTAAAGACAAACATAAGACCCAAAAACATAAAACTACTAGAAGAAAACAGGGAAAAGCTTTTTGACATTGGTCTGGGTAATGATTTTCTTAGACTTGACGCCGAAAGTATAGGCAACAAGAGAAAAACCAACAAGTGAAACTGCATCAGACTAAAAAGTTTCTGCACAGCAAACTAAAAACAGAGTGAAAAGACAAACTACAGAAAAGAAGAAAATACTTGCAAGCCCGACATGTGATAAGGGGTTAATATACAAAATATGTAAGCAACTCCTACAACTCAATAGCAAAAACGGAACAAATAACCCAATTGAAACATAAGCAAGGGGTCAGAATAAATATTTCTCAAAAGAAGACAGAAAGGACAATAGGCACATGAAAAGGTGTTCCACATCACTAATCATCAGGGAAATGCCAATCAAACCACAGTGAGGTATCACCTCACACCAGTCAGAATGGCTATTACCAAAGAGACAGAAGATGGAGAGGTTATAGAGAAAAGAAAATATTTATGCACTATTAGTGGGAATGTAAATTGGTTCAGCCATGATGGAAAATAGTATGGAGGTTCCTCAAAACAGTAAAACTATAGTAATCCAGCAATTCCACTTCTGGGTATTTATCCAAAGGAATTGAAATCACTATCCCAAAGAGATACCTAGACCCATTTTTCCAGGTGGGGCAGGCCTTCTTTAATTTCATCTGAAGAAAATTGTGGGATCTGACTACAAGCATTTTTAGGGGATGGCCATTTGAGGCCAAGATCAGTTATTGTGGAAAAGGAATTTCTCTGGATTTCTAATTCATAAGTAGGGGTCAGAGGGAAATCTTTTTTATTTTAGTCTATAGCTGCTCCAACCTGTTTGTGGTGGTGGTTTACATGATAAATCTTTTCCCATATTTTACTTTCAATCTGTTTGTATCTTTAAATCTAAAGTGTATCTTCTTTAGGCAGCATAGAGTTGAATCTGGTTTTTTAAATCCAATCTGACAATCTGCTTTTTGTTTTGATTGTTTACTCCATTTGCTTTTAATTTTATTATTGATATACTTGGATTTACCTATGACATTTGCTTTTTGTTTGTATTTTGTCTCATATCTTTTTTGTTCCTCTATTTCTCCATAATTGCTTTCTTTTGCATTGTGTGGATATTTTCTAATATAACATTTTAAACTTCTTTGATAAGGTTTTCACTATATAGTTATGTCTTTAGTGGTTACTCTAGGGCTTACTATATATATCTTACCAGAATGGGCTTCAGATATTTCACTAACTTAATTCCAGTGATATACAGAAACACTAATCCTACATAGTTCTCTTCCCAGTTCTCCCTTTCTGTGGTATTATTCTTATACATATTGTATGTCTAAGTTTTACTACTCTGACACTGTATTGGTGATGCTGGGGTTCTTGTTTCTGAGTCGAAGAATGAACTTAGCAAACAGTCAAGGTAGGAGAGCCAGGGAGAGGCTTTTATTTAGAAATAAAGTGAGAGGAAGAGCTCCTGGCTCACTCCAGGAGGGAACAAGAGAGGCCAGGATGGTGCGTTATCTAGGGGATTTATAGGCAGTTGAGGATTTTGGGGGATTGAGGGCTTAGGGTGTGGATTTGTACCACCTGCCCTGCCCTCAAGGTGGGCTGGGTTGTTGTCTGTTTGCTAGGGCTGTTTACAGTGAAGTCACAGGTTATGCTGAGATACCCTTGCGGACACTCAAATATCCCAGGCCAAGTTGCTCCTGGCCTTTTGACCTTTAACTGTTCTCTCTGAAGGTGTCTATATTCCTAGTCTGGTATCTTTACCCTAGAGAATTAGTGTGACCTTGACTTTGCATAATGCTGAAAACAGAGTTTCGATAGGGACTTTACATTGTTACATTGCTCTGACTGTAAATATCTTGCCCTGCTTTTTCCAGAGGCCCTCACCCTACTCTGTCTAAGCCCATGGTCTCTGTCTCATTGTTATAATTATAACTTTATATGATGTTGTTTTTTAAAGATTCAGAGAAGAAAAGAGAGCATGCATACGTTTATCAATTTTGTTATAGAACCTTGTATTTATCCTTTCTGCCTATCTCATTTGTTCTTGTAAATGAAGTTACCATCTGGAGTTATTTCCTCTTGCTGTCATTCACCTCTGTTAAAATAAAAAGCAAATAGAGAACAACCTTTAAAAGTCCCTGAGCAGACAATCATACAAACAAAGCTTAATTTGTTATTTTGCAAGACCAACTTGACCTGGGTCATTTCTTGGGTCATTTCTTGCTTATGCCTTAGATAGAAATCATAAGCAAAACTTAAACTGTTTCCCAAGGTTGATGTGAGGTAACCACTGGCCAACCAATTCTATGCTATAACCAGTCACTGTGAAGAATAAATAGTCACTGCTTTCTCACTATTCAAACTGCTTTGTAACAATATACCCCTGAGCTTCTTTGCATATTTTGGTTTGAGTGCTTCCAGTTTGCAAATTGTCTTTTTGGTGTGTGCACAATAATTTTTTACTACTTTAGTGATTTAGATCCATTGTTTTTACTTCTGCTATTTCTGAATCTGTAACACCTCCTTGGCAAATGTGTAACATTTTAATATATTATCGGCCCAAGAATATGTTATATACATATTGTCTTATACAATTGCTCTTTAAGCAAGTTGAGATGAAAGGAGAAAATTGTGCATTTATACTTTATAATTACATAATTAAGCATACTTTTGCTCCTTTCTTTTTCATGGAGATTTGAATTACCATCTGGGATCATCTGCTCTCAGCTTGAAGAATTTCTTTTAGAATTTCTTGTAACTTTAGTCTGCTGGTAACAAATTATCTCATTTTTATTTATATGGGAATGCCTTTGTTAGGTTGCAGGCATCAGGGGAAGGGGTGAGCCTGATGGACAAGCTCAGGCCTCACCAAAGTAGGTGAAGAGACCAACAGGTTCCGGTCTGACAACATTCCAGAGCCTGACTGGATAACCCTCCCAACTAGAGCCCTTCCCCCGAGCTAAAGGATTAGTGGTAACTTTCCAGTACCTGGCTAAAGGCCAATGAGAGACCCCCATGTACCCTAGACTAGCCAATCCTCGTGCCAATGTACACCTTTGCTCTCCCTCCCCCTGCCTTCTTTAAAAACTTGCTGCCTGCCCTGCTGGGTGTGACTTCCCTGGCCTGTGTTTCAGACTGCAGAACATCACCCCAGGGTGGCATTCAAATAAACTACCTGGCCCTTTGTTACCTCTCTTCGCCTGCTTATTTCGGCTAAAATTTATCTTACAGTCTTATTTTACCTTCACTTTTGAAAGATAGTTTTGTTGTATACAGGGTTTGTGGTTGACAGTTGTTTTCTTTGAGCTCTTAGAATGTAACGTCATGCTTCTTTGGTTGCTATTGTTTCTGGGGAAGAAGTTAGTTTTTAATCATATTGGGGGCTCCCTTGTCAGTAATGTGGGTTTTTTTTTTTCTCTTTTGCTGCTTTCAGGACTTTTTCCCTGTCTTTGGCTTTCAGTATGTTTACTGTGGTGTCTGTCTGTAGAGCTCTTTCCACTTATCCTGCTTGGAGTTTGTTGAGTCTGCTGTACATGTTTTTTTTTTTTCAAGAAATCTGGAGGGTTTTAGCTATTATTCCTCAAATACTTTTTTCATCTCCTTTCTCTTTCCCCTCTCCTCTGGTACTCCCATTATGTTTATGCTGATGCGTTTAAGCGTCCCACATTATTATTGAGGGTTTATGCATTTTTTTCTTCATTCCTTTTATTCCTTGCTGCTTTTAGGACTGCAGTGTCTATGGATCAGCTTTCAAGTTTACAAATCCTTTATTCTGCCAGTTTTACTATTGAGCTCCCATAGTGAATTTTTTATTTGTTATTTTCCTTTCAATACCAGACTGTTTGATTCTTTAAACAATACAATTTCTATCTCTTTGTTTATGTTCTCTATTTGATGCAGCACCGATATCATGACTTTCTTTACTTCTTGAAAATATTTATAATGGCTCCTTGAAGGCTTTATCTGTTAAAACCAACATCTGGTCTCATTCACTGGCAGTTTCTGTGCCTGCTTTTTTCTGATATATGGGTCATATTTTCCAGTTTCTTTGCATGTCTCGTAATTTTTTTGTTGGACACTGAACATTTTGGGTAATATATTGTAACAACTCTGGATGCTGGTTCTCTGCTGGGGCTTGTCATCATTATTTGCTGCTTGTTTTGGTGAGTGACTAGCTGGGCTTTTCTAGTGCCGTCTATTTCCAGCCCTGTGCTGGTAAGCCGTGATGTTGCTCCTCAGAGGTCACAGTCTTGGACATGCATGCTCACGGTCACCTTGTTATGATACTGGTTTGGGCAGAGCTTTCTTTGACTGTTTTGCTGACTACCTCAGCTGTTAAAGCCTATTAATTATGCACTGATTCTTCTTTGTCTCAACATTACCTGGGGGCATAAATTGCTCCACAGACAAAACCCTTCAAATTCCCAGTCCTTTGAAGGGCTATTTCTAGAGGGCAGTGTTGGAAATCTCTCCTGACCCCAAGGGAACTCCTCCCTGCGGTCTCCCTCCCTGTTCTTCGGGCAAACCAGCCAGCCTACAGTTGAGCTTCTAGGTCCAGTGATTCTACCAGTCTCCTTCCAGTTGCTTTTCACCACCTCCTCCCTGCTGAGAACCCCCTTAGGCTTCAACTTCTCTACTTTCTATCGTAAGTGAAGTCATTTCCCCTGGGGAAACATTAGGCTTTATCTGCCTTGTGACCTGGTCAGTCCCCCTGCAGCATCTGGATCTGGGTGAAGACAGCGGTCCACTTCTCTTTGAGTGATGTCTCCACAAGCAGCGCTTAGCACCCAGGGGAGAGGGGTGGGCAGGAGACTAAGGTCTCCCTGGCTTGTCTCTCCAGGCACGGCGCACTGCCTTTCCAACTCACAATGGCAATCAGAGCGTGAGCGGCTTGGTGGCGCTGAACCCAAGGCAGAGCTTCTGCCCCACCACTGGGACTTGGGGGAGAAGGGAACCCACACCTATTATAGTAAGTAACTCTGGAAATGAGATTCCCCCAACCCCAGCATTTGTTCGTTCTGTTTGTCTCAGGTTGTAGTTGTTTATTTAGTGACTTTTCTAAGTTATTTTTTGTAGACTGTATTTTATTGTCACGTGTGGTCAGTGAAGTCTCTTTTCCATTAGCTGAGTTGTCAGCTAATGATGTAACGTTCATTTCCTTGATTGAATGCCTGTATCCAAAAAAAAAAAAAAAAAAAAAATCATTTGGCTAAATCTTGAAAATTAGTCAAGAGTGAGGACTTAGGGTCTTTTCTGAACTTTTCTGAGCATGTGCCTAACCCTGGGTATGACACAGCCTTCTGAATTCCCAGACATATGTGCAAGCTTTTCAAAGTCCTTATTTTCCAATGACGCCAGACTCCCCAGGAAGTGAGCATACGACACACTATATAACACACAGAATCTCAGATGCATAGACTCAGGTCATTTCCCGTGTGCTTAACAGAGCCATGTGCATGGTTGATTCTGTACAAGATGTGTGTGTGTGTGTGATGCCCTGTGATGGACACTGTGTGTGGCATGCACTGCTTTTCTTGGTGACATGTTGAAAATCTGTGTTCAGCTGAACTCAGTGCATGATCAATTCTGTGCAGAGCTGTCTCTGTCCAGCATTGTTTATCACTGTGTGGGGGCACGTACTCTTCTCTGTGGTGACATAAGTTGAAACTGTGTTTAACTGAGCTGGGGTATCATTGTTTCTGTACAGCGATGTCTCTGTGTGACACTGTTGAGCACTGTGGGATACAGGACTCCTTTCTTTTATGACATACATTGAAAATCTAGTTAAAAGAGCAAGGTATCTGATATCTGATTGATTCAGCAAAGTCAAGTCTCTGGAAATTCTGTGTGTAGCCATGTCTGGTGTGTATATTCCTTTCCACTGTGACACATGTTGAAACTCTGTGTTTATCAGAACTGGATGTGTGATTGAATCATTACACCGCCATTCACAGGAACCAATTTGATGGGCACTATGTGTTGTACACACCTATTTATAGTCACATATGTGACGCTCTGTGTTTACAGTCCCGGGTGCTAGACTGATCCCATACGGTGATGTCTCTGGGAAGCAGTGTGTTTACCACTGTGCGAGGCATGTACTCCTTTCAGTTGTGACATGTGCTGGGACTGTTTAAAATACTGAAGTGAAGGGCAATCAGCTCTGGGGACGTCATGGTGAAGCACTGTTCTGTACGGTATGGTGCAGGACTCCTTTGGAAGGGACATATTTTGAAACCATGTTTAAAAGAACTTGATGAATGACTGATTTCTGTGAATCACTGTGTAGTGCAAGATTCCTATGCTGAATCTCTGTTTACAGAATAATAAGGGTGTGACTGTTTTATGGTGATGTCTCTGTGAAACGTTTTCTTTGGCAGTGTGTCCAGCACGTACTCCTTTTTTAGGGATGTATGTTGAAACTGCATTAAACAAGAAGTTTTATGGTTTCATGAAACTGCATTAAACAGGAAGTGATTTTTTTTCAGTGAAGTGATGTTTTCTGGAAACGTTGTTTAACCCTGTCGTGCATGTACACGTTCTTTAGTAACTTATGTGGAGAAGCCATGTTTTATGGGGCTGCGTGCATGATTGTATAGTTATGCTTGATGTGAAAAACAGTGTGTTTACCACTGTGTGGCACATGGTATCCTTCCTTTAGTGACGTGGTTAAATCCATGTTAACAGAGTTAAATGCATGGTTTATTTTAATGAGTATTATAATATCTATGTTTAGCACTGTGCTTGCACGCATTTCTTTTTTTTTCTTTTTTGCTATCATTAATGTACAATTACATGAACAACATTATGGTTATTAGACTCCCCCTATTATCAAGTCCCCACCACATACCCCATTACAGTCACTGTCCATCAGCGTAGTAAGATGCTACAGAGTTACTACTTGTCTTCTCTATGTATACTGCCTTCCCCATGTGCCCCCATCTATGTTATGTGTGCTAATCGTGATGCCCCTTTTTCCCCTTTATCCCTCCCTTCCCACCCATCCTCCCCAGTCCCTTTCCCTTTGGTAACTGCTAGTCCATTCTTGGGTTTTGTGAGTCTGCTGCTGTTTTGTTCCTTTAGTTTTTTCTTTGTTCTTATACTCCACATATGAGTGAAATCATTTGATAACTTGTCTTTCTCTGCCTTGCTTATTTCACTGAGCATAATACCCTCTAGCTCCATCCATGTTGTTGCAAATGGTAAGATTTATTTTCTTCTTATGGCTGAATAAT
The DNA here is from genome assembly GCF_040802235.1 of Manis javanica. Classification (NCBI taxonomy): domain Eukaryota; kingdom Metazoa; phylum Chordata; class Mammalia; order Pholidota; family Manidae; genus Manis; species Manis javanica. The sequence goes on along the minus strand of NC_133159.1, from coordinate 115,493,205 downwards.
ATTCCATTGTGTATATGTACCACATCTTCTTTATCCATTCATATACTGATGGACATTTAGGTTGTTTCCATTTCTTGGCTATTGTAAATAGTACTGCGATAAACATAGGAGTGCATATGTCTTTTTCAAACTGGGCTGCTGCATTCTTAGGGTAAATTCCTAGGAGTGGAATTCCTGGATCAAATGGTATTTCTATTTTGAGTTTTTTGAGGAACGTCCATACTGCTTTCCACAATGGTTGAACTATTTTACATTCCCAGTGTGGGAGGGTTGCCCTTTCTCCACATCCTCACCAACATTTCTTGTTGTTTGTCTTTTGGATGTTGGTCATCTTAACTGGTGTAAGGTGATAACTCATTATGGATTTATTTGCATTTCTCTGATGATTAGTGATGTGGAGCATCTTTTCGTGTGTCTGTTGGCCATCTGAATTTCTTCTTTGGAGAAGTGTCTGTTCAGGTCCTCTGCCCATTTTTTAATTGGCTTATTTGCTTTTAGTTTGTTGAGGTGTGTGAGCTCTTTATATCATTTGGATGTCAGCCCTTATCGGATCTGTCATTTATGAATATATTCTCCCATACTGTAGGATGTCTTTTTGTTCTACTGATGGTGTCCTTTGCTGTACAGAAGCTTTTTAGTTTGATATAGTCCCACTTGTTCATTTTTGCTTTTGTTTCCCTTGCCCAGGGCAGTATGTTCATGAAGAAGTTGCTGATGTTTATGTCCAAGAGATATTTGCCTATGTTTTTTTCTTAAAGTTTTATGGTTTCATGACTTACCATCAGGTCTTTGATCCATTTTGAGTTTACATTTGTGTATGTGGTTAGACAATAATCCAGTTTCATTCTCATACATGTAGCTGTCCAGTTTTGCCAACACCAGCTATTGAAAAGGCTGTCATTTCCCCATTGTATGTCCATGGCTCCTTTATCATATATTAATTGACCGTATATGCTTGAGTTTATATCTGGGCTCTCCAGTTTGTTCCATGGGTCTATCCGCCTGCTCGTGTGCCAGTACCAAGTTGTCTTGATTACTGTGGCTTTGTAGTAGAACTTGAAGTCAGGGAGCGTAATTCCCCTGCTTTATTCTTCCTTCTCAGGACTGCTTTGGCTCTTCGGGGTCTTTTGTGGTTCCATATGAATTTTAGAACTATTTGCTCTAGTTCATTGAAGAACACTGTAGGTATTTTTATAGGGATTGCATTGAATCTGTAGATTGCTTTAGTCAGGATGGCCATTTTGACAATATTAATTCTTCCTATCCACAAGCATGGGATGTGTTTCTATTCATTGGTATCTTCTTTAATTTCTCTCATGAGTGTCTTGTAGTTTTTAGAGTACAGGTCATTCACTTCCTTAGTTAGGTTGATTCCTAGGTATTTTATTCTTTTTGATGCAATTGTGAACGTAATTGTTTTCCTGGTTTCTCTTTCTGCTAGTTCATTGTTAGTGTATAGGAATGCAACAGATTTCTGTGTATTAATTTTATATCCCACAACTTTGCTGAATTCAGATATTATATCTAGTAGTTTTGGAGTGGATTCCTTAGGGTTTTTTATATACAATATCATGTCATCTGCAAACAGGGACAGTTTGACTTCTTCCTTACCAATCTGGATGCCTTGTATTTCTTTGTGCTGTCTGATTACTGTGGCTAGAACCTTCAGAGCTATGTTGAATACAAGTGGGGAGAGTGGGCATCTTTGCCTTGTTCCTGATCTTAAAGGAAAAGCTTTCAGTTTCTTGCTGTTAAGTATAATGTTGGCTGTGGGTCTGTCAAATATGGCCTTTATTATGTTGAGGTACTTACCCTCTATACCCATTTTGTTGAGAGTTTTTATCATGAATGGATGTTGAATTTTGTCAAATGCTTTTTCAGCATCTATGGAGATGATCATGTGGTTTTTGTCCTTCTTTTTGTTTATGTGGTGAATGATGTTGATGGATTTTTGAATGTTGTACTATCCTTGCCTCCCTGGAATAAATCCCATTTGATCATGATGGATGATCTTTTTTATGTATTTTTGAATTCAATTTGCTAATATTTTGTTGAGTGTTTTTGCATCTACATTCATCATGGATATTGGTCTGTAATTTTCTTTATTTGTGGTGTCTTTTTCTGGTTTTGATATTAGAGTGATGCTGGCTTCATAGAATGAGTTTGGGAGTATTCCCTCCTCTTCTACTTTTTGGAAAATTTTAAGAAGGAGGAGTATTAGGTCTTCACTAAATATTTGATAAAATTCAGCAGTGAAACCATCTGGTCCAGGAGTTTTGTTCTTAGGTACTTTTTTGATTACCAGTTCAATTTCTTTGCTGGTAATATGTCTATTCAGATTTTCTGGGTCAGCCTTGGAAGGCTGTACTTTTCTAGAAAGTTGTGCATTTCTTCTAGGTTATCCAGTTTCTTACCATATAATTTTTCATATTAATTTTTCATATTATTCTCTAATAATCCTTTGTATTTCTGTGGTGTCCGTAGTGATTTTTCCTTTCTCATTTCTGATTCTGTTTATGTGTGTAGACTGTCTTTTTTTCTTGATAAGTCTGGGTAGGGATTTATCTATTTTGTTTATTTTCTCAAAGAACCAGCTCTTGCTTTCATTGATTCTTTCTATTGTTTTATTCTTCTTGATTTTATTTATTTATGCTCTAATCTTTATTATATCCCTCCTTCTACTGACTTTGGGCCTCTTTTGCAGTGATATTTAGAGCTGCTCTGTAGCTGAGTGCTAAGCTGTTTTACCGCTAAGCACTTCAGAGACCCTTGTGGTGAGTTTTTCTTCCAGCTTTAAATTATTCCCAACAGTCCAATTCCGAATTTCCCCACTTCCATTGCAATTGTATTATGTTTTCATAATTGTATCAAAGCACTGAGTTTATTAGTCAAAGTGTTAATATCAAAAAGCCATGGCTACTCTCAAAAAAAAAAAGCATGGCACTGGTGCACTCGGGGCCCAGCCTTTGGATATGAATCTGTTGAGGCAGTGCCGGCACTAATAAACTCTGCTTCTCACCAAAAAAAAAAAAAAAAAAAAAGCCATGGCTAGACCTTGCCTGTTCTGTTCTTCTAAGGATTGCATCTAATAAGTTTGTCTGTGTTCTTGGATGGCCCCAAACAATCCCCTTTATAAACAGATCCCATAAAGCGAGGGCCCAGGGGACCTGATTCCAGTTGTAAAGACTGTTAGCCTAAGACATCTTGTGTCACATTTTGGATTTGAGTATTGACAGAAATTCTCTCCTTATTCAAACTCTACTCAGATCTTCTGAATTCCTTCTCAACTAGGCCCTGACTTTTTGGCTTCCCTGTTCATCTCTGCATTTTCCAAGTCCTGCTAAGTCACTTTAACCAGAACTCCCCACACTGGATATCTGACTGGGCTCCTCAACCCCGACCAGCCCCCAGGTGACATTGAATCACCCTGGCCTATCTTCAGCAAGATTCCTGTTAGGTATCTTTAGCCAGAATTCCCCTTCCCCTTGAGGTCTCCATTTAGTAATTTTCCATCCACTGACTCCCTCTGCTCCTCGGCTATAAATTCCTGCTTTTGCATGTTGTGTTTGGAATTGAGCCCAACCTGTCCCCCACTGCAGGACGCCACTGCCATGGTCCCTACACCTATCACCATGGTCCTGAATGAAGCCTGCTTTCTGGTTCTTTGATGTGTGTCACAAAAAGATTTTTTCTTTGAGAGTATCAACACACATAGTACTTACTTTTACTTTAGGATTAAAAATTGCTCACAAAGATGGTCCCAGCTGCAGTTTGCTGGTAGTTGGATTGCTGGACTCACACATCCAGACCTCATCTATCCTGGGAATGCAACATGGAGCCCATCAAAACACATAACTGTGGAGACCATTACTGGAAAGCCCAAAAGAAGTAGCAGTGGTACAAATAACATTTTTGTTTCTAGTAAATTGAGAGTCTTAAGACTCACTAACTGAAATAATCACTATGGTTAATAGGACCAGCAGGGCTGTTTATGATAATAATTCCACTTTTCAGTTGAGTTCAGTACCAGTATCTTAAGGATACCTTGTGGGAAACTCTGTCCCTTCCTCCCGATATGCTGGCTTCACATCAGAAGAGTAAATAGAACTGGATTTTCCTCATGTCTTGATGGCCGCATCAGACCACTTGGAAGGGTCCTTCCCACTGTGGACACAGTCCTTTCCTCTGGAACACCTGTATGTACACGGAACACAGGGGTGGCAGACCTCCTCCGATGGTCCTTATGACTTTATGTCTCAGGGTTCCTGGGGAGAGAAGCCCTTAAGGTATTGAACATGATTACAGAGGATTCAGCTAAACAGGGCACAGGACATGGTCTCAGAATCCAAATTCATGGACCTGCCAGAAATAAGTTCTTGAATTCAAAGGGAGTGAGACCAGGCTTTCTGGGAGGGTCGCTCTCATTCTTAATAAGGTTAGTGGTAAGGCCCTAGGCTATGTCCACCCGGTAGACTGCTGCATGAAGTTTTCAGAGTTGGATTTATCCATGCTACTTGTCCAAAGGGCTGAGGATCATAGCATGATTTGCATGATTCCTGAACAACAGACCACTTCAGGGGACATCTTCCAAACCATAACAAGACAAAATCTCTTCCCTTCCACAGCCCTTGATGCTACAGGATCCAGCTGCCCCAGGTGCCTGCCAAAGCCAGTCAAGGAAACCCTGTGTACTTACCTTGGCAGTGTCCTGTGAAGATACTGCTGACAAACAGCACATCCCTGATATATTTTGGAGAATGGCACCTGTTTGGTGGGCTGGGAAGAGTCTAGTGCCTTTACAACACTTCTTCAGATGCTCGGTTCAGACGGTTTTATCAATGACACATTCCTAGCCAAGCAGATGGGCTACACAGTACAGGAAGAATGATCGTGTTCGCCGATTCCCAGAGTCCAGGCCGGTTTCTTTTATCCCCTTTTTCAACCCATTTGTCCATTTCCTTTTGTGAAGCATATTTTTAAAAATGAACAGGTGCTGACTGTATTAAAAGTGGGACTTCTGAGCTGAGGTCCAGTGTGTACTGACGGGCGCTTCCACAGCTCCACCAGTGAAGTCGCCTCCTTTTGAAGCTGTCCCTTTGTGCCATCTGAATGCTGCATGATTGCTACATACAAGGAAAGCCTCCCACAACTCAGTTCTTAATTTTCTGTGAGATACTGTAGTTCTCATCAAAGTCAATAATCCCCTATTTTTCCAAATTTGCCATGTTGCCTGACAGACCCTAAACAGATACTTATTACCAGTATGTAGATTCACTTTAAGTCCTGAACTGAGAATCACGGTCCTACTAGTTAACTGCTAGTAGTTAACTCAGCTGGTGCTGACTTGATTCCAGGCAGAACCTAAGCAGCCACCACAGCACAGGGGGGCTTAACCTGGTCACTTTCCTCCCACACGTGACCCAGCAGGAAACACGTCCAAATCTGAATTTTGAGCCGGAGACACTGTCATTGTACAGACACACCACATATAATCAGGGCTGCTCAGGGACTAGCAGGGTTCAGACCGTGACTCCTGAGCACAGTGCGAGCTCGTGCTGGTCTGTGGGAGCACCTACAAGGCTGGTCTTAGGCATCTGACCACTAGCGGAGCCCCTTCAACAAGCGTGGCCACTGCGGCCACAGCTCGGGGCATTCAGAACTGAGAAATACGACATTGGTCTAGTGACAAACGCCAACTTTTGACCTAAATTCTGCTAGCAGTTTCTTTGTCTTCATGGCAAATCATGTGGAAAGCTCTTTTAGAAATTGGAATCTCTCAGCTTGGGGGGAAACTACAGCTAATTTCAGTTGTTCAAAAGCTTTTTTCAGATTCCAGGGACAAAATCGAACGGTCTAGAGTCTTATTGATCAATTAGTCCATCAGAGGACTGACCTGCTCTGCAAAGCTGGAATCCACCGTGGAAAATATCCAACCACTCCCCCAACTGTCTAGGTCACCTTTCGTTGTTGTAAACTGTTCCACCTGCAAAACTGTCCGGCCCCTAGGCTCTAACACGTTCACGGCCTTCCGCAACAAATGCCCTATGGTTTGGACCTTAGTTTGGCAATACTGCAATTTGTCTAGCATGGCCTTATGTCCCTGTGAGGTGAGGAATTGTAACAAAGCTAAAGTACCAGTTCTGCATTACTCTTTAGTTTCTGGGGCCCTCAGCAAATCGTCTACATACTGAAAAACTATTGGTCCCTTCAGGGACTCAGGTATCCCTGAGATGGCTACTCAGAGTAGTGGGAGTCCTCAAATTTTTGAAGAATCCTTTGTAACAAACACCAGACTCTTTCACAGGTAAAAGCAAATGAGAATTTGCACTCATTAGCTAGAGGGGCAGAACAAAAGAAAAATAGAGACCATAGAGGAAACCCTTTGCAGAATCAAAGTCAGAAGCGCTGCAGGGCTGGAGGCTACAGAGTCAACAAAACAACGATTTCATTTACCTCTCAGATTCGGTACAAAGCTCTACAGTGGCCGACCATATCTCTAAAATTTACCCTCCTTGCTTGCTCGAAGTATGGGAGTGTGATAGGGTGAGAGTCCTTTTCAAAAATCGTCCCATGTTTTTCTATTTTTTAAAAAATAACTGGTTTGATTTTCTCTAATTGAGCCCTTGAGAAAAGGATATTGTTGTACACTCGGCCATGGCTTATCCTTTGGGTAAGCTATTTTTATTGGTCCTGTATTTCCAATTAAACCAATATCATTATTCCTCAGGGTCCAGAGCAGAGCATGGATCTGTTTCAAGCTGGATGCTTTTCCCGCACGAGTGAGACTGCCATGCTGTCAGTCCCCTTTTATCTCAGAAGGCAGAGTGACCAAGTCTGGAGCCTTTTCCGCAGAGAGCTCCACAAGGCCTCCATCAGTACGGTAGGCTTGCAGCTGCGCGCAGGCCCTCCCCTGCAGATCCACAGGAGAACCGGGTCGGAACACCTATTCCTCAAGTCAGCGTGGGAACTGGGGCAGTGTGTTCAGCTCATTCCTGCCTGTGTGGGAACAACAGAGAAAAAGGAACAGTTAAAAACAATTCTAATGTTGTTGGGTGGAATCTTAAAAATGTTAATTAGGTCAACATGGTTTATAGTGTGGCCACATCTGTATCTGTACTCATTTTATATCTACTTAGTTATCAATTACCGAGAGAGGAATGTTGAGATATCTAACCATAATTGTAGATTTGTCTCTTTCTCTTGCCATTCTATCAGTTTCTGCTTCATGCATCTTGAAGCCCTGTTATGGAGGTGTCTGACGACTTAGAATGGCATGGCTTCCTCCTGCGCGCAGCGTTATGAAATGTTTCTCTATAACCCTGGCAATAGTTCTTAATGCCCACTTTGATATCGGTACAGCTGCTCCAGGTACGCTTGATTTAGTGGTTGCATGATATGTATTTCTTTTGTTCTTTCACTTTTAGCTAGCTGTGTCTGTACATTTAAGTGGGTTTCTTATAGAGGATATATCTTGGCTCTTGATTTTTCACCCAGTCCAATACTATCTGCCTTTTGTTTGTAGTATGTAGGGCATTTATGTTTAAAGTAATTATTAATAGGATGTGCCTTCATAGGCTTTTGTTTTTTTAATTTTCCCTGTGCTTAGGGTTCATTGAGCTGCTTGATTGGTTTCCACCAAATTTGGAAAATTTCTAATTTTTTCCTGCCCCCTGTCACCCTGTCATTCTAGGACACCTGTGACATGCACACTGGACTGTGATGCTGTCCCACAAGTCCCTGACATTCTTTCCACCCCCCTTTTTCATTCTCTCTCTCTCTTTCCTTCTCTGATTGTTCACTGTAGTATTTACTCTGCTATAAACCCCATCTTGCCTTTTTAAAACACATTTTGTTTTCTCTCCTGATCTTCTGCGTTCTTGAGCAGATGGAGCATATTCATGATTTATGCTTTCATGTCTTTGTCTATTAATTCCATCATCTCTGTAACTTATAGATCTGATTCTACTGATATAATTTTCTCCTGATTATGGGTAATATCTTCCTGCTTCTTTTCATGCCTATTGATGTTTTTAAAAATTAAATACTGGTAAAATATATGTAACACAGAATTTACCACTGTAACCATTTTCTAAGTGTACAGTTCAGCAGCATTAAGTACATTCACGTTATTGTGCAACCATCACCACCATCCTCTCTGAACTTTTTTCATCTTGCAAAACAAACTCTGCCCCCATTAACAATAATTCCCAATAATTCTCCATCTCCCCACCCCCCTGCCCCCAGTAACTACCCTGCTACTTTCTGTCTCCATGAATGTGGCGGCTCTAGGCTCCCCCTTGTGAGTGGAATCATAGTGTTTGTCCTTCCTTGTCTGGCTTCAGTGTAATGTCTTCATCCATGTTGTAGCAAGTGACAGGATGTCCTTCCTTCTTAGGTCATGCCTACTAATTTTAAATTGAATACCAGACATTGTGCTTTTGACATTGTTGGGTCCAAGGTGTTTACTTTATTTAAAGAGTGTGAGATTTTCTACTAACAAACAGCTTCAAAAGATCAAACCAATCCCTAGTAGCTTAACTGTGTTCCAGAACAAACTGCATCAGTCTTCCAAGGAAGATAATATCTAGTCCCATGTATTACAGAGTCTTTCCATGTCGGACCTCTTCCAGCCCTGAGTGCCAGGAATTGTTCAGTCTACAAATTCCAAATCAGATCGCTCAGTGAAAGAGACTTCACTAAGCAAAAGGCCAATTTTAAATACTGTGCTGGTATCAGTGCAGCCTCAAGTCACCATAAATCTAGGAATGCATGTCCAATTTACTCATTCTTATTCTAATAAATGATATTTATACTCCCAATATAATTTAGACTCCAGTAAGGCATTACTTTGCAGGACAACAGGCTTGTACTCATCTACCATGCTCTAACTTTCCCTGTGGGTTCTGAGCAAGTGTTAAAGGTGTCCAGATATTTAAAACTACCATCCCTCCAGTCAATCATATGTCCTGAAAAGGAAAGCCAGAACCTTCTAAAACAAAGAAGCACAAATTATTCTTAAAAGCTTCCAGAAGGGATAATTGATTCCTTTTCACACATACTCCACAAAATGCAATTCCTATAGAGGGAACAAAACAACTAGAAAAGGTGGTACAAACTTGTCCCTAACCTTCACAAAAGTCACAAATGATGACACTTCTATTCTGAAGGCACAACAAGCTAATGTAAGTGCGTTAACTAAAGTGGTCGTGGACAAACATGCAGTCTTTTATTTCCTCTTGCCAGTCCAGGGGACATTAATGCTGCAGCACATACTTCTTGTTATACCCCCCATAAGGATGACAGAGCAAATAGAACATTTCTATGACTAAGCTAAAAGGAGCCCAACTCTGTAAAACAGGTCCGACAAGATTCTGGGACCTGCTGGCTCTGAGACCTACGGCAAGCACTGGTAGTCATTTTGTTTGCATTACTTGCCTGTTTTATAGTTGGTTTTTGTGTTCTGTCCAGAGATGCAGATGCTACTGCACAGCTCTTGTCACATCAGATGGCTCAGCAACATGCTACAGCAGAGAGAGAGATTAACCTTGGATCAGCTAGAATATGTCTCGACATGCATGTCTAATCTTAATCAAAATCTTGACAAGGTTAAAAATCTGGACAGCGTGAATTAACGTCTTTGGCCTGATGTCATCTGTCCTTGGCCAAAAGAGGAACTGAGAGAGCAAAAAGCAGCCCCTGACATCTGGAACTGATCTGACATTTGTAGCGAGGTCTCAATGTGATCATGAGCCTGTCTGAGGCTCACAGCCAGGCCATTTTGTTCTGTTGGACATAGAAATTCTTACAAACTGTCAAACTCACAGGTCATTCCAAGACTTCATAATTTTGTCTAAGAACAGACACAGATGGGGGTCACTGTGCCACTCATGAAGTACCCGATCTGGCATTATCCCCTGCTTTCTGATAGCACTCAATCTGGAGCAAGTCCCTGGCTTCTCTGGACCTGCCTGCAAAGCACCCACCCAACACCTAAGTCCTGTAATGCGCTTTCCCAGCACCTCTCATTAACACACCCCACAGTTCCCACGTGGGCATTCTTCTTCCCTCTAGCCAGTAAAAAGCCGAATCTCAATTACATGCACGTTCCTATTTCCAGGTCTGAACAGCACCGAGGTCAAACATGTACATGAGCACAGGGACTATGGAGTGGGCTCAGCTGGGGTTCTGGCTCTGCCACTAACCTACTGTGCCCCTTCATCCCACTCACTTGCTCTCTGTGCCTCGGTTTCTCTCTATGCAAAAAACAGTAGTCTCAAAGGGGACTAATGAGAGGAAGAGGCCAAAAAATAACAAAAGGTGACAGGCAGTGATGTACTATTCTTACTTGTTTTTATTGTAAATCATTCTAACCACAACTCAAGATTTGAGCTCCAGAAATGCAAACTTTCCCAGGGAACCAAACTAATTTGGGTCCCGGAAGAGGACTGCGGCTGGCCATGACCACCATCCCTGTCCCTGGCCTGTGGCCCTCACTACCTCCTCCCTGGTATGAGCTGGGCAGAGCTGGCCAGCTGGCAGTTTGTCCAGACAGTGGGGCAAGACAGGCTGCATTGGCCACAGCCGTCAAAGGTCGCCTGACCAGGTCCTTGCGGAGCAAGGCCCCAAGCTCCACAGTCCGCTCTGTGGCTCCCCAGGCCACCGGTGAGCCAAGCTAGCTCAGGGAAGGCTCACCCTCTGGGCTGGCAGAGGGGCCCACAGGCCTGTTCCTCCTCCTTTTCATCGTGGAACTTGGCCAGCCTCCCCAGCCCACCTCACACCTATCCTGGATGAAAGCATCACCATTGGCCTTAGGGTCTATGCAATCAACCCCTTTGGGGAGCTACAGATTATCTCCTAATTCCACAAGAGCACAACTTTTTTAAAGGAACAGATGGTCAGATCCCATCTACCTGGTGCTGGACCCTACCTCTCCCCATGGCAGAAGAGAGGAAGTTGCCCCAAATGTCTCCTCCTTCCCAACCCTGTATACTTTACCCATGACAGAGGGATGGATTACAGGTTTTAATGCACACAGCACCCTTTAAAATTTTTTCTTTCAGTTTAAAAAGTTTGTTTTTATTGTGGTAAGATATATGTAACATAAAATTGACATTTTTTATTATTTTTTTAAAAATCAAATGTACATCACAGTGGTTCAACAGTTCTCCTTCTCCCCCACCTCCACATACTCCCCTCTCCCTTAGTCCCCACCAGTCCCTTCTCAGTGTCTATGGGTTTGATGCTGTTTTGTTCCTTCTGTTTTGCTTTGTCTTATATTCCACAAATAAGTGAAATCATATGGCACTTGTCTTTCTCTGCCTGACTTATTTCACTGAGCATAATACCCTGTAGTTCCATCCATGTTGTTGCAAATGGCAGGATTTCTTTTCTTTTTATGGCTGAATAATATTCCATTGTGGATATGACCACATCTTTATCCGTTCATCTATTGATGGACACTTAGGTTGCTTGCATATCTTGGTTATTGCAAACAGTGTGGCAATAAACATAGAGGTGAATATATCTTTTTGAATCAGGGATTTTGTTTTCTTTGGGTAAATTCCTAGAAGTGGAATTACTGGGTCAAGTGGTATTTCTATTTCCAGTTTCATAAAAATTAACATTTTAACTATTTTTCAGTGCACAGTTTCGTGGCATTAGGTATATCCACATTGTTGTGTAACCATCACCACCATCCATCTCCAGAGCTGTTTTCATTGTTTCAAACTGAAACTTCAAACTCATTAAACAGTAACCCCCAATTCCTCCCACCCCCAGCCCCTGGCAACCACCATCCTAACTTCTGCCTCTATGAATTTGACTATTCTAGAAACCTCATATAGGTGGAATTATATAGTATTTGTCCCTTTGTGTCTGGCTTATTTCACTCAGTATAATGTCCTCAAGGTTCATCTATGTTGTAATGTGTATTAAAATTTAATTCACTCTTATGGTTGAATAATATTCCATTGTATATATGTATCATATTTTGTTTCTCTTATTCATTTGTTGCTGAACATTTGGATTGTTTCCACTTTTTGACTATTGTGAATAATGTTGCTATGAATATGGGTGTTCAAATACATGTTTGCTTGCTTTCAATTCTTTTGGGTCTATACTCAAAAGTGGAATTTCTGGATCATATGTTAATTTTATATTTAATATTTTGAGGAACTACTATACTGTCTTCCACAGAGCCTGCAGTATTCTACACCCTCTCTCCCTCCCTCCTTCCCTCCCTCCCTCCCTCCCTTCCTTTCTTCCAAGAATAGCCATCCTAATGGTACTGAGCGTCTTTTCACGGGTTTGTTGGCCATTGTGTATCTTCTTTGGAGGAATGTTTATTCAAATTCTCTGTTTTTTAAATCAGATTGTTTATATTTTTGTTGTTGAGTTATAAGAGTTTTTATGTATTCTGGATATTAGGCATTTATCAGCTGTATGACTTTCAAACATTTATATCTCATTTTGTAGGTTGTCCTTTCACTTTCTTAATGGTGTCCTTTGATGCACAGAAGTTTTAATTTTTATGGAGTCCAAATTATCAGTTTTTCTTTTGTTGCTTGCATTTTTGGTGTTTTAATATATAAGAATCAGATATGCTTGCCAAATCCAAATTTGTTGCAGTCAGGGACTGCAAAAATGAGAAACCAAGTCTGAATGACATTTTAAGCAGAGGGCTTAGACTTCTCGGGAGACTAAGCACCAAGTCAGTGCTCCCCTGTGCTTTTATTAAGTTACAGCAAACAAAAAGACAGGCATCAATTAATGATTATAGGATGAGTTTTTTCATCAAGCTAAACAATTGTAAGCTAATCACCTCTTAAAGTTTCTCTTAGGTCTCACCAAGTCATCGGCCATGTCAGTCTCATGGTGTTCTCCTTATCTGGGTTTGCCTCAGAAAGGATCATGAGAACTGTCTGCAGTCCTTGTCACACTGCTCACGACTCCCACGAGATTCCAAGATGCGGCACCTGTGGTTCTTTTCTCTTAGATTAGTTTCAGCTGCAAATCATATTGTTCTTTCTCTTAGATTAGTTTTGGCTATAGATTAAGCTTAAGCAGGAACTAAATTACAGCAAGGTTAACTGTTGGGGTATCTGCACAAAGTCATAAATATTTATCCCTATGTTTTCTTCTAAGAGTTTTATGGTTTCATCTCATATTTTTTTTTTGAGAGGGCATCTCTCATATTTATTGATCAAATGGTTGTTAACAACAATAAAATTCAGTATAGGGGGGTCAATGCTCAATGTACAATCATTAATCCATCTCAAGCCTAATTCTCGTCAGTCTCCAATCTTCTGAAGCATAACGAACAAGTTCTTACATGGTGAACGAATTCTTACAGAGTGAATAAATTCTTACATGGTGAACAGTACAAGGGCAGTCATCACAGAAACTTTCGGTTTTGATCATGCAATATGACCTATAAACCATCAGGTCAAATATGAATATTCATTTGATTTTTGTACTTGATTTATATGTTGATCCCACATTTCTCCTATTATTATTATTATTTTTATTTTTAATAAAATGCTGAAGTGGTAGGTAGATGCAAGATAAAGGTAGAAAACTTAGTTTAGTGCTGTAAGAAGGCAAATGTAGATGATCAGATGATCAGGTGTGTGCCTATGGACTAAGTATTAATCCAGGCTAGACAAGGGCAGCAAGACATCCACGGATGCAGAAGATTTCTCTCAAAGCAGGGGGGGTGAGGTTCTGAGCCTCACCTCTGTTGATCCCCAAATTCTCACCTGATGGCCCCCCTGCGACTGTGCCTGTCTTAGGTTGTTCCTCCCTTGAGGAATCTTACCCGTCTCTGGCTAACCAGTCATCTTCCGGGGCCATACAGGGAAATGTAAAGTTGGTAAGTGAGAGAGAAGCCATATTGTTTGCAAAGGTTAGCTTTTTACTTCTTTGCAGATTTATGCCCTGTGGCTTCTATGCCCAGCACTTGTCTCGAGGTATCTTTACCACCTGGAGGAATTATGATACTCGGTAAATTCGATATGAGGCACGAATTCTATTTAAAGTTTGTAATTAGGAAGGAAGAAGAAAAGCTATAGATGTAGCATATGAAGGAAACTTGGGAGGATTGATTATTTCTTTGACATATCTTCTTGTATAGTACCTTAAGTATGTATAGGTTTTAAACTACTAACTAATTTGCACACACATATTAACATAATAGGAATACGGTGACATAAACAAAGCAAATCTATAATTACCAGCCATCTCCAGTGAAGCCAAGAAAACCATTTAGGCACCCTAGGCATTTGTGAAAATTTATCTATGATATGATGGATATTTTCCAACTGTACTTGAACCATCAGACAAATTAAAGCAGCCCATTTCTGGGATCTGTTCACATCCCATATGTTCTTTTAACCATAGATAGTCTATAGTCATGAGATTTTGGGGTGCTACAACTTGCACCCCTCCCAACTCCTGGTTGAGTTCCAACAGTACAGATCCAGTCAAATTCGTTGTCTCACTGTATGCACATGCCAGCCTAGACATCTCCCTCCTCCTTCTTATGGCAAGTCCAGGAGATGGTGGGCTGGATGCAGCCACAACCGCAGCATCGTCCGGATACCTGTGGAGGCTTTTTGATGATCATCCCCCGGCACGAGTCCTCCAGAGAGTGCTGATGCCGGAAGCTCCTCCTCATATCGTATCTTAGTTCATTTTCTGGGTATCCAAGCTAGGCCTTGATCTTCTGCGTAGAAACAAACAGACCCTTTGCCCACACTTTGACATGCCCTCTATACCACTGTGCAGAACTCATTGGAGGTCAGCACACAGTAACTGCTTTTTTTTTTTTTTTTTAATTAAGAGAAAGGAATATTATCAGAAAAGAGTACCTCCATAGCTGATCATCTGACACCCTTTAAGTGATCAACATTAAGGATATTTAAAGCATGCGTTGATCTTTGATTTACCAATAGTTTTATCCTGTTAAGGAGTAATCCCCCTTTTCTTTCTTTCTTTCTTTTTTTTTTATTTAAATTTTTAATCTACACTTACCTGAAGAATACTATGTTTACTATGCTCTCCCCTATATCAGGTCCCCCCTAACAACCACATTACGGTTACTGTCCATCAGCTTAGCAAAATGTTGTAGAGTCACTACTTGTCCTCTCTGTGTTGTGCAGCCCACCCTCCCCTATCTCCCTCCCCCCCATGCATGCTAATCTTAATACCCCCCTTCTTCTTCCCCCCCCTTATCCCTCCCTGCCCACCCATCCTCCCCAGTTCCTTTCCCTTTGGTACCTGTTAGTCCATTTTTGGGTTCTGTAATTCTGCTGCTGTTTTGTTCCTTCAGTTTTTCCTTTGTTCCTATACTCCTCAGATGAGTGAAATCATTTGGTATTTCTCTTTCTCCGCTTGGCTTATTTCACTGAGCATAATACTCTCCAGCTCCATCCATGTTGCTACAAATGGTTGGATTTTTCCACTTCTTATGGCTGAGTAGTATTCCATTGTGTATATGTACCACATCTTCTTTATCCATTCATCTACAGATGGACATTTAGGTTGCTTCCAATTCTTGGCTATTGTAAATAGTGCTGCGATAAACATAGGAGTGCATCTGTCTTTCTCAAACTTGATTGCTGCGTTCTTAGGGTAAATTCCTAGGAGTGGAATTCCTGGGTCAAATGGTAGGTCTGTTTTGAGCATTTTGATGCACCTCCATACTGCTTTCCACAATGGTTGAACTAATTTACATTCCCACCAGCAGTGTAGGAGGGTTCCCCTTTCTCCACAGCCTCGCCAACATTTGTTGTTGTTTGTCTTTTGGATGGCAGCTATCCTTACTGGTGTGAGGTGATACCTCATTGTAGTTTTAATTTGCATTTCTCTGATAATTAGCGATGTGGAGCATCTTTTCATGTGTCTCTTGGCCATCTGTATTTCTTTTTTGGAGAACTGTCTGTTCAGTTCCTCTGCCCATTTTTTAATTGGGTTATTTGTTTTTTGTTTGTTGAGGTGTGTGAGCTCTTTATATATTCTGGACGTCAAGCCTTTATCGGATCTGTCATTTTCAAATATATTCTCCCATACTGTAGGGTTCCTTTTTGTTCTATTGATGGTGTCTTTCGCTGTACAGAAGCTTTTCAGCTTAATGTAGTCCCACTTGCTCATTTTTGCTGTTGTTTTCCTTGCCCGGGGAGATATGTTCAAGAAGAGATCACTCATGTTTATGTCTAAGAGGTTTTTGCCTATGTTTTTTTCCAAGAGTTTAATGGTTTCGTGACTTACATTCAGGTCTTTGATCCATTTTGAGTTTACCTTTGTATATGGGGTTAGACAATGGTCCAGTTTCATTCTCCTACATGTAGCTGTCCAGTTTTGCCAGCACCATCTGTTGAAGAGACTGTCATTTTGCCATTGTATGTCCATGGCTCCTTTATCAAATATTAATTGACCATATATGTTTGGGTTAATTTCTGGGGTCTCTAATCTGTTCCACTGGTCTGTGGCTCTGTTCTTGTGCCAGTACCAAATTGTCTTGATTACTATGGCTTTGTAGTAGAGCTTGAAGTTGGGGAGTGAGATCCCCCCTACTTTATTCTTCTTTTTCAGGATTGCTTTGGCTATTCGGGGTCTTTGGTGTTTCCATATGAATTTTTGAATTATTTGTTCCAATTCATTGAAGAATGTTGCTGGTAATTTGAGAGGGATTGCATCAAATTTGTATATTGCTTTCGGCAGGATGGCCATTTTGACGATATTAATTCTTCCTAGCCATGAGCATGGGATGAGTTTCCATTTATTAGTGTCCCCTTTAATTTCTCTTAAGAGTGACTTGTAGTTTTCAGAGTATAAGTCTTTCACTTCCTTGGTTAGGTTTATTCCTAGGTATTTTATTCTTTTTGATGCAATGGTGAATGGAATTGTTTTCCTGATTTCTCTTTCTATTGATTCGTTGTTAGTGTATAGGAAAGCTACAGATTTCTGTGTGTTGATTTTGTATCCTGCAACTTTGCTGTATTCCGATATCAGTTCTAGTAGTTTTGGAGTGGAGTCTTTAGGGTTTTTTATGTACAGTATCATATCATCTGCAAATAGTGACAGTTTAACTTCTTCTTTACCAATCTGGATTCCTTGTATTTCTTTGTTTTGTCTGATTGCCGTGGCTAGGACCTCCAGTACTATGTTAAATAACAGTGGGGAGAGTGGGCATCCCTGTCTGGTTCCCGATCTCAGTGGAAATGCTTTCAGCTTCACGCTGTTCAGTATAATGCTGGCTGTGGGTTTATCATATATGGCCTTTATTATGTTGAGGTACTTGCCCTCTATTCCCATTTTGCTGAGAGTTTTTATCATGAATGGATGTTGAATTTTGTCAAATGCTTTTTCAGCATCTATGGAGATGATCATGTGGTTTTTGTCTTTCTTTTTGTTGATGTGGTGGATGATGTTGATGGATTTTCGAATGTTGTACCATCCTTGCATCCCTGGGATGAACCCCACTTGGTCATGGTGTATGATCCTTTTGATATACTGTTGAATTCTGTTTGCTAATATTTTATTGAGTATTTTTGCATCTACGTTCATCAGGGATATTGGTCTGTAATTTTCTTTTTTGGTGGGGTCTTTGCCTGGTTTTGGTATTAGGGTGATGTTGGCTTCATAGAATGAGTTTGGGAGTATTCCCTCTTCTTCTATTTTGTGGAACACTTTAAGGAGAATGGGTATTATGTCTTCTCTGTGTGTCTGATAAAATTCCGAGGTAAATCCGTCCGGCCCCGGGGTTTTGTTCTTGGGTAGTTTTTTGATTACTGTTTCAATTTCTTTGCTTGTAATTGGTTTGTTTAACTTTTGTGTTTCTTCCTTGGTCAGTCTTGGGAGGTTGTATTTTTCTAGGAAGTTGTCCATTTCTTCTAGGTTTTCCAGCTTGTTGGCATATAGGTTTTCATAGTAGTCTTTAATAATTCTTTGTATTTCTGTGGAGTCTGTCGTGATTTTTCCATTCTCATTTCTGATTATGTTGATTTGTGTTGACTCTCTTTTTCTCTTAATAAGTTGGGCTAGAGGCTTATCTATTTTGTTTATTTTCTCAAAGAACCAGCTCTTGGTTTCGTTGATTTTTGCTATTGTTTTATTCTTCTCAATTTTGTTTATTTCTTCTCTGATCTTTATTATGTCCCTCCTTCTGCTGACTTTAGGCCTCATTTGTTCTTCTTTTTCCAGTTTTAATAATTGTGATGTTAGACTATTCATTTGGGATTGTTCTTCCTTCTTCAAGTGTGCCTGGATTGCTATATACTTTCCTCTTAAGACTGCTTTCGCTGCATCCCACAGAAGTTGGGGCTTAGTGTTGTTGTTGTCATTTGTTTCTATATATTCCTTGATCTCTATTTTGATTTGTTCATTGATCCATTGATTATTTAGTAGCATGTTGTTAAGCCTCCATGTGTTTGTGAGCCTTTTTGTTTTCTTTGTAGAATTTATTTCTACTTTCATACCTTTGTGGTCTGAAAAATTGGTTGGTAGAATTTCAATATTGTGGAATTTACTGAGGCTCTTTTTGTGAGCTAGTATGTGGTCTATTCTGGAGAATGTTCCATGTGCACTTGAGAAGAATGTATATCCTGTTGCTTTTGGATGTAAAGTTCTATAGATGTCTATTAGGTCCATCTGTTCTAGTGTGTTGTTCAGTGCCTGTGTGTCTTTACTTATTTTCTGCCCGGTGGATCTATCCTTTGGGGTGAGTGGTGTGTTGAAGTCTCCTACAATGAATGCATTGCAGTCTATTTCCCTCTTTAGTTCTGTTAGTATTTGCTTCACATATGCTGGTGCTCCTGTATTGGGTGCATATATATTTAGAATGGTTATATCCTCTTGTTGGACTGAGCCCTTTATCATTATGTAGTGGCCTTCTTTATCTCTTGTTACTTTCTTTGTTTTGAAGTCTATTTTGTCTGATATTAGTACTGCAACCCCTGCTTTCTTCTCACTGTTGTTTGCCTGAAATATGTTTTTCCATCCCTTGACTTTTAGTCTATGCTTATCTTTGGGTTTAAGGTGAGTTTCTTGTAAGCAGCATATAGATGGGTCTTGCTTTTTTATCCATTCTATTACTCTATGTCTTTTGATTGGTGCATTAAGTCCATTTACATTTAGGGTGACTATTGAAAGATATGTACTTATTGCCATTGCAGGCTTTAGATTCGTGGTTACCAAAGGTTCAAGGTTAGCTTCTTTAGTATCTTACTGCCTAACTTAGCTCGCTTATTGAGCTGTTATATACACTGTCTGGAGAGTCTTTTCTTCTCTCCCTTCTTATTCCTCCTCCTCCATTCTTCATATGTTGTGTGTTTTGTTCTGTGCTCTTTTTAGGGGTGCTCCCATCTAGAGCAGTCCCTGTAGGATGCCCTGTAGAGGTGGTTTGTGGGAAGCAAATTCCCTCAGCTTTTGCTTGTCTGGGAATTGTTTGATCCCACCATCATATTTAAATGATAGTCGTGCTGGATACAGTATCCTTGGTTCAAGGCCCTTCTGTTTCATTGCATTAAGTATATCATGCCATTCTCTTCTGGCCTGTAGGGTTTCTGTTGAGAAGTCTGATGTTAGCCTGATTGATTTTCCTTTATAGGTGACCTTTTTCTCTCTAGCTGCCTTTAAAACTCTTTCCTTGTCCTTGATCCTTGCCATTTTAATTATTATGTGTCTTGGTGTTGTCCTCCTTGGATCCTTTCTGTTGGGGGTTCTGTATAATTCCATGGTCTGTTCGATTATTTCCTCCCCCAGTTTGGGGAAGTTTTCAGCAATTATTTCTTCAAAGACACTTTCTATCCCTTTTCCTCTTTCTTCCTCTTCTGGTATCCCTATAATACGAATGTTTTTCCTTTTGTATTGGTCACATATTTCTCTTAGTGTTGTTTCATTCCTGGAGATCCTTTTATCTCTCTCTATGTCAGCTTCTATACGTTCCTGTTCTCTGGCTTCTATTCCTTCAATGGCCTCTTGCATCTTATCCATTCTGCTTATAAATCCTTCCAGGGATTGTTTCACTTCTGTGATCTCTTTCCTGACATCTGTGATCTCCTTCCGGACTTCATCCCACTGCTCTTGCATTTTTCTCTGCATCTCATCCCACTGCTCTTGCATTTTTCTCTGCATCTCATCCCATTGCTCTTGCATTTTTTTCTGCATCTCTGTCAGCATGTTCATGATTTTTATTTTGAATTCTTTTTCAGGAGGACTAGTTAGGTCTGTCTCCTTCTCAGGTGTTGTCTCTGTGATCTTTGTCTGCCTGTAGTTTTGCCTTTTCATGGTGATAGAGATAGTCTGCAGAGCTGGTACAAGTGACCGCTGGAAGAGCTTCCCTTCTTGTTGGTTTGTAGCCTTTTCCTGGGAGAATAGCGACCTCTAGTGGCTTGTGCTGGGCAGCTGTGCGCAGACAGGGCTTCTGCTTCCTGCCCAGTTGCTTTGGGGTTTATCTCCACTGTTGCTGTGGGCTTGGCCTGGCTGGGGCTGTTCCTCCAAAATGGTGGAGCCCCGTTGGAGGGGGAGCAGCCAGGAGACTATTTATCTCCGTAAGGGGCCTCTGTGCTCCCTGCTGCCCAGGGGGTTAGAGTGCCCAGAGATCCCCAGATTCCCTGCTTCTGGTCTAAGTGACCTGTCCTGCCCCTTTAAGATTTCCAAAAAGCACTCTCCAAACCAAAACAACAACAGCAACAATGAGAGAGGGAACAGAAAGGAAAAAAAAAAGAAAAAACACGCGATTTTTTTTTTTTTTTCCTCAGGTGCCGGTCCCAGGCACCCGCACACTGGTCCTGCTGCCCTGTCTCCCTAGCACCAGGGTCCCTGTCCTTTCAAGGCTTCCAAAAAGCACCCACCCACCGGTCCCGCAGGGAAGGAACGCTCAATATTCTTGGTCCTCAGGCACTGGTCCCACGCACCCGCTCACCAGTCCCGCCGCCCTGCCTCCCTAGCACCGGGGTCCCTGTCCCTTCAAGGCTTCCAAAAAGCACTTGGCAAAAGAGAGAAAAAAAAGGGGAAAAACGTGCGATTTCTTCCGTCCTCAGGTGCTGGTCTCAGGCACCCACCCACCGGTCCCACAGGGAAAAATGCGGGATATTCTTTGTCCTCAGGTGCCGGTCCCAGGCACCCGCTCACCAGTCCCGCCGCCCTGCCTCCCTAGCACCGGGGTCCCTGTCCCTTTTAGGCTTCCAAAAAGCACTCGTAGAAAAGAGAAAAAAAAAGGGGAAAAACGCGCGATTTCCTCTGTCCTCAAGTGCCGGTCTCAGGCACCCGCCCACCGGTCCCGCAGGGAAAAATGGGGGATATTCTTTGTCCTCAGGCGCCGGTCCCAGCCACCCGCTCACCAGTCCCGCCACCGTGCCTCCCTAGCACTGGGGTCCCCGTCCCTTCAAGGCTTCCAAAAAGCGCTTGCCAAAAAGAGAAAAAAAAAAAAGGGGAAAAACGCGCGACCTCCTCCGTCCTCAGGCACCGGTCTCAGGCACCCGCCCCCAGGTCTCGCAGGGAGAAACGCGGGATATTCTTTGTCCTCCGGCGCCGTTCCCAGGCACCTCCTCACCGGTCCCGCCACCCTGCCTCCCCAGCAACGGGGGCCCGTCCCTCTAAGGCTTCCAAAAAGCGCTCGCCAAAAAAAAAAACTGCTCCGGTTTCTCTCCACCCGCCGGGAGCCGGGGGGAGGGGCGTTCGGGTCCCGCCGGGCTGGGGCTTGTATCTTACCCCCTTCACAAGGCGCTGGGTTCTTGCAGGTGTGGATGTGGTCTGGATGTTGTCCTGTGTCCTGTGGTCTCTATTTTAGGAAGATTTTTCTTTGTTATATTTTCATAGCTCTATGTGTTTTTGGGAGGAGATTTCCACTGCTCTACTCACGCCGCCATCTTGGCTCCTGCCTCCTCATCTCATATTTTAGTCATTAATTTAAAACTTTCTAAAGCAACTAAGAAAAGAAAGATGAAATATGCATTTTTATCAATTTTTATAATTACAAATTTCTTTTACTGGTGCACTCCCTTGTGTGTGTGTGTGTGTGTGTGTGTGTATGAATTTCCATCTGGGCTTAGTTGCTTTCAGCCTGAAAAACATTCTTTAGTATGACCTTAAGATGGGTCTGCTAGCAATGATTCTCTTTTTATCTTTCTGGAAAAATATTTTGTCTTTCTTCTTGAAAGTGTTGCTGGGTATAAAATTCTTGCTTGACAGTTTTTTCTTTCAGCATTTTGAATATATCATCTTACTGCCTCCAGCCTCCACTATTTCATACTGGGGTTCCCTTGTATGTGAGGAGTCATTTTTCTCTGATTGTTTTCGAAGGTTTTATCTGTCCTTCGGCATTTTTACTGATGTATCTGGGTGTGGGTCTCTTTGTATTCTCTCATTTGGCTTTTTGGATATGTAGATTAATGTTTTCCAGCAAATTAGGGAACTTTGTAACCATATTATTTTTTCTGTTCCTTTCCCTTTCTCCTCTCCTCTGGCACTCCCATTCCATGTAAGTTGGTGTGCTTATGCTTATCCCATGTTTCCTGGAATGCTTATTCACTTTTATCCATTCTGTTTTCTCTCTTTTCTTCGGTTGCATAATCTCTATTGATCTATCTTCAAGTTTGCTGATTCTTTCTTCTGCCAGTTTATATTGACTGTTGAGCCCCTCTAACAAAATTTTCATTTTGCTCATACTTTCTAACTCCAGAATTTTCACTTGATTCTCATATGCAGTTTCTATTCTTTAGTATTATTCTCTATTTGATTATATATTTTCTTTATACCTTCCTTTATGTCTTTGAACTTCCTGGATGTGTAGTTCATTACTTTTCAATACACTTTGGAAGTTTTGGGCCACCATTATTTCAGATCCTTTTTCTGCTCCTTTCTCTCTTAATTCTCCTCTGGTACTCCCATTATGTGTATGTTGGTACATTTGATGTTACTACAAAACTCTTTGAGGTTTTGTTCATTTTTCTTCATTCTTTTTTCTCTCTGTTCTTTGGCTTGCATAATTTTCTCAATCTATTTTCAAGATCATTAATTCTTTCTTTTACCAGTTCAAATATACTGTTGAAACCCTCTACTGAGTTTTTAATTTTAGTTATTGTACTTTTCAACTCTAAAATCTCCATTTGGTTCTTTTAAAATAATTTATTTTCACAATATATGTAAATCAAGTCATTATTCTATATACCTTAAGCTGTTTACCAATTATATCTCAATAAAACTGGAAAAATCATTAAAAAATAAATTATTGAGAAAGCAAGAATTTTTTTAATGCTGTTTTTTTACTGCTATTTTCTTTTTGATGCATATTGTCATCTTACCTTCCTTTACTTAATAATGGTTTCCTTTAGTTCTGTGAACATATTTAGAACAACTACTTTTAAGACTTTTTCTGTTAAATCCAACATTTTGTCACTCTTTCAGGCAGTTTTTGTGCCGTTTTTTCTGCTGTATGAGTATGTTAGAAACAAACAAGCAAACAATAATCCCAAATGGAGTCATTTACCCCAACAAAACCAAGACTTAATTACAGTTTCAGCCTATTCCAGGAATGTGACCTTTTAAGTCAATCAGGAATTTCCTGGTCAGCACCAGTGAGGTCATCTGTCACAGGGGCTCTCTCCATCCATGAAGTAATCTGCATGATAAGACTTCTCTGATCTTCCCCTTCAGAGAAAGTGATCTTGCCTGAAAAAAATCCTTTCTCTTCTTTCGCTAATTCCCTTGCCCCAACCTTCTGCCCATTTAAAAAAAAACCTTTCTTTTTTTTTGGTTGTTGTTGTTCAACTCCTTGGAGCATCTCTCTCTCTACTTGTCTGATTTACAAATTACTTAATAAAGCCAATTAGATTTTCAAATTTATTTGGTTGAATTGTGTTTTTTTAATAGGTCATACTTTCTTGTTTATTTGGCTTATAATTTTTTTGTTATTGGAAGCTAGAGATTTTATATAATACGTTGGAGCAAACTTAGGTACTACTCCCCCCTTCTCTGGAGCTTGCTATTGTCATTTGTTTGTTTATTTTTTAATGATTGGCTTAATTATTTTACTGAAGCCTATTGTGCCTCCCCCCTTCCACACACACACAGTGTTAAACCTTGTCTGTTGCTTCTGATGCACTTTTGGGGGACCCATAGTCACCTTGAAATAACTGATGCTGATAGGGTTCTCTTCCCCTCTTTCCCTGACCACACCCAGCTGTTATATTTACCAATTGTTGGCTGATGGCTCTATTGTTTTCCTGGGGGCATAAATTGTTCTACAAACTAATCAAGTCAAATCAAATTTTGGCTCTATTGGAAGAATAGTTTCTGATGTCAGTGTTTGATATTTGCTCTGACCTCAGGATGGCTTCTTCTACTTACACTATTCCTCATGTCTCTCCTGAAAACTAGCCAGCCTACAGTTAAGCTTGTATATTCATTAAATCCATGAATATCCTCCCAAATGCCTTTCCCACAAGCTCCACTATGCTTGAGGGCATGCTTTGGCTTGAACTTCTCCATGCTTTGTGCAAATGAAGTTAGTTTATTTGAGAAGAGAATAGGAACTATCTATATTATAACTGGTTCCGCCCTCCCTACAAAATCTCTGAGCCAGGGTTCTGGAGATAGGGGTAGGGACAATGGAAATCTTGTCTCTCACTGACACTCCCTCTTGAGGGGCTGATTAGAGGTGGGAGAAAGCAGGAAACTTACGTCTTTTTAGTTTCCTTCTCCTGTCATGTCACCACCATTTCATGGCCTGGGATAAGAATGTTTGAGGCCCCATTATTCTCAGCACACTATGCTCAAGGTAAAGCCTTCATTCCTTGAGTGGGGCTGGGCAGAAGGGAGCCGCCAACTCTTGACTGCATTCACTTGAGGTTTAGCCTCAGCAACAGGTGGCTGGGGACAGGGTGAGAAAGTCCTGCACTTTCTGGGAAGAAAGCCCTCCCACTAGAGTTAGGAAGAGAGGGATATGGTGTTCTTCATCCTGGAGAGAGAACCCTGTGTTCCTGGCTGCAGCCGTCCAGAGTGGAGGCTTGAGCTGAGAGAAAAAGACAGGGGTGGTCTTGGTTCAAATACCACAGACTCTGAGACTGCTTATCAACTTTTCATAGGTCTTTTTGAATAGACATTTCTTTATTCACTGTTTGGTCTTAGGATCATTTCATAAACTTTGAATGGTTGTTTTTCATTTTTAAATTTTCACCAGTTTCACTGAGGTGTGGACCAGTGGGTTCCTCATGCTGCCATGTTCATGCTTAATTCTTTAAGCATAGTTTCCATAGAAAATATGTATAGATTGACAGGAAGGATTAAAGATGGCAGCTTGACAGGTGAGACAGAGGCTCCTCCTAAAACTGCATATAATACAAAAATATAATTAATACAACTAACCCTGAGAGAGCAACAGGAAAGAGGACTGCACCAAACTGCATACACCTGGAGAAAAGAGCAGACCTCATGGAACAAGGTAATGTACCAAAGCTGTGACCCGGCAGGACCCAAGCCCTTCACTCATCCCAGCTCATTGGCAGGAGGAAGAGAAACTGAGCAGGGAGGGAGTGGAAGGCTTGGGACTGCTGTATACCTAGCTCCAGATATCTGCTCTGGGAGCACAAACATACATTTCATGGTACTTTCATGATACTTGCATGATTACAGGGTTGGAAAGCTACTACAGGCAGAATTCCTGGAGAGACTGAGATTGCAGCCACTTGTGGAAAGCAGGGATCCATATCCGGCTGCTCTGGGACAAAAGCTTATACCTGTGTGCTCAGCCCACTGGATCAGGCAGTGGCGACAGGCATAGCAGCTGGGAAGCAGGAAACAGCTCTTTCCTAACCCAGGCGCCAATACCACTCCCCTGCAACCCCCAACATTGCTTCAGGGGCTGAGTAGCTCCAGAGACTAGAGCTTCTGGACACGAGAGGGCGCCATATACAAATATGATATGCCAAAGGAACATAGTCCAGAGTAAAATTAACATAACTCTGGAGAAAGATTTACATGACATGGACCTTACAACCCTTCCTGAAAGGGAGTTCAAAATAAAATCATCAACATGCTAATGGAGGTACAGAAAGATATTCAAGAACTCAGGAATGAATTCTGGTGGGAGATCCAATCATTGAAGAGCACAATGGAGGGTATTAAAAGTAGATTGGATACAGTGGAGGAGACAATAAATGAAACAGAAACCAAAGAAGAGGGATGCAAAGAAGCTGAGGCACAGAGAGAAAACAGGATCTCTAAGAATGAAAGAATATTGAGAGAACTGTGTGACCAATCCAAATGGAACATTCTCATTATAGGGATACCAGAAGAAGAAAGAGAGAAAGGGATATAAAGTATCTTTGAGGAGGTAATTGCTGAAAACTTCCCCAATCTGGGGAAGGAGATAGTCTCTCAGGCCATGGAGGTGCACAGATCTCCCAACACAATGGACCCAAGGAGGACAACACCAAGACACATAGTAATTAAAATGGGAAAGATCAAGGATAAGGACAGACTGTTAAAAGCAGCCAGAGGCAGAAATAAGATCACATACAAAGGAAAGCCCATCAGACTAACATCAGACTTCTCAGCAGAAACCTTACAGGCCAGAAGGGAGTGGCATGATGTATTAAATGCCATGAAGCAGAAGGGCCTGGAACCAAGATTACTTTGTCCAGCAAGATTATAATTTAAATTTGAAGGAGGGATTAAACAATTTTCAGATAAGCAAAAGCTGAGAGAATTTACCTCGCACAAACCATCTCTAAAGACTATTTTGGAGGGACTGCTATAGATGGAAGTGTTCCTAAGGTTTAATAGCTGTCACCAGAGGAAATAAAAGCACAGTAAAGAAAGGAGAACAGCTAGTTAATAAGCAAATGCAAAATTAAATTAACTATCCCCAAAGTCAATCAAGGGATAGACAAACAGTACAGAATATGATACCTAATATATAAAGAAAAGCAGAGGAAGAAAAAGGAGGAGAAAAAAAAGAAGCTTTAGATTTTGTTTGTAATAGCATATTAAGTGAGTTAAGTTAGATTCTTAGATAGTAAGGAAGTTAACATTGAAACTTTGGTAACCACTAATCTAAAGTCTGCGATGGCAATAAGTACATGCCTATTGATAATCACCCTAAATGTAAATGGACTGAAGACACCAATCAAAAAACATAGAGTCACTGAATGGATAGAAAAACAAGACCCATCTATATGTTGCCTACAAGAGACTCAATTTAAAGCCAAAGACATACACAGACTAAAAGTGAAGGGATGGAAAAAGATACTTCATGCATCTAATAGAGAGAAAAAAGCAGGAGTTACAGTACTTGTATCAGACAAAAGACTTCAAAACAAAGAAAGTCACAATAGACAAAGAAGGACAATACATAATGATAAAGGGGTCAATCCAACAAGAAGATATAACTATTATAAATATCTATGTTCCCAACACAGAAGCACCTACATATGTGAAACAAATACTAACAGAATTAAAGGAGGAAATAGAATGCAATGCATTCATTCTAGGAAACTTCAACACTCCACTCACTCCAAAGAACAGATCAACTACACAGAAAATAAGGAAGGACACAGAGGCACTGAACAACACACTAGAGCAGATGGACCTAACAGACATCTACAGAACTGTACACCCAAAAGCAGCAGAATACACATTCTTCTCAAGTGCACATGGAACATATAGACACATCCACAATAGACCAAATAGTAGGCCCCAAAAAGAGCCTCAGTAAATTCAAAAAGATTGAAATTGTACCAGCCAGTTTTCCAGACCACAAAGGTATGAAACTAGAAATAAATTATGCAAAGAAAATGAAAAATTCCACAAACACATGGAGGCTTCACAACATGCTCCTTAAATAATAAATGAATCAATGACCAAGTTAAAACAGAGATCAAGCAATATATGGAGACAAATGACAACAATAGCACAAAGCCCCAAATTCTGTGGGACACAGTGAAGGCAGTTCTAAGAGGAAAGTATATAGCAATCCAGGCCTATTTAAAGAAGGAAGAACTATCCCAAATGAACAGTCTGTCACAATTATTGAAACTGGGAAAAGAAGAACAAATGAGGCCTGAAGTCAGCAGAAGGAGGGACATAATAAAGATAAGAGAAGAAATAAAAAAAATTGAGAAGAATAAAACAATAGAAAAAAATCAATGAAACCAAGAACTGGTCCTTTGAAAAAAATAAACAAAGCAGATAAACCCCTACCCAGATTTATTAAGAGAAAAAGAGAATCAACACACATCAACAGAATCAGAAATGAGAAAGGAAAAATCATGATGGACTCAACAGAAATACAAAGAATTATTAGAGAATACTATGAAAATCTGTATGCTAACAAGCTGGAAAACCTAGAAGAAATGGACAACTTCCTAGAAAAATACAACCTTCCAAGATTGACCAAGGAAGAAACAGAAAATCTAAACAGACCAATTACAAGCAACAAAATTGAATTGGTAATCAAAAAATTACTCAAGAACATAATCCCCAGGCCACATGGATTCACCACTGAATTTTATCACGATAAAGAGACTTAATACCCATTCTTCTTAAAATTTTTGAAAAAATAGTAGGGGACAGAATACTTCCAAACTCATTCTATGAAGCCAGCATGACTCTAATACCAGGCAAAGACTCCACCAAAAAAGAAAATTACAGACCAATATCCATGGTGAAAATAGATGTAAAAATACTCAACAAAATATTAGCAAACCAAATTCAAAAATACATCAAGAGGATCATACACCATAATCAAGTGGGATTCATCTCAAGGATGCAAGGATGGTACAACATTCGAAAATCCATCAACATCATACACCACATCAACAAAAAGGACAAAAACCACATCATTATCTCCATAAACAGTGAGAAAGCATTCAACAAAATTCAACATCCGTTCATGATAAAAACTCTCAACAAAATGGGTATAGAGTACACGTACCTCAACATAATAAAGGCCATGTATGACAAACCCACAGACAACATCATACTTAACAGTGAGAAGCTGAAAGGTTTACCTCTAAGATCGGGAACAAGACAGGGATGCCCACTCTCCCCACTGTTACTCAACATAGTACTGGAGGTCATAGCCACGGCAATCAGACAAAACAAAGAAATACAAGGCAACCAGATTGGTAGAGAAGTCAAACTGTCACTATTTGCAGATGAAATGATATTGTACATAAAAAACCCTAAAGATCCCACTCTAAAACTACTAGGACTAATACCAGAATTCAGCAAAGTTGCAGGATACAAAATTGATACACAGAAATCTGCAGCTTTCCTATACACTAACAATGAACTAATAGAAAGAGAAATCAGGAAAACAATTCCATTTACAATGGCATCAAAAAGAATAAAATATCTAGGAATAAACCTAACCAAGGAAGTGAAAGACCTATACCCTGAAAACTAGAGGACACTCTTAAGAGAAATTAAAGAAAACACTAATAGAAACTCATCCCATGCTCTTGGCTAGGAAGAATTAATATAGTCAAAATGGCCATCCTTCCCAAAGCAATATATAGACTCAAAGCAATCCATATCAAATTATCAACAGCATTCTTCAAGGAACTGGAAAAAATAGTTCAAAAATTCATATGGAACCACAAAAGACCCCAGATAGGCAAAGCAATCCTGAGAAGGAAGAATAAAGTGGGGGAGGGGTGGATCTCACTCCCCAACTTCAAGCCCTACTACAAAGGCACAGTAATCAAGACAACTTGGTACTGGCCCAAGAATGGAGCCACAGACCAGTGGAACAGAATAGAAAGTCCAGATATTAACCCAAACATATACGGTCAATTAATATATGATAAAGGAGCCATGTACATACAATGGGGAAATGACAGCCTCTTCAACAGTTGGTGTTGGCAAAACTGGACAGCTGCATGTAAGAGAATGAAACTGGACAATTGTCTAACCCCATACACAAAAGTAAATTCAAAATGGATCAAAGACCTGAATGTAAGTCATAAAACTCTTAAACTCTTAGAATAAAACATAGGCAAAAATCTCTTGGACATAAACATGAGCGACTTCTTCATGAACATATCTCCCCGGGCAAGAGAAACAAAAGCACAAATGAACAAGTGGGACTATATCAAGCTGAAAAGCTTCTGTACAGCAAAGGACACCATCAATAGAACAAAAAGGTCCCCTACAGTATGGGAGAATATATTCATAAATGACAGATCCGATAAAGGGTTGACATCCAAAATATGTAAAGAGCTCATGCACCTCAACAAACAAAAAGCAAATAATCCAATTAAAAAATGGGCAGAGGAGCTGAACAGACAGTTATCCAAAGAAGAAAGTCAGATGGCCAACAGGCACATGAAAAGATGCTCCACATCGCTTGTCATCAGAGAAATGCAAATTAAAACCACAATGAGCTATCACCTCACACCAGTAAGGATCACCACCATCCAAAAGACAAACAACAACAAATGTTGGCGGAGTTGTGGAGAAAGGGGAACCCTCCTACACTGCTGGTGGGAATGTAAATTAGTAATTAGTTCAACCATTGTGGAAAGCAGTATGGAGGTTCCTCAAAAAAGCTCAAAATAGAAATACCATTTGACCCAGGAATTCCACTTCTAGGAATTTACCCTAACAATACAGCAGCCCAGTTTGAAGAGGACAGATGAACCCCTGTGTTTATCGTAGCACTATTTACAATTTCCAAGGAATGG
Organism: Manis javanica; assembly: GCF_040802235.1. NCBI lineage: Eukaryota > Metazoa > Chordata > Mammalia > Pholidota > Manidae > Manis > Manis javanica. The sequence goes on along the minus strand of NC_133159.1, from coordinate 115,462,519 downwards.
AAGCAGCCTAAGTGTCCATCAGTGGATGAATGGACAGGGAGGTTGTGGTACATATACACAATTGAATATTGTTCAACCATGTGGGGAGGGCAAATTCTACCATTTGCAGCAACATGGATGGAGCTGGAGGGTATTGTGCTCAGTGAAATAAGCCAGGTGGAGAAAGACAAGTACCAAATGATTTCACTCATATGTGGAGTATAAGAACAAAGAAAAACTGAAGGAACAAAATAGCAGCAGATTCACAGAGCCTAAGAATGGACTAACAGTTACCAAAGGGAAAGGGACTGGGGAGGATGGGTGGGAAGGAAGGGATAAGAGTGGGGAAAAGAAAGGGGGCATTATGATTAGTATGTATAATGTGAGGGTACAAGGGGGAGGGCTGTGCAGCAGAGAGAAGACAAGTAGTGATTCTACAGCATCTTGCTACTCTGATGGGCAGTGACTATACTGCGGTTTGTTGGGGGGACTTGGTGAAGCGGGGAGCCTAGTAAACATAATGTTCTTCATGTAGTTGTAGATTAATGATACCAAAAAAAACCCCTAAAGAATAAAACACCTAGGAATAAACCTAACCAAGGAAGTGAAAGACCTATACCCTGAAAACTACAGGACACTCTTAAGAGAAATTAAAGAAGACACTAACAAATGGAAACTCATCCCATGCTCTTGACTAGGAAGAATTAATAGTGTCAAAATGGCCATCTTGCCTAAAGCAATCTACAGATTCAATGCAATCCCTGTCAAAATACCAACAGCATTCTTCAATGAACTGGTACAAATAGTTTTAAAATTCCTATGGAACCACCAAAGACCCCGACGAGCCAAAGCAATCCTGAGAAGGAAGAATAAAGTGGGGGGGATCTCACTCCCCAACTTCAAGCTCTTCTACAAAGGCACAGTAATCAAGACAATTTGGTACTGGCCCAAGAATGGAGCCACAGACCAGTGGAACAGAATAGAAAGTCCAGATATTAACCCAAACATATACGGTCAATTAATATATGATAAAGGAGCCATGTACATACAACGGGGAAATGACAGCCTTTTCAACAGCTGGTGTTGGCAAAACTGGACAGCTGCATGTAAGAGAATGAAACTGGGCATTGTCTAACCTCATACACAAAAGTAAATTAGAAATGGATCAAAGACCTGAATGTAAGCCATGAAACCATAAAACTCTTAGAAAAAAACATAGGCAAAAATCTCTTGGACATAAACATGAGTGACTTCTTCATGAACATATCTCCCCGGGCCAGGGAAGCAAAAGCAAAAATGAACAAGTGGCACTATATCAAGCTGAAAGGCTTCTGTACAGCAAAGGACACCATCAATAGAACAAAAAGGCATTCCTATAGTATGGGAGAACATATTCATAACTGACAGATCCGATAAAGGGTTGACATCCAAAATATGTAAAGAGCTCATGCACCTCAACAAACAAAAAGCAAATAATCCAATCAAAAAATGGGCAGAGGAACTGAACAGACAGTTCTCCAAAGAAGAAAGTCAGATGGCCAACAGACACATGAAAAGATGTTCCACATCACTAGTCATCAGAGAAATGCAAATTAAAACCACAATGAGATATCACCTCACACCAGTAAAGATCACCACCATCCAAAAGACAAACAACAACAAATGTTGGCGAGGATGTGGAGAAAGGGGAACCCTCCTACACTGCTGGTGGGAATGTAAATTAGTTCAACCATTGTGGAAAGCAGTATGGAGATTCCTCAAAAAACTCAAAATAGAAATACCATTTGACCCAGGTGTTCCACTCCTAGGAATTTACCCTAAGAATGTAACAGCCCAGTTTGAAAAAGACAGATGCACCCCTATGTTTATCGCAGCACTATTTATAATAGCCAAGAAATGGAAGCAATCTAAGTGTCCATCAGTAGATGAATGGATAAAGAAGATGTGGTACATATACAGAATGGAATATTATTCAGCCCTAAGAAAACAAATCCTACCATTTGCAACAACATGGATGGAGCCAGAGGGTATTATGCTCAGTGAAATAAGCCAGGCAGAGAGAAACAAGTATCAAATGATTTCACTCATCTGTGGAATATAAGAACAAAGAAAAAACTGAAGGAGCAAAACATCAGCAGATTCACAGAACCCAAGAATGGACTAGCAGTTACCAAAGGGAAAGGGACTGGGGAGGATGTGTGGGAAGGGAGGGATAAGGGCTGTTGTGGGGGGAAGGGGACATTACAATTAGCATGCATAATGTTGGGGGAGGCACGGGGAGGGCTGTACGACACAGAGAAGACAAGTAGTGATTCTGTGGCATCTTGCTGCACTAACGGACAGTGACTGCGGTGGGGTATGTGGGGGAAGCTTGGTGATGGGGGAGTTTAGTAGACATAATGTTCCTCATGTAATTGTAGATTAATGACACTAAAATAAAATAAAATTTAAAAATTTCCTGGGTGACACAAGAAAATTGGAGAAACTCCACAGGAGTTTGAGAAGGTGGACTTCGTAAAGCCCACTCATAGTCATTTTAATTCCCCCGTGTGGCCAGTGAAAAAGCCAGATGGCTTCTGGTGTATGGCCATGGGCTACAGGAATTGAATAAAGTCACATCCCCTTTACATGCTGCTTTCCCCTCTATAGCACCCATTATAGACACTTTTAGTCATGAACTAGGGATGTATCATTATGTAGTAGACCTTGCTAATGCTTTCTTTTCTATTGACAAAGCATAGGAAAGCCAGGAACAGTTTGCCTTCACGTGTGAAGGCTGGCAGTGGGCATTCCCTGTCCTTCCACTGGGATACCTCCGCAGTCCTACCATCTGTTTTGGACTTGTAGCCCAGGACTTGGCCACATGGAACAAACCACAAACGGTGCTCTGTATAACTACACTGATGACATTATGCTCACATCTGATTCTCTTAAGATTTAGAAGGGGCAGTTCCTAGACTGTTGCAACATCTACAGGAAAAAGGATGGGCTGTGAACAGCACCAAGGTTCAGGGACCTGGTTTGTCTGTAAAGTTCTTGGGGTTGTCTGGTCGGGTAAAACTGAAGTCATCCCAGAAGCAGTTATAGACAAAGTCCAGGCTTTCCCCACCCATGCCCCTGTGAGTATTACAAGAGTTTTTGGGTCTTTGGGGCTACTGGAGAGTGTTTAACCCACACTTGGCACAAATTCTGAAGCCCTTATACCAGTTGGTACAAAAGGACATCAGGTGGGACTACGATGAGACATGTGCAGCTGCTTTTACTGCTGCCAAGCAGGCAGTCAAGGCTGTACAGGCCTTGAATATAATGGACTCATCCAGGCCCTGTGAGCTAGATGTTTATGTAACCGAAGATGGTTATGGATGGGGTCTTTGGCAGTTGCTTGAATGGACACACCAACCTGTTGGATTCTGGTCACAACTATGGAAAGGAGCAGAGGTCTGGTACACCTTTACAGAGAAGCAACCGGCTGCTGTGTACCATGCCTTGATGGCTACAGAGCCCATCACGAGAACAGCTCCTACCAAGGTAATAACCACCTATCCCATCACAGTATGGGTGCTAGACTGGACCCAAAGTCCATGGAGTGGCGTGGCACAGACACCTACACTGGTCAAATGGGGCACATACTTACAGGACAGTAGCACCGTCTCTACTAGACCCTTAAGTAGAGAACTCCAGCACTTATTGGGGCCAGTGATGTATACCAGTGGAAAGCAGGAAGAACTTGTTTCTGAGTCATTGGTAGCCAAGAGTCCTTATCAGCAGGGAAAAGCCCCTGAAGATGCTTGGTATACAGATGCCTCCAGTAGTGAGAAGTTCCCGAAGTGGAGGGCTGTATCTTTCCATCCTAAGACTAAGACAATAGATGGAGGATGGAGAGGGGAAGAGCAGTCAGTGGGCAGAGTTGTGGGCAGTGTGGTTCGTGATCACCCAGGAGCCTTCTGCCATAGTTGTCTGCACTGACAGCTGGGCCATCTATCAGGGCTTGACCCTGTGGCTGCTGACATGGTATCATGCCAACTGGATGGTTGGTCACTGGCCCCTTTGGGGGCAAGAGTTGTGGCAAGACCTATGGGCCTCTGGTCAGACTGAGGCAGTTACCACATATCATGTGACTGGCCATTTGCCTTTGGCATCCCCGGGGAATGATGAAGCTGGCACATTGGCCCAGGTGCACTGGCTACAAGGAAAGCCTGCCTCTTATGTCGCCCAATGGTTACATCAGCGTTTGTTTCATGCAGGGCAAAAGACAACATGGGCTGTAGCTGGTTGATGGGGCTTGCCATTGACCTTTGAAGAAGGCAGCTGAGCCCAGAAGGAATGCCCTGTGTGCTCTAAGAGGGACTTACCCCGAGTTCTGTAGCAACATGGGACAATACCTCTTGTCAGGTGGCAAACAGACTACATTGGGCCTGTGCCCAGATCAGAAGGATATCAGTATGCCCTGACTTGTGTGACACAGCTACAGGATTGATGGTTGCTTTTCCTGCACACCATGCAGATCAGCAAACCACCAAGAGGGGCCTGGAGCATCTTTTTGTAGCCTATGGCTGGTGACAGGTGATTGAGAGCGATCAAGGCACCCACTTTACTGGACATGCGTTACAAGGATGCATGCAGGGATTAGGAATAAAGTAGAAGTTTCATGTACCATATAATCCTACTGGAGCAGGCATGATAGAAAGGTACAATGGTTTGTTGAAATTTGGCTTGAAGTCAGACACCAGTAGTCTATGGGGTTGGTCAGTTCATTTATGGACAGTGCTGTGGCATCTGAATGAGAAGTCCTGAAATGGAGGCTTAAGCCCTGTGGATATGCTAACACACCTTGCTGCCTCTCCTATATAATTGTATATACAAACCAAAGAGGAGTTATTGAAGCCAGGATATGGCCAGCAGAGCAACATCCTGCTGCCAGCCTCAACTGCGTTAAACCCTGGAGACTCTGTTGAGTGGACCTGGCCCTGAATGTTTTGACACATAGACTGGTGATGGCTGATCCTTCTGGCACCTTGGGAGAAAGGCCTGTTAGCTGGCTTCCTGTGTATTCCTGGAATAACAGCATTGTGGCTCCCAAAGATCATGGTAGCATACCCAAAACAGCTGGGAGGTAAGAGCCTCTTACCGGGAAGTTTTGTTTTATCTTTATGGCCAGTGCATGTACCTCTTGTAGCCCTATATATTGACCCATCTGTAACTATCACAGGGAGGGGGGTAAAAGTCTGGTACACTAGACCAGACCAGGACAAGATCCCATTCCTGCCACTGTCCTGTCACAGGACCACTCTCTTGCATGTATCCTACCTGATGGACAAGATTTGCCTATGCTGGTGTCATTAAAACATGTATCTTATCGCCCTTAAGGTTATTTTCTCCTACAGTCCTCATGGCCTGGATGTGCCCCCAGGCTGCAGCTGCCGTGTGATGATTGCTTTGAACTCCCTACCTGTTCAGCTACTGACCACCTGCGGAATGGGCCAGCTGTGAACTTAATCTGCATAGGATTTTGAACCTAGATGAATCCTTTGGCTTGAAGATAATCATGATTTTATTGCTGTTGCTATTGTTTGTTATTAGTCTGGTTACCATGCTCCAGCTTTCTCGCACAGGGGCCATTACATAAGATGAGGAACAAGTAGATTTGTGAGGCGAGACTTCTGGAAGGGTGGGCTGTGGGTGAAATTGCAATATTTCCAGAATCTCTCATCTGGCCATAGTGCATCTCCATATCAATAGGTGTTTCCAAGGGGTAGAGAGAAGCAGGGAACTCCATATCAATAGGTAATCACAAGCACAAGTGAGGGCATATGTGGACCAGAGAGGTTGGGTGGAGCCCCCTTTTTCTGCAGCTGGGTCATGAGAGACCCAGGAGAGCAGAAGTGCACGACTGCTTCTGAGCAGTAAATGGATTTCTCCCACTTTATTTCTGCCTTTGACTGATTTCAGTTTCAAAGGTATTTTGTCCTGGGATTTTTCCCCAGAGTTACAGCCCCCTACATGGGTCTGAGACCCAGAAGCCTGATCTTTGAGTCTGGAGAGACTTGTGGAGTGAAAGTTCACCTGAGCAAGGAATTTGGCATCAGAAATCTTGGATTCAAGTCCTGACTTATCTCTGACTAGTTGTTTCAATGAATACACATCATTTCTATGAGCTCCTGTAAAAATGGGTACTCTGTGTACTGCATGAGGTGGTTTCCAAGTATGTGGAAAATGATGTTTGGGAAGATGCTTTGCAAATATAAGGCATAAGACAAAAACTACATAACATGGCTCATCTTACCTCTGAAGAGCATATTTCTCCCACTGGGCCAATGTCTCTGCTGTTAGAAGTAGCCTGCTGCAGCTCCTTTCAGTACAACCAGGTGGGATTCTAGTTAGACAACATGCTCCCTGGAGTCCTCAGAGGCCCCCTGAAGACATGAGTCTGTCAGCCCCCATGCATAGGGGATTTTGCAACTTATGCCCACCAGATGATGACAGAAGGGCCCAGAAAGCCTTTCTCGACAAGCACCAAAGTCTGTACCCTTTCCCCACCTCTGGCCCAGTCACTCTCAGCCCACTGCCATCCCCCTGTCCAGCCCCGCACCCTGGTTTTGGGATTTCTCTGCATACTTGTTTTTGTCCCCAGCTTGCTAACTGCTGTCTGTATGTGTCCCAGACCACGTCCTTCTGTCTCAGTCTCCACCACTGTTTCCCAGGGCTGGACCGAATTGGAAGGACGGGGAGAAATCACTGAAGAGCAGTCTCAATTTCAGCACAGCTGACCTTAACAAACTCTCTTCTGACTTCTGGTTGGAACACCAGCTGTGGGGTCAGGAGGTCAGGGCTTCCCTCCTCCTGTCATTGGCCAGCTGGGGAGCAGTAGCTGAGCCTTCTCCTCCCTGGGTTTGCATCTGCAAGAGGCAGGGTTTGGACCCAGTGTCAGCTGCTGTAATTCTGAGATGGGGAGCTGAGGTGGGGAGGAGAAGTGGCAGGTGAACGCCTGGCAGGCAGACTCCTGCAGGAGTGGTCCTGGGCTCCTCCTCTGTCCACAGCTTTAACGAGGACTCCCCTCTGAGCCTCCATTCTCTTCTTCTGCCAGGACAGATGCCAGGGGACACCCTGTTCACAGGGTCATCTGAGGCAGGAGAGACCAGGAAGCAGGACCCCAAGTCCTAATGAAAGCCTGCAAGGGCAGCCTCAGCCTCAGCCCTCTGCAACTCCTGCAGGCTTGGAGTGCCTGGGTTCACCTTCCAAGGCTTGTCTCAATAATTTACCAGGAAGCTGACATGCAAGCACATACGTTTTATTTTTCATATAATGTGCCCATTAATCCTTTACAGTTTAATAGTCTAGAGGTCTTCCAGTGGGACTTTCCTGTCCCCCAGGAGAGGTGCACAGCCCTCAGGCTCCCTGTGGGCAGCTGCACACAGATCTCTGGCTAACTCAGAGCAGAGGGGTCTTCTCACAGGCTCAGGAAAGAGGGGGGTGTTCAGGAGGAAAGGTGCTCCCCTGTCCCTTGAAGGACTTTCACTGACTGCTCTGAGTGCTGTGTGGTCTAGCTCAGAATTCAATTCCAGGTGCTTTTCTTTGGCATTTAACCGTTTTCTGGGACAGCATTCCACAATGAACATGGGCACCCCGCTGTCTGACCAGACTTAACAAAGGGCACAACCATGCGGACACCTTCAGGGACTGCTTCAAGGCGACATCCTGACGTGGAGGGGTAGCCACTTTTGTCCTGCTGGGGCAGCTTTGAAAAGAGTTGTAGGGGCACGTCTCCACGAGGGGGATTGGGCCACTGTTCACGATTCCCGCACTCTTTGGTTTTGCTCAGTGCCCCCCACCCCCTCACCAGTGCTCCCAGATCCCTGACTGAGGTCACTCCACCTGGGGCTTCTCCCATCTGTGAAGGGACAGGTGTCCACTCCACCCAAGGGGAGACTTCCAGAATGGCACGTGCTCAGCCTTCCCACAATCCAGGGTCATCCAGGAGAGTAAGCCAGGACAGGGAAGGTGGAGCCTCACTCTGGTGGGAGACCTGGGTCGTTTATCTGGGAACAATGGCAAGTTAGCAATCAGCTGCAGCCAGAAACGGGCCTTACACTCTATTCACTGCCCCCAAACACTGTCTTCTACCCCAGGTGGCCTCCCCAGCTTCCTGGAGCCACCTTCAGCCTCCAGCTCAGCCAGCCATGAGGACACTGGGCATTCGTTCATCCAGGTGGGCGGTACACGGGGGCCCTGGGAACATGGCTCCCACGCCTCTGCTCCCCCACTTCCTTCCCTCTCCCCTGGAACCTCTCCCCGCCTTCCCGTCTTCTGGGGGCTGTCACTCTTCCTGGAGCAGGGGCTCTCGGTCCCCTTCCTGCACCCTCTCGTCCTCCTCCTTCTCCAGGCAGCCCACCGTGGCAGCCAGCCCAGCACCTACGCCGCCCCCGACCACGGCAGCCCCCGTGGCCCCCACCGCGGCGCCAGCTGCCACCATCCCGGCCTCAGCAGCCAGCGCGGCGGCTGCCATGCCGGCGCCCACCACGCCCCCCGCCAGGCCCATGAGCCCGGCACCCACGGCGCCCCCCACGGCCGCCAGGTGGCCGCAGAAGCGCACGGTGTACGAGTCCATGAAGACCTTGGCCTCGGCCTGCAGCTCGGCCTCCAGGGCCTCTAGGGTCTGCTCCCGGCCCTTGCACCGCAGGGCCACGCCGTGGCGCGCCAGGATGGCGTCTTTCTGGGTGGAGAGGAGGTTCCGCATGGTGTCGGGCAGCACCCGGAGCGCGGAGAATATGCGCTTGGTGGCCACGTCCTGGGACGGGGAGAGAGAGGAGAGAGGCGCCCTGACCCGGAGACCCAGGGGCCCGCCCGGTGTGGGCAGGCCTGGCCCGACACCTGCGCCGCCGGCCCCGGGGCCGCCTCACCTGCTGCCGCACGAACTCCTCAAACTCCTTCTTGGCAGCTTCCGCGGTCCTCAGGTCGTGCAGCTGGGCGGCCATCTGTCCGCGGGAAAACCCAAGCTGCCTCCCTCCCGGCCCGCGGGCAGCCTGAGCCCCCCGCGTCCGGCCGCCCCCCGCCCGCCCGCGGCTGCCCGGGGCGCTCCTACCTCATCTGGAGAGGCGCACCCGGCGCCTGTCCTCCCCATCCAGCCCGAGAGGTTCTGTGGGGACAGCGGCCGAGAGGCTCAGAGAGGGCGGGGGCCCGCCGGGGCGCCCGGGTCCCCAGGGAGGGTTCTCACCTTGATTTCCTGAGCTAACTGCTGCCCGGTGAGCAGCCGCCGGTCCCCCCTGGCCACGGGGCGCCCCTCGCTCCAGTAGCCCGGGCAGCGGCTCTTGGCGTGCTGGGGGGCCGCACTCAGCACCTCGGCGACATAGGCGCGGAGGTGGCGGGACCCGTCATCTGCGTCTGAGGAAGAGACCCCTCATGCTGAGGAGACCGGGGGCTTTGGGAGGAGAAAGGGCGTCAGAGGCCGGGAGACCCTGCAGTGCAGGGGCCTCCGGTGGCCCGGAGGAAGGCAGGTTGGTGGGGCGCTGCTCCTGGGGACACTCACCTCCCGGGCTTCCGTGGCCTTTGCTCGCCCACCGCCTCCCCAGAGCCGGCAGGAGGTAACAGCAGGCTCGCCTCCCCTGGAGCAGCTCCTGAACCTTGGGGTACTTGCCAGAGGATTTCTGGGAGGTGACAGGAAGAACTCCGAGCTGGGGGCCCAGCTTTGCCTGCAGGATCCCTCCCCGGCTCCTCCGCCCTCTGCCCTGTCCCCGTCTGCACCTCTCACCTGGATGATATCACCCAGGTGTCCCTGCCCTGCCTTGTTGGGGTGGGAGGAGTCTCGAACTAAGAGATCCAGGTGCTGGAAGAGAAGAGGTCCTGACATCAGCAGCCCAGGCGTGTGTCGGGGCCTGGGGTGGCAAGTCCAGAAGTGGGTACCTCACCTGGATTGGCACCATCCCATAATGCCGGCCCATCACCTCAGCCACGTGGACAAACATCTGGGGGCAGGGCACAGAAGGTCACAGCTGGGCCACTCCGAGGCCTGCGGCTCCCCTCTGCGTCCACTGTACCCCCAGCTTCCAGCTCCAGGACTCCCCCGCCTCTCCCCAGCCAGCAGCTCAGGCTTCCCCCTCTGCCGTCAAACCCAGCTCCAGGTCATGGAATTCTAGCCAGAACGGGAGGCATCTGAGTCTGGCTAGGCCAGGCCACGGTCCTCAAGGTCAGGGCAGGGATGTGGTGGCACCCCCAAGACCAAATGGCTCCTCACCTCCAGATATTCCAAGTCTGTATCTTTCAGCTCCTGGGAGGTGCTGAGGATCTGGAACCAAGGAGAACAAGATGGAAGAGGGTCTGCAAAGGCAAAGAGATGCTGGGATGACCCCAGCGAGGAAGGGGCCCACTGGTAGAATACGGGGCTCAGGACCCAGGAGGTGCCAGCTGGGGTCTCCACAGCCTGCGGGGCTGGGCTGGCAGTGAGGGATGGAAGGAAGGAAGGAATGCCTTCAGCTGCCCACCATTAGAACAAACCGTGCCCTCACCTTCACTGACTGGGGCTTCCCTCCCTTGCAGGTGCACCTCCACAGCCTGCAGGGGCCCCAGACACAAAAGCCTGTGAGGTCAGAGTGACCATCCCTGGCATTCTGAGGGCCAGACCCAGCTGAGGTGAGGCAGTGTGGAGAAAGCTGAGCTGTGCAGGGCAGGTGGGGTACGGGTGGTGGGTGGCAGCGCCCTCACCTGGTAGGAGCTCAGCATCGTGGTGAGAGCACAGAGCTTGGTCCTGGTTTCTCTGCTCAGTTCAGGGCTCATAGTGTCCCCCGAGTCCACCAGGAACACAGCCACCTGTACAGGGGTGGGGGAGACGCGCCCAGGGGTCTGGCCTGCCACGCTCCTCCACCTGCACCCCCCAACCCGTCTTCCAGTCTTTGTCCCCAAAGCTTCTCCTTGCTCTTCCCCTTTACTTATCTCTGTCATTCCCCTTCCCTGACCCAGTCCTGACCTCTGTCCTTTCTCCTCTCACCTTCTTGCCCTCCTTCCCCAGCAGGAAGGGGTGGCTCCACATCCAGATGCCCTTGGTGAGACCATTGGCACCCCATCTGAACCCCTGCAGGGACCCCCCTCCTCTCGGCCAGCTGCCCTCGCCAGACTCCTGCCAGGCAGAGAAGCAGAGCATCAGTTGATCCACTGAGTCCCCATCCCCTCCCAAAGCCAGGTGGGACTGCTAACCTGAGCCCCAGCCCCCTGCCCCAGCCCTGCCCTCACCAGGCCCGGCAAGCTCTGGAGCAAGTGGTTGAGGAGGAAGGTCTTCCCTGAGTGCGGCTCCCCCAGGACAGCCAGGAGGCAGATGGGGGTGTCCCTGGCCAGGGGGTGCTTCAGGCAGCGGTTGATGGCACCCATCCTCAGGATGAGGCCTCCAGACGCGTTGATTCGCACCAGCAGCAGGGGCTCTGCCCTCACGGCACAGGCCTCCTGGGCCGGGAGGAAGGGGCTTCCCTGAGCATCCAGGCTGTGGGAGTCAGACCTGAACTCCATTCCCAATCCTGACAACCACAAAAGAGCCAAAGCCCCTACCCCCGCTGAGCTGGGCCTCTCTGTGCCCCACCCTGCTACCAGGTCAGGTCCCAGACCTGCAGCACGGGGGGCAGCGGCCTCTGTGGCAGGAGCTTCATCTTCTCCCCCAGACTCCGCAGCCCCTTCTTCTGCTTGCATATTTTCCGGCACTCCGGGCAGCAGGGCGGCCCGCAGCCAGGGAGGCGGTGCGTGCTGAAGCACCGCGTGCAGAAGTCATGGCCACAGTCCAGCGCAATGGGCTCACGCAGCCTCTCCAGGCAGATGCAGCAGGCAGGAAGCTCCCGGGGTGCCGCAGGCCGGGACCCCAGGCTCAGCTCCAACTTGGGGAATGGTGTGTGGGACCTGGGGGCAGAGTGGGCATTGGGAGCAGCGAGTGGGGTGCAGGGGACCCAGGCCAGGGATCTGGTGGGGAGGTCAGGTGGCCCCAGAGAGGCCACGCTGACTTGCACCCCAGAACCTAGGGACCCCAGAGTGATTTCAAACAGGAGCAAGCTGGGATGGAACCCTAGCTCTACCGCACCATACCACCGGAGGCAGGCTCCTGCCCCAATCTGGGTTGCTTTCCTCATTGTCAGAGGAGAAGAGATAAGCAGGAGCCTACCTCACAGGGTGATCAAAGAAGATGGTGCCGTGCACAGCCCCTGCCCAGTGCCTGGGACAAAATGCTCATGAAAGTCCTCTCCCGGGGCCTTCCACTGCAAGGCTGCCTCAAGAAGTTACTGACTCCCGCCAGACCCCCGCAAGGAGTGATGCTTCCTACCCACTTCCTCCGTGAGCCACCCACGTAGGGCCTTAGGGTGGGAGCCTCCTGGTGGAGGGGGGAGGAGCAGATGGCTCTGGTCCTTAGAATATTCCTTCCACTCACCCTGTAGCACCCACCCAATTTTCAGGGTACCTCCCTCCACTGTCCAGCCTGGCTCTCCTCCCCTGAGTCAGGCCTCTGGAGGCACAGTGGCCACAGACCACCATGTTTCTGGACCAGTCTACTGACCAGGTCCATTGCATCACTGTTGCTGGCAGGTCCTGCCACTTACCAACTGTTGCTGCTGTTTCCCATGAAGCTCCGTTTCCTCTCCTTGGAGAGAAAATTGGGAGAAGAAAAAGATGTTATTTAGGAAAGAATCCAGACTTCCATCTTTATCCTGGGTTTCAGTGGCCCCTCACCCACCCTCCGCAGACCCATCCCCCATCCCCAGGTGGTCCCTTCCCACCCCCTCTCCTTCCCAGATCTCAGGACTGAAGACTCGCCTGTTTGCCAAGCCGGTGACAGAAGGAAATGACTGACAAGGCGGACCTCGGCATGGGCTCCTGGGCATAGGTACGGGGTCCAGGAGAGAGAGAGGAGGCCCAAGAGACCTTCAGCAGGCAGTAAGGACGGCTTCCTCCTGGAAGGGCTCCGGAGCAGTGGCGTGTGGAGGGTGGGTGGGGGATGGTCTCCCCAGAGGAGCTGACTCCGTCAGAGCCAGAAAATAGATGTGACAGTCCGGAAAGAGGAGGCTGGCCTCACCCCAGGGGGAGGAGACAGGACTGCGGGGAAACAGGGCTCCAGAGGAGGGAGGGATGGAGCCTGACAGAATCCCTGGCAGAGGCTGGGATGCAGGCAAGCTGAAGTGGTGAGTCGCCATGGAGACGGAAGGGAAAGATAAGGCCAGGGAGGGGGAGAGCAGATGGAGAGAGAGAAGCCATATGGTTGCCCTGGCAGAGATGGAACTGTGGGCAGGCTCTGCCCTAGTGGCCCAGCCAGGGTTCTTCCAGGGCTACCAGTCAGCGTGTGCAAGAGGGAGGGGTGTGAGAAACAGGAGACAGCACAACTGAGCTGCCCTCGAGAGTGATGGAGACGTGCCCTTCTTTCATCAAAGAACATTCTCCTGAGTGCCTACGGTGTGTGGGGTCCTGTGATCCACTATATTGCTCAAGCAAAAATGGGGATTGCTGGATTGGCCCCAGGCATCTTGAGGTGGGACAAGGTGGCAGCCGACCCCTCCCTGGGCTGGAAATCAGTGGGGACCTCTGCCTGCCCCCAATCTAGGTACTGAGCATGTTCTGGCACAAAGGTGCGATCTTTTGGGGTTACCTGTCAGCTGTGGGTTGGGCCCATGGGCCCATGGGAAGAGGAGATTGACTTTCAATCAAAATGACCCTGGTGGGGTCTCTGCAGTTTCATTTTGCACCAGGCTGAAAAATTACATAGTGGTCCCTAAGCATGAGGCTTCTCCAATGCACTTCTGCTCTGCTGGACCCCTCTTGGGGCATCTACTGATGTCCCCAGATCCTCCCCGACCCCGGCCCTTGAGGTGAGTATTCCCATCGCCTTGCACCTTTGTCCCTTCCAGGGGGTCATGTCCTCTCTGGTTCACTCTGCCTGGAGCAGCCTTTCCCTGCCTCTTTGCTCACAGGAACAGCCCTGACACCTCTCAGTCTGGGGTCCCACTCTGTCTGTTTCCATTGCCTGACTGGTCATGTCCACCCAGAGGGGACTTCAGGGAGCACATGGTCTTTGTCTCTCCCATTCCCAGCTGCACCCCAAGGGCCAGTGCCCAGTGACCATCACTTGGGAAAACAGGTGCCCATCTGCTTTCCCACGTCTTTGCCTGGGGATGAGAAAACAGGCTCAGAGAGGACAGAGACTCACCATGAGCATGGGAGGAGCCCAGTCAGGAGGCAGTTAGAAGGTCCACAAGTGACTGTCGCAAGCTTGGAGCAGAGTGAAGCCATAGGAAGGGGAAGACACTGGGGACCCTGGACAGGGTCTCAGGCCATGACAGGGCAGGTGCAGACCTTCCATGTGAGCACAGTGCCAGGCTCCATCCCTGGCAGCTGCCTCCCAGTGATCCAGGCCAGGTAGGTAACTGAGAAAACCAACTCTTTGCCTCTGGGAGAGCTGCAGCCAAGACTCTGCCCTGCTCCTCCCCAGGGAGAAGCTCCGCTGACGAGCCATGGGGAGCTCAAGTCACCAGCCTGCTTCTCTGGCTTTGAGTCAATCCCACAAATGAAGACCCTCCAGGGGATCCTGCCTGCTGGGGATAACCTCAACAGGACCTCCCCAAGGTGCGGCTCCCATCCCCCTGTGCACCACATACTGCACGTGGTCCTGCATGATCCCTGCCACCCAGGGCATCTCGCTGGTGCCATGTCCCTCAGCACACCCAGCTTCTCTGACATGCCTGTGCGTCCCCAGTGTCTTCCCTGGCATAGCAGTGGTGTCTAGCTTTGATGTCTGTGTTTAGAGATGGTGGGGGTGGTCCAGGCTAGAGAGGCCAGGACCACGTATGGCTCCTCGTGACCCTGACCTGCATACCTGGCTCCACTCCCTCTCCTGCTTACCAGCTTCTAGAGACTTCCCATTGGCCCCTAGCAGAAAGCCCAATTTCATCATTAATTTATCTCAGGCATCCTGAATTAATTTTCACATTATTTCATTTGTTTCAGGTCATCCAACATTTAGGGTTCACAGTGTATCATCACACAGGCTTCCTTGGTCGATTCCCACCGCACAGGGACTGGTGGTCCTGTTTCGTGAACAGGACACCGAGGAGAGCTGAGGATACTTCCTGTGCCATCCCGAGAGGAGCCAGGCGCTCTGACGCGGAGCCCTATGCTGGCGCCTCACCCACCCACTGCCCACCTGTGCTTCACCACAAAGTCCCCGTCCACACCACTCCCCCTGCTGGGATGCCCTCTCCATCTCCCCACCCACCCCATGGGGTGGGGAGGTGGCTCAGGCTTCCTGCGGGGAACTTCCTCCTTCCTTCTCTCTCCTCCTTTTTGTTCCTCGACTATTTAGGAAAGCCTCCTCTGTACCAAGCAGGAGCTGGCTGCAAGTAACCAATGGGGGCCCTGCCCCAAGGAGCTCAAAGACTATGCTCAAGCAAGGAGGCAGCAGCTGCCCTTCAGTGCTGGACAGGAGCCCAGGTAAGTGTGGCCCACAGGGGAAGTCCCTCACCCAGCCGTAGGGCCAGGAAGGCTCAGTCCTGCCGCATGATCAGGAATGGGAGCGAGGGAGGTGCTCCAGGTGCAGGGAAGTGTGTGCAAAGGCCAGTGTGGGAATAGCGCAGGATGAGGGCAGGCATCAGCCAGAGTAGAGGTGGGCGAGGGGCCGGCGTGGGGTCAGCAGGGCATGGGCGGGCCATCTGGCAGATGGCAGATTCACTTGCATGGCAATGGGAACCACAGATGGTTTGAAGCAGGAGGCATTTGTGTTCCTGAACCATGACTTTGAGCCCTGGAGCAGACAGGAGGCAACCCCTTGCTGTTTGGGACAGCCAGCTGTTGTTAGGCCCCTTGGATCATGTGACCGGTCCTTCAGCTGGTCCTCCAGAGACAGACACCCAAAGGGTCACAAACACTTTGCTGTGATGAGTGTGCCTGCTCTGACAGCACTTCCCACCTTGGGTGAGAGTGCCTGAAGGGCACCCTCACCGGCACAGCACTCCTCTCACACACACACACACACACACACACACACACACACACACACACGCACGCTGATCCTTGCTGACTTCAGCTACAAATGTTAAAGGATCTTCTTAGAGTCTACTCAGCATTTCTAGTTTGCTCTGGAATTTTGAGGTAATCCATCTGCCATGTTGCCAAAAACAGCATGTTTTTTTAATCACTATTATTAAATGGGAAGATTTAAACCATCCTAAATACCTAGTCATAAATAGTTGATGGTTAAATAAGTAGACAGTGGACCCGGGGTTACTTGAACAAAGCTGTTTGCTGGGCACCCAGAGGCCTGTCCCTTGTACTACATCCCTCCCTAATTAGATCTGGGCCACTCTGATTCTCACACATGGCAGGAGTATGTGGCATCTGCTGCATGCCAGCCAGTCTCCTTGCAGCAGAGCCAGCCGGCCTCACGGGGCCCTGCTGTGAGCGGTGGGCAGGGGAGGCCCCACAGGGAACAGCCTGTCAAGCAGACCTTGGAAGAAGAGGACAGATAAGAAGGGAGGGTGGGCCCTGAAGGCAGAGGAAGGAGCTGGAGCAAAGACTAGCAGGCCCCACCCCTTTCAGTCTGAGGGGCTTCTGGCATATTAATAAATGAAGTAATGCCAAAACAGAGTTATAGAAGCTGAGGCATATTTTTAAAGTTTACAATGGATGCTTTAAACAACAAAAATTTCATTTGGCAATGAAAGTCTAAGGTTTGAGTGTGAGGCCCTCGGTAACAGGCCTGTGAAGGGCCCTGTATGAGTCTGCTCAGCTACCACGCTGGGTACCACACCCTGGGGATTTAAACAACAGAAGTAAATTTCCTCACAGTTCTGGAAGCTGGATGTCTGGAGAGTGGACTGTCTCCCTTGCAGACAGCCACCTCCTCCCTGTGTCCTCTCATGGTCTTTCCTGTGTGTGTGTCCATGTCCTGACCTCTTCTTATAAGAATACCAATCCTAATGGATCAGGGTGCACCCTAGTGACCTCATTTTGCCTCGATCACCTCTTTAAAGGCTCTATCTCCAAATACAGTCACATTTTGAGATGCTGGGGGTGAGGACTTCAACATGTAATTCCGAGGGAACACAATTCAGCCCCCAAGGGAACTGAGTAGTGTGTGAATGTAGAGAGGGTGCGGAGAGACCCTTGGAGGGGCTGGCAGGGGCCACAAAGGCCCTGGACATCAGGCTAAGAAAACTGGGCTCTGTCTCCTGAAAATAAAAGGGGAAAACCAGAAGAGTAGTATGTCAGCAGACCGTTTGGCGCTTGACATCCTACAGCAGAAGGAGAGATACTGGGGGCTGGTTGTGGGGTGGGAGGGGGGGCAGGAGGCCCCTGGAGAGTGGAGCCCCTCACAGTCCCCTGACATAGGAGCTAACCCCTCCCTCAATTTACAGATGAGGAAACTGAGACCTAGACAGGTTAAGTGACTTCCCTAACACTCACACCACTTTCTTACACTGAAGTTTCAGCAACTAAAACAGTCAGGCCTTGGGTGGCCCAACAGATATTTGCTGAATGTAATGAAAAATATAGAGAAGCCAAAATTCAAATATGCAGGGACAGGAAGATGGGCTGTTGTGGCAGGGTCAAGCAGGATAACCAGGTTAGGGGGCACCCACTTGTTAAGCTGGAGAAAGGAAAAACAAGGACATGCAAACAGAATAGAGAGATGCCATAGGGGGAGAACAGACCAGACCCCAAAGTCCGTGCCGTATATGGAAACGGGACAGCTCTCCCTGAATTCCATCCTGATGTACCAACTAAGACCCGGATGTCAGCCTCCTCCCTCTTGGAAGGAAATAAAGTTTCTAGTTGACTATTATGTCACCTTTAGCCAATCATACCTCTCAACACCTAGGATAGCTTGCCCACTCCTCCCCCTCCTAATCCATTATAAGCGCCCACCTCCCTAACCAGGCGTGACTTCTCCAGCTTGTAGTACCCAGGCCGTGAGAACATTACCCGAGGGTATTTAAATAAATTACCTGGCCCTTTGTTGCCTCTCTTTTCCTACTTATTCCAGCTAGAATTTATCTTACATATGGTGCCAAAAAGTGGGAGGAGTGTGAGCGTGAGGCCCCGACTGGCCAACGGCGGCCCCGCCCCCTCCTTCCCCGACCCGGGACCTCAGCCTGGTCTCCACTGCGTAGATTATTTTCCGGTGAGTCCCTCAGTTTCCCCCGGTCTGCTTCCCTTCCTAACTCCGTTTCACCTGGTCCATCCGAAATCGTAGCTATGTCCAGGACCAGGCATTCAGCCCATCCGTTGCGAGAATCTGGGATACTCACCCCTGGCCCTGCGGTGGGGGAGACGTCCCTCACCCAGGCTCCCAGGCCATCTCCCCTGACTTGGTGCACTTGGGACGCTGGGCGCTTCTCTCAGTGGGATGTTTTTTGGGAAGTGGTCGCAGACGTGAGGAACCAGCCCATGAAAGCAGAGGCTCAGACCCTGCTGCGGTGTCTCATTTCTAATCTGGCTACTCTATGTTTGTCCTGGGAAGTCCGCAAATGGAAGTTAGTCTTCCTTTGCTCTGAGGTCAGGCCTCAGTATCCCTTGGACAACCAATCTCGCTGGCCCCCTGAGGGAACTTTTGATTTTAGCCTCCTCACCGACTTAACTAATTATTGCCACCGGAGCGGAAAGTAGAATGAAATCCCATATGTGCAGGCTTTTTGGACTTTGCACTCTCGTCAAAATCTTTATGTTAAGTGTTCTATAACTCAGGTTCTTCTGGCCCAATCTCCAGTTAAAGATTGTCAGCCTCTTACTCTGCTCAGTCCTTTTCAGATCTGCCAGAAAACCTCAGTCACCCACCTCCCTCAGCTCACAATCCCCTCCCCCTCTCTCCACCACCATCTCTAAGTCCTTTGTCTTCCCACGTGTCACCTCCATCAAGTCCTGCATTCTCAACCATGCCGTCGCCCTGCTCTCCTCTTCCAGTGGCTGCACCACCCCCTCCCCCTCTCCTTCCACCTTCACCGCCCTCTTCCCCCACCAGAACACGCCCCTCCCACCCTCTAGTTCCAGAAGCCACAGACAAGAAGCTAAGAAGAGAGACAGCAATTAGATATCAGTAACTTAAGTCTTTGTATAGGTTTGTCTATCTGTGTATGTTTTTATATGAAAAGTGTTGCTGACTGTAGTCGTTGTGTGTCTAAGTGTATAAATGAAAAATATTTTATTTAAAAACAAGCGCTTGTGAAGATTGAGCATTCTAGAACTTCCAGAGAATCTAGTAAAAAATGTTAAGCATGAAAGCTAATTTGAGTTTAGCTGAGGCGAGCATGTCCTTGTTGTTATCAGCTGCCTAAGTTTACCTAAAGTCATTTAAGTCAATGTTATCTGCTAAATATTTTAAGAATAAAATGCTTAAAGGCTTGGCTTTGTCTAACATTCAGTAAAAGTTTTGTAAGTAATTTAGCATAGTTGCTAAAAATAAGTAAACAAGCCTAGCAAATAAATTTTAATAATAATACTGTATTAATGTATAACAGTATATATATATATGCAAATAGCCTGAGAATTTTTATAGTAACCAAAATTCTTAAAGTTTGCTAAGTTATATAGACATATTTTGTGCCTAATAAGAAATTGTGCTATAAAGCACATTTCCAAAAATGATAATATATGTTCATAAATGTATCAATCTGAAGAATGCTAGTGTAACAGTTTACAGTAGCCTATTTTTCAGTGTTCACTGAAGGTTAAAGTAATAGTTTTAAGTTCTGATCAAAACTACTTAAAGTAGTAAGGAAAACATTTCTGCATGCTAAAAAATGTCTTTTGATAAAAGAAAGTTGTAAAAAGTTTATAGAAGAATTTAATATGGTCATGCTATATAAAATTAAAGCAAATAAGTCTCAGTATCAAGTACACAGCAAAATTAGAATTTTGTTTTCAGTTAAAAAGACAAAGTTTTCTTAACTGTTAGCTCTTAATATTGAAAGACTGCAGAAAGTTCTTCTAATTGTTTTATCAAAGCAGTTTCTTATGCTTAAAGTCTCAGTGAGTTGTCAGAGTCTTTAAGAAGATGAGAACTTAATATTAAGAAGACTAAAAGCTAAACTTTGATAACAACTGTGTAATCTTTATTTGCCTTTGAAGTACTTTGTTGTCATTCTAGTTAATTGGATAAGTATTGTTTCATAGCAACCTATAATCCTATTTAAGCAAGTGCCTTAAAACTTTTAACAACTTCCCAAAATCAAATTCAAAAAAGTGCTTTTGCCTCTAGTTAACTCTGGTATTTTCCAGAGAGCCCCTAGAACATGTCAGAAAAACTTTTTCTCATTGAAGAAAGTATTTGACTAATTTGGCTTATTTATCTGATAAACTCTCAGTGACTATTTTTATATTTCATGGCAGTATGTTTATTCGCATAAGTTCAATAAGAACCTGCATTCCTTGTAAGAGGACCAATTAAAAACACAGGTTATACTACCAAGGCTTTGACTGGAATGTCATACCTGAGAGACATGTGCATGGACTCAGATGTGAACAGACAGCTTTAAAGAACTAAAGTTGACTTTATAAAGCCAACAAAGCCCCTTGGAAAAACTGGCTTGGTACCTTGCTTACAGAGTTCCCAGCAGCCTTACCAGGTGAGTAAAGAAGGTCACTTCCTGGCAGGTGCAGGAACCTCAAGAAGAGAGGAATTCACCCAAATCTACAGGTACTGCAGGCACAACCTGAGGGCAAGTCTGGCTTGGCTTTCTAGCTTCAAGAAGCCCTTAAAAGTTCAATCTGAAATTCCTTACAAAAAGCTCCAGCAAAGCATATTTAAAAGAGCCCATGTAATCAATTGCTCTTCTTGCTGCACTTATGCAAATAATCAAGCCAACTGTTAATTATTTTCTTAATCTAACTACTTCTAATAAAAATAAGGGTGATTTTAGAGAAAAGTATTGTTTCAATAATGCAGTCTTATCTATACTAAATCCTAATACTAGTCATTGAAATGTAAACTCAATTCCTTATAATGGCCTGGCTAATGCCCCTACTGGGCCCCTTAATAACAGTTTGTGGTTTACTCTTAGTTGCCCCTTGTGTCCTCAGGTTCCTCCAACAGTGGCTAACCCAGGTGACCCGAGTCGCCACCAACCAGATGTTACTTCACCGTTAAGCACCTCTTCCCACTGAACCCCCTCCTTTGGCCTCATACCAGCCTCAAACCCCCACAATGCCCCTTGTCAGCCTGAAGTAGCCAGATTGAGTCGTTGCCCATTATGACCAAAAGGCTGGAATGTTAGGCTGGAGAAAGGAAAAACAAGGACATGCAAACAGAACAGAGAGATGCCATAGGGGGAGAACAGACCAGACCCCAAAGTCCGTGCCATATATGGAAAGGGGACAGCTCTTCCTGAATTCCATCCTGATGTGCCAACTAAGACCCGGGTGTCAGCCTCCTCCCTCTTGGAAGGAAATAAAGTTTCTAGTTGACTATTATGTCACCTTTAGCCAATCATACCTCTCAACACCCCTTAGGATAGCTTGCCCACTCCTCCCCCTCCTAATCCCTTATAAGCCCCCACCTCCCTGACCGGGTGTGACTTCTCCAGCTTGTAGTACCCAGGCCGTGAGAACATCACCCGGGGGTATTTAAATAAATTACCTGGCCCTTTGTTGCCTCTCTTTGCCTGCTTATTCTGGCTAGAATTTATCTTACACTACTGATGTGGGCGATAGCAGGAGGAAGAAGGAGGTGACACTGGTGAAGCTGGGAGACCCCACACACGCCTCGCTGGAGGTTGTCCTTGGCTGCTGGTGGCCAACCCACTTTCACTCATTGTCTTCCCCCAAACCAGAGTCTAGACTTGGCTCCAGACCCCTCCCCTCCTGGGCATTTCCTCTTTCCAGCAGCCATGCCACCCGCCCCAGGTCTGGAACATCCAGGCGGCCAGCCATGAAGCTGAGAGATGTGGCCAGTTGGCCCCTGAGGAGCAAACTCCCCATCAGAGTCTGCCCAGCTGGACCCAGGCCCCCAGCACCTCGCAGCTGGACACAGGCAGACAGCCAGACTGAAGAGGGCCAAGGGCCTGCTAGAGTCCAAACCTCTGCATACGGACCTCCACCGGCCAGCTGGCCTAGATCATCCTTCAGTGTGACCCAGAATGGCTAGGTTGTGGAGAGGGTTGGGGGCGGTCCCTGGACAGCACTCAGGCTTTGGACCAAAGAGACCTCAGTTCAAATACCTGCTCTGCCTAGCTCCCTGGGCTGGGTCACTCCACTCAGTCAATCTCAGTTTCCCTGGCAGAAAAACAAGACAATAATTATTTCTGTGCAGGGTTATTGAAGAAAGCCTGGCATGCAGTTGGTGCTTAATGGATGCTAGCTGTTAATCGACCTTGGAGGCAAGCCCGGGCCCCTTACCGCACCATGCCCACATCCTCCTGGGCACCACCCCTGCCTGCCTTGGCTCTCAAGGCTCCCTCCCCTGCTTCCCGACAATGAGGCCGGCACCAGAAAGAGCAGGAGCCCCCACCCAGATCAGATGGCCCAGGCTGCTCCATCCCAACCGACGTCCCAGTGCCAAAGAAGAGGGATGCAGTTGGCGAGAGGCCTGAGCAGACTTGGGAGTAATCCACAAAGTCCAGGTCACCCCAGCCCTACCCACAACAGCCACCAGGAACAACTGATGGGCCTCGGAACCCCAGGCTGTCACTCCCTGTCCTGCCTCTCACCAATCCACCCTCCACCCACAGCCAGCCAGGATTTTGAAGAACGTAAATTGAAATGAGTCCTTTGTGGGACAAGGGAGCCTGCCCGGCTGCTAGGAATGTTTCATCTAGGCAGTGGTGACTGGATGGAGCCCCTCTGTGAAGATGGGATCCCTGCGCTGCATGCAGGAGGACAGAGTAGTCTGCTTTTTCCTATTCCTGTGTGAAGAATGGTTAAAAAACCCTGGACATCAGACATTGTTAAAGAACAAAAACTCAAGTAAATTTAAATATGTAATTGGCTTTATTCAACTTTTCATGAATTGGGCAGAATCCCAGTTAATAAATAGAAGGGTGCTCTGAGGATTTGCATAGAATGGAAAGCTTTTATTAGCAGAAAAGGGTGGGACAAGGAAGTATTAGGCAAAGAAAAGAAAGGATTGTTTCAAGCAAGGTCACCCTCCCTTAGTGGGAAGACTGGGGGTCTTACCATGTAGTTTACTTCACTAGTGCTGGTCAGGAAATTTCAGATGATCGGTTTAAAATTCCACTCCTGGGAGAGGCAGAGACTGTTATTAGGTTAAGTATTAAGTCTTGGTGGGGCTCAATACAAGTGACTCCTTTTGGGTCCTATTGTTTCTTTTCCACAATACAATACAAGAGTAGACTCTGAAAGGTGGAGAGAAAGTGGCAGGCTGAGGACCTTGGGACCTGAGGAATGACATGAAAGTGTGTGCCCTGGGTTTTTTTTTTATTTCGTTGTCCCAGACCAGGGACTGGAGCAGCAGACAACCTGGAAGGGCCAACTGGCACAGACAAAGAAAGGTCCAGCAAAAGCACGCTCTATCTAGCTAAAGAACCAGGAAAGGGACAGCCTGGCAAAGCAGAAAACTTTTAGACAATAAATACTCTACTGTGGCCAGACAACACAAGAAAGACGCAGCCGCACCCCCAGGCCCACCAGCAGAGGCCAGGTCATCCCCCCTCACCCAAGTGGTGTCAGAGCTCTAAGTCCACATAGGGAGTTTTGACTTTCCTCCCTTTAGTAACAAGTGTTCTCCCCACCCCTGAGGTGTTAGTGGAGGCCACATGGGGAACTAAAACTAACCCGTCTGGTAGTCACAGGGAGTCCCTCCTGGGGTCAGTGAGGCAGAGTGAGAAACCTGGATTTCTACTTTCACATGGTATACCGAGGCAGCACCCTCCTTTCCCTGCCAGAGAGATGTCAGAGAAAGCCAACTAACATAGGTTTACATAGGATCCCGTGTCTCATAACATTATTCAAAAATGTCCAGTTTCATTTGAAAATCACTCTTTAAACCAAGAACCAGGAAGACCTTACAATAAATGGAAAAAAAAAATCAAAGATGCCAATGCCAAGATGACAGAGTTGTTAGACTATCCAACAAAGAGTTTAGAGCAGCCATTATAAAATGCTTCAATAAGAAATTACAAACACACTTGAAACAAATGAAAACACAAAAAGCCTCAGCAAAAAAATAAAAGCTGTAAAGAAGAACCAGATGGAAATTGTAGAACTGAAAACTACAATAACCAAAATAAAAAGCTTGGTGAATGGGCTCAGCAGCAGAATGAGGGGACAGAGGAAAGAATGAGCAAATTGGAAGATAAACAAAAGAAATTACCCAATCTGACAACAGAAAGAAAAAGATGAAAAAAACCTGAAAGTCTAACATTTGTGTTACTGGAGTCCTAGAAGGAAAAGAGGAGGAGGGAGGGGCAGAAAGATAGTGAAAGAAATAATGGCTGAAAACTTCCCAATCTGACAAAGAGACACAAACCTAGAAATTAAAGAAGATGAGCAAACATCAAACAGAATAAGCCCAAAGAAATTCAAGGCAATATGTGTAATAATTAAACTTCTGAAAACTAAAGACAAAAAATATTTAAAGCAGCCAGAGAAAAACAACTTATCTATGGGGGAAAACAATACAAATGACAGCAAATTTCTTTTAAAAAACTATGGAGGCCATACAGAAGTACAGGAAAACAAAACAAAACACCCTTGATCCACATGCAGAATTCTATCAACCTTTTAAAGGAGAATTAACACGACTTCTATACAATATCTCTCAGGAAAATGGAGAGAGAAGGGCACACTTCCCAATTTAATTTATATAGCTGTACTTCCCTGTACCAAAATCAAAGACAGAAATATGCATCATGAATAGATGCACAAATCCCTAACAAAATATTAGCAAATAAAATTCAGCAATATATAAAATGAATTATGTACCACCACAAAGTGGAATTTATTCCAGGGATGAAAGATTGGTTCAATATTTGCAAATCAATCACTACAGTCCATCATATGAACAGACTAAAGAAGAAAAACTACATTATCATATTAACTGGTGCAGAAAAAGCAATTAAAAAAATTCAACAGCCATTATGATTTTTAAAAACTCTCAGAAATATAGGCATATACGGAAAGTTCCTCCACTTGATAAAGATCATCTGCAAAAAACCTACACCTAAAACACATAATGGTGAAAGACTGCATACTTCATCACTAATATTGAGAACTAGGCAGGGATGTCTGCTCTCACTACTCTTACTCAAGACTGTACTGGAAATTCTAGCCAGTGCAATAAGATAGGAAAAGCAAAGGCATACAGGTAGGAAAGGATAAAAATAAACCTTTCCCTATTTGCAGATGATAAGATTGTCTATGTAGAAAATCCCAGGGAATCTACCAAAAAACCCCAAACCTCCTAGAAGGAATAAGTGAGTCCAGCAAGGACAAAAGAGAGAAAGAAAACATACAAAAGAATCAGTTCTATTTCTATATACTAGTAATGAGCACATGGATACTGAAATTTTAAATGCAATATTTTTACAACACTTCAGTGTTTACAGTCACCCAGAAAAAATACTTAAATGTAAATCTAACAAACCACATAGGACTTTTATGCTGAAAACTACACAACTCCAATAAAATAAATGAAAGATCTAAATAAATGGAGAGACATACCATGTTCATGGATTGGAAGGCTCAATATAGTAAAGATGTTGATCAATTCTCCCCAAATTGATATTCAGATTTTTTTTTACTTGTACATAAATTCTTTAATTTTATTTTCACACATTAAAAATTGATATTCAGATTTAATGCAATTCCTATTGAAGTTCCAGCAAGATATTTTTGTGTATAGAGGCAAGATTATCCTAAATTTTATATGGAAAGGCAGAGGGACTAGAATAGTGAAAATTTTTTTGAAAAAAAAAAAGAAAGTGTGATAAGTTGGCTTATCCAATTCCAAGACTTACTATGTAGCTACAATAATCAAGACTGTTTGGTATTAGTGGAAGGACAGACACATAGATCAATGTAAAAGAATACAGAGCCTAGTAATAGACGCACATAAATATACCTAAATGACTTTTGACACAGTCATAAAAATAATTCAATGGAGGAAAGACAGTCCTTTTAACAAATGATGCTGGGAAGGTAGATATCTATAGGCAAAAAAAAAAAAAAAAAAAAGAACTTTAAGCTTCATACCTTATACAAAAATTAACTCAAAATGGATCTCCCAGCCTATGTGTAAAATAAAACTTTTAGAAAAAAAAATAGGAGAAAATCTTTGGCACTAGAAATAGGCAAAAAGTTGTTAGACATGACACCAAAAGAAAATTTCATAAATTATACTTAATCAAAATGCAAAATGTTTGCTCTATGAAAGACTGACCCTGTTAAGAGAATGAAAAGGCTAGTCACAGAGTGGGAGAAAGTATTTGCAAACCACATATCTGACAAAGAACTACTGTCTAGAATATATAAAGAACTCTCAAAACTTGGCAGTGAAAAAGCAAGCCATCCAGTTACAGCATGGGCAAAAGAGATGAACAGACATTTCATTGAAAAGGATGTACCGATGACAAATGAGCACATGGAAAGATCTCCAACATTATTTGTCATTAGGGAAATTAAAATTAAAATCACAATTAGACATCATTATATATCTACCAGAATGGTTAAAATAAAAAGTAATAACAATATCAAACTCTGGCAAGGATATGGAGAAAGCAGACCACTCACTTTGCTGGCATGAATGCAAAAATGATACAGCCATTCTGGAAGGCAGTTTGACAGTTTCTTAAAAAAACAAAACATGCAACTACCATGTAACCCAACAATTGCACTCCTGGGCATTTATTCCAGAGAAATATAGAACCGTGTTCACACAAAAACCTGTATCCAGATGTTTATAGCAGTTTTATTCACAATAGCCCCAAACTGAAAACAACTCAGATGTCCTTCCCAGGTAAATGATTAAACAAAGGTACTTGCATGCCATAGAATGAACAATTTTACCTGGCAATAAAATGGGATGAACTATTGATATACAAGGTGATCTGGATGAATCTCCAGAGAATTCTGTTGAAGGAGAAAAACCTATCTCAAAGGTTATATAGTGTGTGATTCCATTCCTATGACATTCTTGAAGTGACTAAATTATAGAAATGGAGGCTTGGTGGTTGCTGGGAGCTGAGGAGGTGGTGGGGGAGGAAGGAAGAGGATGTAAATTCAAGGGCCACAGGTGGGATCATGGTGGTGGAAATGCCCTGCGTGCGTCTTCTCAATATCCTGGCTATGATACAGAATTAAAATATTACAAGATATTACCACAGGGGGGAAATGGGTAAAGACTACATGGAACCTCTCTGTATTATTTCTTACAACTGCATGGGCAACTAAATTATCTCAAAATAAAAAGTCTAACTTAAAAATAAACATAAATAAAAATTTAAAAGAGGTATGTCCCTTCCTGCTTAAAATCCTCCAGCGGCTTTATGTCACCCTTAGGATAGTCTGAACTTCTCTACATCGCCTTCCCCTCCTCCACCTGCCCACTCACTGCTCCAAGCACACTGGGCTCCTCTGCTTCCCAAGCACAGCCAGCATGGCCCACAGCCCACAAGAGGCTTTCACAGTGGGACACCACTCCCCTCCTGACTCACTCTTACTCACCCTTTGGGTCTCTGCTTAGACTTCCCTTCTTCTGATGGCCTTCCCTGATCCTTCAGTCAGAGCAGCTCCCCATTTCTCTCCCAGCACACAGCCCATCAGGGGCCATACACTGGCCCCTTCATCTTCTTACCACTTGTGAAGATTCAAGGCCTGCACGTAGGGCTGGTCACACTGAGTGTGTGTGGGATGCAAGGGCAATCCCCTGCAAGGAGCCGCTGTATGTTGAGGTGCCCTCTTTCAGGGCACCAAACCATGCCTTGAACTGGCTGTTGCTGGCAAGCCTAGTCAGCATGAGGTCGACTCTCCTGGCCCGCCGTGGCCACCACTGGAGAGCACAGGGCCTCTCCCAAAGCTGAAGGCCTGCTACCCATGGCCTGGCATCTACACCTGATCACATAACCATGGCGAGTGAGGGCTTATGTTCACAGAAGACAGATCCCTGAATGTTGAGGGCGGCCTTATTCATAACAACACAGACCAGAAACAATCCAGATGCTTACCAACAGGAATGGGTAAATCAAGTAAAGTGCATTCATGCAATGAAATCCTATAAAGCCACAGGTCTCAGGACCCCTTTGCATTCTTAGGAATTATCAAGGACCACACAGAGCTTTTGTTTATGTAGGTTATATCCACTGACATTTACCAAATTAGAAATTAAAACAAACATTTAAAAAGATGTATCGATCTGTTTAAAATAATAACAATAAATCCAGTATGTGTTTACACAAATAACATCTTTATAAAAATAGCCGTATTTCCTAACACAAAACAACAATTAGTGAGAATGGCATTGGCTTTACATTTTTGCATTCTCTGTTACCTGGCTTAATCAAAAGCAGCGGGGCAGAGAACAAGAGCGCCTGCTCCTTTCCTCAGTCTGCTGAGATGCTGCACATCACACAGCCTCTGGAAAGTCCCCCGCACGCTCATGAGAAAAACACAGTGGAAAAGGCAAACAGCAGTTTAGGGTTATTATGAAAATCATTTTTATCTCAGATACCTTGGAAGGGTCTGGGAGACTCGGGGGATCCCAGATGACACTTTGAGAACCACTACGTAGAACACTTAAAAAAAAAAAAAAAGCTAATGTGCTGAGTGAAAGAAAGCAGACATTGAAGAACATATACCATTTATAGGAAGTCCAAGAACATGCAAAACTAACGCTAGGTGACAGAAGTTACGATACTGGCTACCTCGGCTGGGTGGGAACATAAGGCTTGGAGGGGCACAAAATGACACTTTTGGAGGCTGGAAATGCATTGCTGGCTGAGGAGTGGTGACACAGCTGTCTTCCCACTTAAAGTCATCAAGCTGCACACTTAAATTAGTGCAACCCACCCCTTACCATTGCAATTGTTATACTTCAGTGAGAAAGAAAAATAACATCAGGCCGACACACCTTCAGTTGGCTTCAGCTTTGTTAGATATGCCAGGATGTGACTGCCCTTTGGCTGGGAAGGATCAGAGGTCAAGTGTGGGGGTCCCAGCCCCCAAGGGCAGGACCACTCCCTGGGCACACCTGAGAGGCTGAGGGACACCCACCTGGCAATGCTGCCACTGGGCCCCTCGGACATCGCAGGTGGCCTGAAGGACACACACCCCTTCTCTGCTTGTCCCCGGGCAGGGCTGGCTGCCCTGCGCTCCCAGCAGGTCTGGAAGGTGGAGGTGGGAGTTAAAGCTGGCTTTTGTTTATTCCATCCCGGTGAGTCTCTTTGATTCCTGACCAGCTGTCTGTGCAGGAAAAAGAACTTGCTTTTAGTTCTGCCTAAGGCAGGAATTAAGACACTCGGTGTCCGTGTAACCAGATGGAGATGATGCACAAGTCTTGGGATCCTTTACAGCCCTTCCTTCCCACAGTCCACGATTACACAAGCCACAGTCCTTTCTTCATGGAGAAGGCCCTGAGGACTCTGCCCCGTCCTCTGAACTCTTCTACCACATTCCCACTTCTGTGCTCTCTGCTCCAGCTTCCCCAGCTGACACTGCCTGGCACATATTGGCACACTCCCACCTCAGGGCCTTTGCACATGTTTCTTTGTTCTTTACTTAAATATCCTCACAGCTCCCTCCCTCATTTCCTCTAGGTCTTTATTCTAGGGGTCTGCACCCTGTGGACACACACAGCCCACCTTGTTTGTCACTGTAGCTCTGTTGGAACACAGCTGCTCTTGTGTTCATGGATCATTCACGGCTGTTTTTGCGTCACAATGGCTGAGCTGAAGCATTGCAACAGAAACCATATGGTTCACAGAGCCTAAAATATTTAGTATCTGGCCCTTTACAGAAAAAGTTGGCTGACCCCTGCTTTTATCCCATCTTACCTGTTCATTGCATTCCCTGCCCCATGCTAGATAAAATGTCAGTCCCTTTCAATCAGTGCCACCTACATGTTTGTTTTCCCTCCCGTACACTCATCATCACCCAGCCAGCTAGAGAAGCAACTTCCGGTCACAGGGTCACAGCTCCATGAGGGCAGGTGATCTGTTGTGTGGTGCAGCTCCATTGCCACAAGAATGGCGATTTCAGCCTCAGTAAAATGAATTAACAAGGATATGATGTGCAGGAAAATTTGTCTCACTTCTGTCTCCCTAAACTCTCACCTGAGTAGCACTGGGTAGGGCCTATACCTCCCAGTGCCGCAGCTCTGCCACCCCGGGTGGTGACTGACCCATCACAGGTGCTCCGTAAACACAGCAGTGCTGAAGGAAATAAAGGGAGGTGGAGGGTTGTGCACAGCGCCTGCACTTACACAGAACTAAGAGTGAAGTACAAGTCTGTGCCTGTTGGCCCACCTGGGCACCTGCTGCCCCCTCCCCCTCTCCCCTCCATGGCACTGCTTCCTCTGCCTGCTCAAGGCCCAGAATTCAGGTGTCTTTCCTTCAGCAAGGGCTGTTGTCTGGATGGGAGGGCTGCTCCCACCCCAGCCATCAGCACCTCCAGGCTAGGGGCCAACTCCTGCCCTCCGGGAGCTGGCAGGCAGGCAGTATAGGAAACATGACAGAAGCCAGATCCTGGCTAGCCAGGTGTCAGGAAGGCCACTGTGGGGCAGGAACCACAGAAAGTGCCATGTACCTGCACAGGCCTGTGACATGCCAGCCAGCTGGTGCCCTAAGAAGTCTCTCCCACCTGCTGCAGGTGGTGAGCCCTCCTCCCTGCCAGGATCTCCTTCCAGCTGTGTCCTTGCTGCCTGTGGTCCACCTGGCTCCCACAGATGTCCTAAGGACCTGATCTTCTCCTGTCCTGTGGGGTCAGAAGTCTCTAGGGACTCCCAGAAATATGGGGAAGGAATGGGCTTCAGGTTCTAATCCTGGTCCTGCAACTTCTTTGAGCCTCAGTTTCCTCATTTATAAAGGACAGAAAATTGTACCTACAATAGGAATTATTTAGAATAAGATGAAGTGTATAAATAATCCAGGATTTAAATTGGGTGGATTCATCTCACATTTATTTCCTCTTCCTTCCAAAAACTAAAAAGACAGTAAGGAAATGAGAAATGTTATAAATGCTCAAGCAGTCTTGCTCTGCCTGTTCTGTTTTGTTTGTTTGTTGTGCAGAAGCAAAAACAAAACACCCCCATCTGGTCACACTACTGTGGTCAGGTTGTCTGTTCTAGGAAAAACATACTTCTTATCCATTGGGCTTAGTCCTACCTGGGCCCACCTGAGCTCCTGTACAGGTCCCAGAGTCTCCTCCCAAATCTGAACACAGCAGCAGCAAGTGTTTGAAGAAAGCCTCCAACACAAAAAAACCAACAAATGGAGGAAACAGAAACAATGCAAGACACTGAAGAAAAATGCACAGATTATAATCCTCAAGAAGAGAAGATAAACATTCATAAAACAAAACAAAAAACACAAAAATACTGCAATGTTATTAAAAAGGAGTAATTGACTGAACAAATAGAAATTGAGCAATTAGAATCCAATTAAAAAACAGACAAAAGATCTGAACAGACATTTCACCAAAGAAGATATGCAGATGGAAAATAAGCATATGAAAAGATGTTCCACATCATATATCATAGGGGAATTGAAAATTAAAACAAAACTACACACCTATTAGAATGGTGAAAACCCAAAACATTCACACCACCAAATGCCGGCAAGGATGTAGAGCAACAGGAACTCTCATTCATTGCTGGTGAGGATGCAGAATGGTGCAGCCACTTGGAAAAGTAGTCTCGCAGTTTCTTATAAATTAAACATGTTCTTACCATATGATCCAGCAGTCACACTCCTTTATTTACCCAAATATAGCAGCTTCATTCATTAATGCCAAAACATGGAAGCAACCAAAATGTCCTTCAGTAGGTAAATGAATAAATTGTGGTACATCTAGACAATGGAATATTATGCAGTGCTAAAAAAATGAAGTAATCAAGCTATGAAAAGACATGGAGGAAATTTAAATACATAATATTAAGTGAAAGAAGCCAGTCTGAAAAGGATACCTACTGTATGATTCCAATTATATGCAATTATATGATGTTATAATGGTAAAACTATGGAGACAATAGAAAGATCAGTGGTCACCAGGGATTAGAGGGATAGAGATGAATCATTAGAGCACAGAGGAATCTTAGGGCAGTAAAACTGTTCTGTATGATATTCTAATGGTGGAATATTACTGTATATTCTTCCAAACCCATAGGATATACAACACCAAGAGGGAATCCTAATGTAAATTATGGACTCTGGGTGATTAAAATGTGTCAACATCGGTTCACTGATTGTAACATATGTCCCACTGTGGTGGAGGATGTTGATAATGGAAGAGGCTGTGGTGTGTGGGGGCATGGGTATAGAGGAAATCTGTTCTTTCCTTTCACTTTTTCTGTGAACCTAAAAGTGCTCTAAAAAATTCAATCTTTTTTTTTAAGGGGCAATTGTTGAACTGTATACTTACAATGGATTCCATAATATGTAAATTACAACCCAAATAAAGTCTTAAACAAGGAGCAAATGGAAAATAAAAATACAATGATACGTAATTTCTTCTTAGTTAGTAAGAGTGCTGGACATTAAGAGTGTGTTCCAGGCAGATTATCAGGATTCAAGATGGCAGCGTGAGAGGTGAGACAGAGAACTCCTCCAAAAACCACATATAGTATGAAAATACAGTTAATACAACTAACCCTAAAACAGCAACAGGAAAGAAGGCTGCACCAGACTGCATACAGACCTCAGGAACAGAGCAGACCTCACAAAATAGGGTAATGTACCAAGGCCTTTATCTGGTGGGACCCAAGCCCTTCCCTCACCCAAGCTCACCAGCAGGAGGAAGAGAAACAGAGTGGGGAAGGAGTGGAAGCCCAGAACTGCTGAACACCCAGCCCTGGTGGCCTGCTTTGGAACACAAATCTACATTGTGTGGTGCTCTGGAGGTTGGTGAGGATGGGTAGCTGGGACAGGTGGACTGCTTGAGAGACTGAGATTCTGTCCATGTGTGGAGGATGGGATCCACGTCCAGCCGCTCTGGGACAAAGGAAAGGCAGGCGATCTGAGAGGCTTCCAAGCAGCTAGAGGACTGCTGAAGGAGTGGGGTTTGCACAAAGCTTGCTGAGCGGGAGAAGGGATAGGTGGACAAGGTTGTCTGGGTGTACTCTGCTGAGCAGGTTGGGAACTTGGAGGAGCCTCAGGTGCTCCATCACCCATGATGGCTACTCAGCTCCGAAGCCCCCACTGTGACATGCAGCCTGCTGAGCCTCCCTCCTGGCCTGCTGGCACTGGCTCGCAAACCAGCAATCACTGTGCTGGCATCAGGCCAGCCAGAGAGAGGCCCTGCCTACAACAGCTAGAGATGCAAAGCACAGAGGCTTACACCTGTGTGCTCGACCCACTGGCTCCAATACTGGAGACAGGCACTGCAGCTGGGTATCAGGAAACAGCTCTTTCCTCTCCCCAAGCACCAGTGCCGCTCCCCTATGACCCCCAACCTCACTCTAGGGGCTGAGAAGCTCCAGAGACTAGAGTTTCTGGGCACTAGAGGGGGCCACACAGAAATATGAAATGTCAAAAGCACCTAGTTCAGACTAAAATCTCACAAACCCCAAAAAAGGGACAAATGAAACTAAACTCACCAACCTTCCTGATAGAGAATTCAAAATAAATATCATAAACATGCTCATGGAGGTACAGGAAAATATTCAAGAACTCAATGAATTTAAGATGGAGATTCAATCATTAAGAAATTCCATATCTGAAATGAAACATACAATGGCAGCATTTAAAAGCAGATTAGATGTAGTAGAAGAGATGGTAAATGGAATAGAAATTAGAGAAGAGGAATACAAAGAAGCTGAGGCACAGAGAGAAAAAAGGATCTCTAAGAATGAAAGAATATTGACAGAACTGTGTGACCAATCCAAATGGAACAATATTTGCATTATAGGGGTAC
Organism: Manis javanica; assembly: GCF_040802235.1. Lineage (NCBI taxonomy): Eukaryota > Metazoa > Chordata > Mammalia > Pholidota > Manidae > Manis > Manis javanica. The sequence goes on along the minus strand of NC_133159.1, from coordinate 115,428,520 downwards.
CAGAAAAAGGGATAGAAACTGTCATTGAGGAGGTAATTGCTGAAAACTTCCCCAATCTGGGGAAGTCTCTCAAGCCATGGAGATCCACAGATCTCCCAACACAAGGGACCCAAGGAAGATAACATCAAGACATATAATAATTAAAATGGCAAAGATCAAAGACAAGGACAGGGTATTAAAGGCAGCCAGAGAGGGAAAAAAGATCACCTACAAAGGAAAACCCATCAGGCTATCATCAGATTTCTCAACAGAAACCTTACAGGCCAGAAAGGAGTGGCATGATATATTTAATACAATGAAGCAGAAGGGCCTTGAACCAAGAATACTCTACCTGGCAAGTTTATCATTTAAATTTGAAGGAGGGATTAAACAATTTTCAGATAAGCAAAAGTTGAGAGAATTTACCTCCCACAAACTACCTCTACAGTGCATTTTGGAGGGACTGCTATAGAAGGAAGTATCCCTAAGGCTAAATAGCTGTCACCAGGAGAAATAAAGCCTCAGCAAACAAAGAAGAATGGCTAATTACTAAGCAGATGCAAAGTCAAATCAACTATTCCCAAAGTCAATCAATGGATAGACAAAGAATACAGAATATGATACCTAATATATAAAGAATGGAGGAGGAAGAAAAAGGAGGAAAAAATAAAAAGAACCTTTAGGTTGCATTTGTAGTAACATACTAAGTGAGTTAAATTAGACTGTTAGACAGTAAGGAAATTACCATCGAACATTTGGCAACCACAAATCTAAAACCTGCAATGGCAATAAGTACATACCTGTTGATAATCACCTAAAATGTAAATGGTCTGAATGCAAAAATCAAAAGACAGAGAGTCACTGAATGAATAAAAAAACAAGACCCGTCTATATGCTGCCTACAAGAGACTCACTTCAAACCCAAAGACATACACAGACTGAAAGTAAAGGGATGGGAAAAGATATTTCATGCAACTAATAGGGAGAAAAAAGCAGGACTTGCAGTACTTGTATCAGACAAAATAGACTTAAAAGCAAAGAAAGTAACAAGAGACAAAGAAGAACATTACATAATGATAAAGGGGTCAGTCCAACAAAAGGATATAATTATTATAAATATCTATGCACCTAACACAGGATCACCTACATATGTGAAACAAATACTAACAGAATTAAAGGGGGAAATAGAGGGCAATGCCTTCATTTCAGGAGACTTCCATACTCCCACTCCCTCCAAAGGACAGATCAAACAGGCAGAAAATAAGTAAAGAGACAGAGGCACTGAACAACATATTAGAACAGATGGACCTAACAGATATCTATAGAACACTCCATCCAAAAGAAACAGATTCTTCTCAAGTGCACATGGAACATTTTCAAGAATAGATCATACACTAGGCCACAGAAAGAGCCTCAGTAAATTCAAAAAGATTGGAATTCTATCAACCAGCTTCTCAGATCACAAAGGTATGAAACTAGAAATAAGTTACACAAACAAAACAAAAAAGCCCAAAAACACATGGAGGCTTAATAAAATGCTCCTTAATAATCAATGGATCAATGACCAAATAAAAACAGAGATCAAGCAATGTATGGAGACAAATAATAACAATAATTCTGTGGAAAATCTGTGGGAATCAGCAAAGGCCGTGCTAAGAGGGAAGTATATTACAATACAGGCCTACCTCAGGAAAGAACAAGAATCCCAAAGGAACAGTCTACACACAATTAAAGAAACTAGAAAAGGAAGAACAAATGAGGCACAAAGTCAGTAGAAGGAGGGACATAATAAAGATTAGAGCAGAAATAAATAAAATCAAGAAGAATAAAACAATAGAAAGAATCAATTAAACCAGGAGCTGGTTCTTTGAGAAAAGAAACAAAATAGATAAACCCGTAGGTAGACTTATCAAGAAAAAGAGAGTCTACACACATAAACAGAATCAGAAATGAGAAAGGAAAAATCACTACAGACACCACATAAATACAAATAATTATTAGAGAATACTATGAAAAATTACATGGTGACAAACTGGACAACCTAGAAGAAATGGACAACTTTCTAGAAAAATACAACCTTCCAAGGCTAACCAAGGAAGAAACAGAAAACCTGAATAGACCAACTATCAGCAAGGAAATTGAATTGGTAATCAAAAAACTACCTAAGAACAAAACTCTTGGACCAGATGGTTTCACTGCTGAATTTTATCAAACATTCAGTGAAGACCTCATACCCATCCTCAAAGTTTTCCAAAAAGTAGAAGAAGAGGGAATACTCCCAAACTCATTGTACGAGGCCACCATCACTCTAATACCCAAACCAGGCAAAGACACCACAAACAGAGAATATTACAGACCAATATCCCTGATGAACATTGATGCAAAAATACTCAACAAAATATTAGCAAACCAAATTCATAAATACATCAAAAGGATCATACACCATGACCAAGTGGGATTCATCCCAGGGATGCAAGGATGGTACAACATTCAAAAATCCATCAACATCATCCACTACATCAACAAAAAGAACAAAAATCACATGATCATTTCCATAGATGCTGAAAAAGCATTCGACAAAATTCAACATCCATTCATGATAAAAACTCTCAGCAAAATGGGTATAGAGGGAAGTACCTCAACATAATAAAGGCCATATATGACAAAACCACAGCCAACATTATATTTAACAGCAAGAAGCAGAAACCTTTTCCTTTAAGATCAGAAACAAGACAAGGATGCCCTCTCCCCACTTTTATTCAACATAGTTCTGGAGGTCCTAGCCATGGCAATCAGACAACACAAAGAAATACAAGGAATCCAGATTGGCAAGGAAGAAGTCCAACTGTCCCTGTTTGCAGGTGACATAATATTGTACATAAAAAACCCTAAAGAATCCACTCCAAAACTACTAGATTTAATATCTGAATTCAGCAAAGTTGCAGGATACAAAATTAATACACAGAAATCTGTTGCATTCATATACACTAATGATGTACTAGCAGAAAGAGAAATCAGGAAAACAATTCCATTCACAACTGGAACAAAAAGAATAAAATACCTAGGAATCAACCTAACCAAGGAAATGAAAGACCTATATTCTGAAAACTACAAGACACTCATGAGAGAAATTAAAGAAGATACCAATAAATGGAAATACATCCCATGCTCATGGATAGGAAGAATAATATTGTCAAAAAGCAATCTACAGATTCAATGCAATTCCTATCAAAATACCAACAGCATTCTTCAATGAACTAGAGCAAATAGTTCTAAAATTCATATGGAACCACAAAAGACCCTGAATAGCCAAAGCAATACTGAGAAGGAAGAATTAAGCAGGGGGAATTATGCTCCCTGACTTCAAGCTCTACTACAAAGCCACAGTAATCAAGACAATTTGGTACTGGCACAAGAACAGACCCATAGACCAATGGAACAGACTAGAGAACCCAGATATAAGCCCAAGCATATATGGTCAATTAATATATGATAAAGGAGCCATGGATATACAATGGAGAAATGACAGCCTCTTTAACAGCTGGTGTTGGCAAAACTGGACAGCTACATGTATGAGAATGAAACTGGATTATTGTCTAACCCCATACACAAAAGTAAACTCAAAATGGATCAAAGACCTGAATATAAGTTATGAAACCATAAAACTACTAGAAAAAACATAGGCAAAAATCTCTTAGACATAAACATGAGCAACTTCTTCATAAACACATCTCCCCGGGCAAGGGAAACAAAAGCTAAAATGAACAAGTGGGATGATATCAAACTAAAAAGCTTCTGTACAGCAAAGGACACCATCAGTAGAACAAAAAGACATCCTATAGTATGGCAGAATATATTTATAAATGACATATCCAATAAGGGGTTGACATCCAAATTATATAAAGAGCTCACACACCTCAACAAACAAAAAGCAAATAAGCTAATTAAAAAATGGACAGAGAAGCTGAACAGACACTTCTCCAAAGAAGAAATTCAGATGGCCAATAGACACATGAAAAGATGCTCCACATCACTAATCATCAGAGAAATGCAAATTAAAATCACGAGATATCGCCTCACACCAGTAAGGATCGTCACCATCCAAAAGACAAACAACAACAAATGTTCACGAGGATGTGGAGCAAGGGGAACCCTCCTGCACTGCTGGTGGGAATGTAAATTAGTTCAACCACTGTGGAAAGCAGTATGGAGGTTCCTCAGAAAACTCAAAATATAAATGCCATTTGACCCAGGAATTCCACTCCTAGGAATTTACCCTAAGAATGCAGCAGCCCAGTTTGAAAATGACTTATGCACCCCTATGTTTATCGCAGCACTATTTACAATAACCAAGAAATGGAAGCAACCTAAGTGTCCATCAGTAGATGAATGGATAAAAAAGATGTGGTACATATACAGAATGGAATATTATTCAGCCATAAGAAGAAAACAAATCCTACCATTTGCAACAAGTGTCCATCAGTAGATGAATGGATAAAGGAGATGTGGCACATATACAGAATGGAATATTATTCAGCCATAAGAAGAAAACAAATCTTACCATTTGCAACAACATGGGTGAAGCTAGAGGGTATTATGCTCAGTGAAATAAGCCAGGTGGAGAAAGACAAGTATCAAATAATTTCACTCATCTGTGAGTATAAGAACAAAGAAAAAACTGAAGGAACAAAACAGCAGCAGACTCACAGAACCCAAGAATGGACTAACAGTTACCAAAGGGAAAGGGACTGGGGAAGATGGGTGGGAAGGGAGGGATAAGGAGAAAAAAGGGGCATTACAATTAGCACACATAATGTAGTTTTGGGGGGACACAGGGAAGGCAGTATAGCTCAGAGAAGACAAGTAGTGATTCTGTATCATCTTACTACACTTGGACAGCGACTGTTAATGGGGTATGTGGTGGGGACTTGATTATAGGGGGAGTCTAGTAACCATAATGTTGCTCATGTAATTGTACATTAATAATAGCAAAATAAAAAAATTACTTATAAAAAAATAGAGTGTGTTCCAGAAATTAGAATGAAAAACAGAGATGGAAAATGTCAGAGAAAAGATAAAAACAAATAAAGGATTGATTTGGGATGTCCAATGTGCAAGTAATAAAATTACTGAAAGAGAAAATGGAAGGGAAGAAAACAGCTATATAAGAGGTAATAGGGAAGAATTTTCTCAGAATGAGGACACAGACCTCCAGAGTGGCATGACCGACAAGTGGCCACACAGTGAGCCAGAGAAGACCCACCCTAAGAATGCCTCAAATGCCAGGGCGGGGGCTGCTGTTGTTCAATAAAAGTCCTTTCCATACCCTTTTACCAACTCTACGTGCATTCATTTGATTATTTAAAAAAAAAAAAAAGAAAACCATTTTCTTGTATGTTTTCTCCCTGGTATGCAGCATCAACATGTCAAACATAAAAATAAAACCACGCACCTATGTACATAAATCCTGATGGTGAACAGGAGATAGGAGGTGTATCTCCACACACCCTGCCCCTAAAGGGCTTTGGGCTCCACTCCAAATGTCTTGGCCTGGCATTCGATGCCCTCCTCCACCCTGCTTCTCCTCTGGCCACACTCAGCTCCATTGACTGAACTTGCCCCAAACTACAAAACACGTGGGAGAGACACCAAATCCTCCTCACTTCCCCCTTTACAAAGAAAGGGAATGGGTTCTCCTCTCTGAGAACTCCATGCTGGGCCTCAGCCCCGGGGGGGGGGCCTGTTCTCCCCGCAGGCTCTCTCCTACCCCACCTGCCACCCCCCCTCCCTTTCTCACAGCACTTACTACCTTGTCCCCTTTTCTTTGCTTTTTCCTGTCTAGCTCTCGGAGGGCTGAAGTTTGGGTCTGTCTGCTCTCCGCTGTCTGTACAGGCTTAAGAGTGCCTGATGAATCCTAGTGGGTGCTCATTATGGCCTGGGCTGTCCCCTGAAAGTCCTGTATTGAAGCTTGAACCCCTAGTCCTTCAGAAAGTAACTGCATTTGGAGACAGGGCTTTTAAAGAGTAAGTTCAATGAGGACGCCAGGGTGGGCCCTAATCCAATCTGCCTGATGTTCCGCAGTGCCCACGGGGCCCCAAGGGACATATCCTTGTCCCACCAATGATGGCACAGGCCCCTGCCCTCCCCGTGGCTGCCCACAGCCTTGCCCATCCCCCTGGTGGGCCCTCCCCTCCCACCTCACTGCAGTAGCAGCCTCCAGGGAGGGGCCGGGGTTCTGGCAGCTCAGCCAGAGTCTCTCCTGGCACACAGATCCATTTCTCTGGGGCCCCCGCATTTGGCCTGGGTTAGGGGACACACCCTCTCCCCTCCTTCCATGCTCTGCTCTTAGGACCTCCCTTCAAAAATCTCCCCTCCTTGGTTCAGGCTGAAGGTGGGAGATAATTAGGGGAGCAGCTGGCAAGACCTATGGAGGCATCTGGCACCCTCAGAGAGAACATGGAGGTCTTGTCTTCAGCTGCTGGGCTCTTAGAACAAAACCAAAGACAAACCTGTGTCCATCAGGAGGCTGGCAGGAGATGAGGCTGACTTCGCTGCTGTTTCATTTTTACAAGAATTTAATGAGGGGACCATTTACTTGGAAGCCAGCCTTGGTATTGAGGCATCCTGGGAATGGCAACGGTGGGAGCTGTTACAGCTCAGGCGGCACGAGAAAAGGAAGGAACGGGGTTATCGACACCAGGAAAGGGGGTCACTACCACAGAGTGGCAACTGAGGGTGGTGTAGGCAGTCCCTGGCCAAACTGCAGTCCCGGGCAGGACGGGAGCCAGGGAGAAACACCTGCCTCTCTTCTCCCGTCTCCTGCCGCTGCCTCCCACTGGCCAAATCCAGGGATGCCCTGGCACAGAGCAGGGGAGAGCAAGGCGGAGTAGAGGGACAAATGCCAAGGCTTAGTATGCTGAGGAAGCCCACAGGCTGGGTGCTCCCCACCCACTGGAATCTGGCTCTGATGGTGGCACCCTGACAGCCTGTCCCCACTAAATGCCACCACTGAGGGCCTGCTCTCCGGAGCGTGGGCTGGCCTCAGCTCCCACCCACACCTGGTCGCTAGTTTTCCAGTCTCCTAGTGACCCCAAGGCCTTGAAAGCCTCCCAACAAAATCGGTCAGGAGCTGGCATCCTCTCCTAACTGAAAGAACCTGATACAACATCTTCACCCATGGGTTGGGAGTCTTTTTCTAACAGATAATGGGCAGAGCAAACCAGTTGCTCTGCGGCCTGAGGACCAAACTCAGGAATTTGCAGCCGAAGCCAGAGCCAATATGATTCAGCACTGTGTTCGCAAAGTTACCACCACCCAGAGACCCTAGAAGCCGGACACCTCTGGGGTTAGGACCACCCCAAGAATGGATTCTTCACGCTCCTGCTTCTCAGATCACTGTCTCCCAAGGTGAAGCCCAGCGCAGTGCACTGGATCTGCTAACGGAGACGCTTCTTCAACTGCACTGCAAGGAAGCCTGGAAAAGCAGGCTCCCTGCATTGCAGTTTATGGGGAACCCCAAACACGGGAAGGGGTTCCCCTTGCTGGGCAGCTAACAGATAACAAACATGCCGACTAATTCACGTACTATTTTCAATATGTTGACGTATTTTCTTCAGACAGTATCTTCAGAGAGATTACTTACTCTTACTAAGTATTGTCACATTTCTTTCCCTAAAGAGTTAAACTAATTCCCAGCCACATCCAAAAGCAGAGTGCCTGCTTTGCCACACCCACACACGTTACCATTAAGTTGTTTTAAAAACTTACAGGCAAAATATAATTGGTGCCTCATTGTTTCTCTCTCTCTTTGGTTTCTATGTTTGTTTATTGGTTGTATTCTGCAGTCGTTTACGTGACTTAGGACATATTTGATTGTTTGTTTTGACGACTGATTTTTCATTATTTTCCTTTTTGTACCCTGTGCTAAAATTAGCTGGCATTTGCTGAAAGGAGAGATATATTAGGATTAGATTCAGCTGTGGGTAACAGAACAGAAACCAACAACAGAGGTTTAAACTAGATAAACGCTTCTTTCTCTTCCACAAAGAAGAGGCCTAGAGAAAGACAGTCCAGAGCTGGCCTTGGACCACTCCATGAAGTTGTGAGGGATACAGCTCCTCTCTGATCGCCCTCTACCAACCCTCCATAGGGCCTCATCCTCACAGTCCCAGGTGGTGGCTGGAACTACAGCCATCAAGTCCAGCAACAGGACAGAGGACAGGAAGAAGATGGAATAGCTGCCTACCTTCACAACACTCCTGTTTGCATCTTCTTGGCCCAAATGTGGTCTCACCAAGGGAGGCTGGACAGTCAGCCCAACTAAAAATCAGGATCTTACTATTCAGGACTAAGGGAAGAAAGGCTATTGAGAGGCAGGCAACCATCTCTTCCACAGACAAGGATAAAGTCACACTGAAGACAATCTTTTCATAAGAATAATCATTATGTAGTTAATCACTAAGTAGTTATCAACTATGGGCACTGTGCTAGGCACTTGATGTGTATTAACTTAATCCTTACCACACCCCTTTGTAAGGGATAACATTACTATCCTTATTTTACAGAGGAGGAAACCAAAGCACAGAGAGGCTAAGTAACTTTACCAAGGTCACGCAGCTAACAGATGGCACAACCTGGATTTGAATGTAGCAGCCTGGCTCCAGAAACCCCAGGACACAACACAGCTGTGAAGACGCTACTCTAACCAGCAATTACAGAACCAAGCCACGGAGGCCCACGGGGTTCTTCCAAGGGGCTCAAGGGCTCAGATGGGGGTGGGGAGGGTGCTGAACCAGAGCTTTCTTCCTTTGTGCCTCTGAATACTTGTTCCGCCATTCAACAAAGGTTCTTTCGTAACACACATTACATTTGTAATGCACTATTTGATGCCTGTGTCTGTCACCCCTTGGGTGACAAAAGTAGGTACTCAAAAGATACTTTCCTGTGAATAAACGCATGTGCCCAGCCTACTCTGCACGAGGCTCCAAGACAGGCGCTGAGAGCATTCAGACAAGATGCAGCTCCTGCCCAATGGCACTTACGGCCCTTCGGACGACACTAACAGGGGCGGGGCGGTGGGGCAGAGCAGGGAACAACAGAGCAGGCAAAGGCAGGGAGCCTCCACAGCAAGAAGTCTGGAGGGGCTAGATCATACTTTGAGAGTCACAAGCAACAAGGGATAAGGTCCTGAAGGTCGGCTGAAGCAGACTTAAAATTCCTCTCAAGTCCAAGGAAATACAGCCTCAGCCCCGAGGTGCTAGGGAGCCACGAGAGGCTGTAAACAGGTGGAGATAGAGTGGCATGTAAAAAGATCGTTCTGGCAGCCTGTGCAGAGGATGGAAGGACGGGCAGAAACCAGAAGCAGGGAGATTCACAGAGAGGATGTCACAGGCCTGGGATGTGGAGAATGGCGCAGATGGGCCTCTGTGGGGTGGACAGAACAACACCTCTGCTCAACAGAAGCAAGAAGGGAAGAGGCGGGCTTGCAGGGCTGAGTAAATGAAACACTGCTTAAGAGGGGCCTACTGGGAAGTCTGAGATGAGGGGTTTGGAAGGGGGTGGGGTGAGATGAAGAACAAGAGGCCCAGGCTCCAGTGTGTGAGCCCCACAGATCGTGCAGGGACCTCCAGGGTAGGGGAAGGGGCGCCTGAGGGGGTCAGTGAGGTGGGCGGAAGGGGGCTGGAGAGGGGCCCTGGCTTACACTGGGGCAGACAGCAGCTGGACGCCTGTAGGCTGTGCTCATGGCTCAGAAATGTCCCAGCCCTGCCAGGAGACTGCCTGGCCTCACTGCCTGTCCCCCCCAGCCCCAGACAGGCTCCCACATCAGGAGCTCTGAGCGCCCCTCCCTGCCTTCTACTCTCCCAGAACCCAAACATACCCACAGCCTCCCCACCACCCCTCAGCCTTTCCCCGCTGGCTGATGAAACACAGGCCAGCAAAGGGTGGGGGTATAAACAGACATCTGCAGGGGGGCCATTAGGAAGCAGGGGATGGGCTGAGGGTGCCCGGGGCGGGTGGGTAGTGGAGGGGATCCAGGAAGCGATCTGAGCCAGCAGGAAGTTACCGTCTGCATTGCTTTGCCCCCAACAGGCCTAATGAGACACAGGTGGTCCCCTGGCCTGGGCCCCCTGACAGTGTAAGCAGCTGCTGGTTCAGTCTGATGGAGGGGGAGGGGGTTCTGCAGCTACAGGGGCGGGGCTGGGGCGGCTGGCAGGGGCCCAGCACATAACTGGGCGGTTGCAGTCTGGGGCAGCAGACACCCGCCGCTCTGAGCTGAACTGGCAGCATGAAGGTACTGGGCCTGGGTGGGAGATTCACGGCCCTGGGGGAGCAACCCCACTCCATGGAGAGGATGCTCGCCAGAGGGGGCTCTTGTGGCCCACCCGAAACTCTTCAGCCGCGAGGGTGCTGAGCCTGTCTCACAGTGAGGTTTCTTGGGAGCAGGAGGAGCCAGTGGGCAGACAAAAGGTTTCTGGTGGGGAGCAGGGCCAAGTGCAGAGAAAGCTGGGCTCTGAGGTGGCGGCGAGGTGACCCTGCTCTCCTGTCACCAGGCCCTCCTGGCCCTGCCGCTGCTTCTGCTTTCCACGCCCCCGTGCATCCCCCAGGCCTCCGGAATCCGGGGAGATGGTAAGCAGCCTGTGTTCACAGCCTGGGCGAGGACAGGCCATTCTGAGCCATCACTTCTGGGAGCCAGGCCCCAGATGGGCCAGGTGATGGTCTTGGAGAGTCCCCGCCTTAAAGAATCTGGTGACTTTTTGTACTTAGAACACCCTGTCCTCCGAGACGGCAGCAAAGTGGGGTGTGGAGGTGCCCGTTAAGCCTCAGTCCCCTTCCCCTCCCCCAGCTCTGGAGAAGTCTTGCCTTCAGCAGCCCCTGGACTGTGACGACATCTACGCCCTGGGCTACCAGACAGACGGTGTGTACCTTATCTACCCCTCGGGCCCCAGCGTGCCTGTGCCTGTCTTCTGTGACATGACCACCGAAGGCGGGAAGTGGACGGTGAGTAGTGGGGACAGAGGCCTGTGTGGCCAAGCTTCACTGCAGTTTGTTCACCTCAACTGGGGTAACAGCACCCACAGCAGTGAGCTGCTGCCAATGCTCAACTCTAGGTGCTGAGAATAGGTTGGTGCGAGGATGGGTAATCCTCACAATAACCCCTGGAGGAAGGTAGTTTTTGCAGATAAGATACCATAAAGCCCAGAGCAGTGAAGTAACTTGCCCAAGGCCACACAGCCAGCACTGAGACTCACACCCAGCAGCTTAAACCCTAGAACCGCCCCCTTCAACCTATTCCTGGCTCTCAGCAGCTGCTCAGAAGGGGCCTAGTGCCAGCAATTGCCTTGTTTAGGGCCCCAGTATCACAGGTCTGTGTGAGGCCCCTGCCCATTGGACCCTTAATTGTCCAGGTCCATCCTCTCTGCTCCAGGTTTTCCAGAAGAGATTCAATGGCTCTGTGAGTTTCTTCCGGGGATGGAACGACTATAAGCTGGGCTTTGGCCGTGCTGACGGGGAGTACTGGCTGGGTAAGGTGGGGCCCAGGCGGGCTGGGGGGCTGCACAGAGCCAGGTCCTGGCTGACTGTTGCCACTCCTGCCAGGACTGCAGAACCTCCACCTCCTGACCCTGAAGCAGAAGTATGAGCTGCGCGTGGACATGGAGGACTTTGAGAACAACACAGCCTATGCCAAGTACGCTGACTTCTCCATCTCCCCCAACGCAATCAGTGCTGAGGAGGATGGCTACACCCTCTATGTGGCGGGCTTCGAGGACGGCGGGGCAGGTATCACCCAGGTGCCAGCGTGAAGGGCTGTGGGGGGAGAGGTGGGGCTGGCACTACCCAGTTGGCCCCTGACCTTCTCAGGCCCCTCCTTTTTCCCTCCTGGCCACGGCTGGCTCCTAGCCAGCTTGGGCCTCAGCCCCAAGGAGCCGCATCCCCTCCACTCCAGGCCACCCTATGAACAGCTGTTTCTCTTCACTGCAGAAGCACAATACCCAACATATGGCTCAGGGAGGGTGCCACATGTCTCGCAGCATCACTCACTGCTGCTGTCACCCTGTCCCTGCCAGCACGGGGCTCTGCTCCCTTCCTCAGCTGCCCCATGCCCCTCTCTGCCAGGTGACTCCCTGTCCTACCACAGTGGCCAGAAGTTCTCCACCTTCGACCGGGACCAGGACCTCTTTGTGCAGAACTGTGCAGCTCTCTCCTCGGGAGCCTTTTGGTTTCGCAGCTGCCACTTTGCCAACCTCAATGGCTTCTACTTGGGTGGCTCCCACCTCTCCTATGCCAATGGCATCAACTGGGCCCAGTGGAAGGGTTTCTACTACTCCCTCAAGCGCACCGAGATGAAAATCCGCCGGACCTGAGGGTCTCACCATTAGCCCCAAGCCTCCCAGCTGCTCTAGGTCTCCATGAGTGCTCCCCTGCAGCCCCTGCCCCACCCCACGGTCCCAACATGTTGGCTCTGCTACTCTCTTAGCACCTGCTTCCCAGGGGGCCTTGGGCTCTGGCCCAGACTGATCCCATCACACCTGGAGTGTCCACCTCTAGAGCCAGGCCTCTGCTCCTCTCCACCTAAAGCCACACTGCCAGCAGCTTCCCAGGCCTCCTTTGAAAGGCACAACCTCCTGACCTGGACCTGGACAGGCTCCACGGTATTCAGTGGCCTCTGCCCTACCCCAGGAGCTGAGTACTGGGAGTTGCTTTCCCAGACTGGGGCTCTGTGTTCCACTTTAGCCAGACTCCTCTGTCTGAGGCCACTCTAGACTGAGCTGGCCAAGTTTGGCTAGTGCCCAGTGCATGCCACGCCACTTGTATGTGGCTCCCAAGCCACTTGTGCCAACCCCTGGGCTGCCTGGCCCCAGTGCCCTGGGTGTTCTGCCTTACTTCCCATCTGGCCCACCCCCTCCAGACCCTGGGGGGGCCCCTTCAGCCACACCCCAGCACTCCCTCTGCTGTTCTCAGAGTAGCTCCCATCCTTTACCTCCCTCCAACTTATTCCTGAGTGAGCACCATGAACCCCCAGCCCCACCACACTATCATATTCAGCTTCCCCTGCCTGCTTATCCGAGGCCCCAAAGCTCAATACCAAAGCTGTAATTTAGCACAGCTACTGCACGCAACCTTCCAACAGCCACAGTCAAGGTATAGATATGAGGTCCCCCCTCCTGCCCTGGGGTTGAGGTTTTGGCCACGTGAGAGGGCAGAGGACAACTCTGTGGGGCCGGATGCAGGTAGGAAGTGGAGCTCTCAATAAACCTCAGGACCTGAAGGAACCTGCCTTTGGCTGTTGTGCATGTGAATGTGCTTGGCCCCCAAACCTGGGAGCTTGGCTCCTCCTTGCTCCCTTACCGATGTCACCGACCTCAACTCCAAAAAGACATCTCAGTTCGGTGCTAAAGGGAACCTTATTTCACAGGCCTCATTTCTATGCCAAAAAGATTGTGTAATAATAACAATAATAATATAATACAGAAAAGAATCACTTGGGGAGTGAGGGTGTCCTGACCCTGTCACAGCTCAGACGTGGCTCAGGTGGCTGCTTAAGGCTGCAAAGTGGGTCTGAAATGAACCTGCAGAACAATCCCACCCGAGCTGCCACTGCTGGGGCCGAAGGCATGCTCCCATGGGAGCTGGGTCTGCCCCTGGCAGTAAGGCATGGGCTGTGGGCCTCAGGGGTCCTGGAGGTCAGGCAGGTCAGCCAGCAGCATTGGGGAGTCCATCTGGATCTCACGCTGCAGGGACTCAATGTCAGCTGGGTTCATGCCGTGGCCCTCAAGCCAGTCAGCAAGCAAGGAGGCTGAGAGTGAGGCCGAGTCTGCCTGGCTGCAGGGGGAAGGGGAGTGGGGAGAGCAGAAGGGAGAGGTACTGTTAGCCTAGGCTGACTCCTCACCCATCCCCCAAGCAATCTCCTCTTACACCAGGAACCCCCACCCCCAGCCCCATTCCAGAAGTCTGATGCAGCCATCTTACCCATCCTGTGTCCCATCAGCCACACCCATGTCAAAAGACTGGTTTAGGAATTCCTCCAGGTCAAAGCCAACACCATAGCCAGCCCCACTGCCCTTTGGAGTGCCTGAGAACACGGGGGGCAAGGGGTCCTCCACCTGCAAGGGATGATGGCAGGTTGCAACACAGGGACCACCAAGAGCAGACTAAGGTCTGCAGGTCTGTCCTGATGCTGCCAGCAACTCCGCCTGGACACCTGCAGGTGACAGCAGCAGCCTTAACAACCACTGGGGGCTGGCCGGGACCCATCCTCTGGCCAGGCATTTCCCCAGAGGCATCCTATCTCCCAATAACCTGCTCACTGGCATTATGCTCCAGTGAGCAAGGGGACAAGTTCAGAGAGATAAAATGCCACCTGCCAATCAGTTTTCATGGAATAAGGATATATCAAGGCCTCTCCCGTCCCCCATCCCCACCAATAAACAAGGACTTCCTAAACCCATTTTCCCTGGGTTCAGATCCCTACATGCCCATAACCAGGCCTCTCCTCTCACCTGCGACTTGGACAGCTGCTGGGTCACCAGGTTGACATCAGGTGACTCGGAGGTGGAGGGCTGAGAGGCACCCCCAGGGTCTGGAGGGAATGGGCCAGACGAGAAGTAAGGCAAAACACCCGCGGCACTGGGGCCAGGCAACCCAGAGGCTGGCACAAGCGGCTGGGGGGCCAGGAGGCTGGAGGTGGCAGTCGGGAGTGGAGCAGGGCCAGGGCCAGGCCCTGGTGGGCTGGCTGGGTGGGGAGCAGGGCCCAGGGGTGGGCAGGCAGACTGTGGGGCAGCACCAGGGGTAGACCCTGCAGGCTGTGGTGGGGCAGTGGGAGGGCTGGTGGGCTTGGTTGGAGGGGGTGCCACAGGGGCTGGGGCTGGGGGCCGAGCCATGCGAGTCCAACGCTCCAACAGGCTGCGGTCATTGTCACTGAGCACCAGCCCAGCCAAGGGATCAGTGGAGGGGCCCCCAGAGGCCCCGGCCCCCCGCTCCTTGCGGCCTCGCTCCTGCCGCCGCCTCTCCCGCTCCTTGGCGCGCTCCTGCCGCCGCCGCCGCTTCTCCTCCCGCTCTCGCTGGCGTTCCTGGGCTGTCACTGGCTTTCGAGGCTCAGGGGCTTCCAGGGGGGCACTAGGGCCATCTGCAGCAAAGTCGGGCAGGGGGAAGGTAAGAGTCTGCAGCTCTGTCCGGGCCAGGAGCCCCTATTTGCCACCCACTCCCTAGCCAGCCATTGCCTCTGCAAGGCACCTCTGAACCGGCTCCGCAGGGACTTGAGTAGGGCAGCTTTGAGGGCAGCTTTGGTGTTGTCGGAGATGGCACCCTCCCTCTTTGGAGGAGCTGGTTCACCGGTTGGCGGGGGTGGCTGCAGGGTCAGATCAATGGTGTCAGGTGAAGGGCCAGGGCATGGCGGAGGGGCTGGCGGGGGTGATTCCATGACACAGTCTCCACTGGGAGCCCAGTGACTGGGCATCTCCACATCGGGGCAGCCAGGCTCACTGGCCACAGGCTGAAGGGAAGGCTGGAAGCGGATCTGCTGGCGGATGCCCTCACGCCGCGCATGGAAGTCCTCAATCTCAGCCACAATGGCCTCCTTAATGCGCTCCCGAGTGAGGGCTTCACGGTCAAAGGCGAAGTCAAAGGGTGGGGCACAGTCAGGCTCATCGTCAGGATCATGGTACTTGGCCAGGAAAGGGTGCCGAAGGGCAGCAGCTGCTGAGATGCGGGCACTGGGCTCAAAACGCAGCATGCGTCCCAGCAGTGAGAGGGCCTGGCGGTCAGCACCTGGATACACTGTCTCCCAGGGCACAGGTTGGCGCGGAGGCAGGCTCTGGATGTACGCCCGCACCCTCTCAGCCCCCACAGCCTGAATCACAGCTGGCGATGGAGTGCCCAGCACCATCATGATCAGCTGCAGCTGGTGCACATAATTTTTGCCTGGGAAGAGCTGGCGCCGGGCCAGCATCTCACCAAAGATGCAGCCTACAGACCACAGGTCAATAGCCTGTGTGTACTCATGAAGTGAGAGCATGAGCTCGGGGGCGCGATACCAGCGTGTGGCCACATACTCAGTCATGAAGTATTGGTGCTCAGCAGGTGAGGTGCACAGGCCCCGGGCCATGCCAAAGTCACCGATCTTGAGCTCGCAGTTCTCATTCACCAACAGATTGGAGGGCTTGAGGTCTCGATGGATGACCTGAGCTGAGTGCATGTATTTCAGACCCCGCAGCAGCTGGTACAGGAAATAGCGCACGTGCTCCAGTGTGAGTGGCTGCGAGGAGTGAATGATCTGGTGCAGGTCACTCTCCATCAGGTCGAGAACAACATAGCTAGAAGGCGCAAGGGGAGAGAGGAAGGGGCAGGGGAGAGAGGTATGGGCTGTCTCACTCATACTCCAGGTATTCACCAGGCCCTCCTGGCTCCAGACAGGTAATGGCCTTATACTCTGAGACTCTGTAGGGGCCAATGGCATGGTATGAAGATCTAGATTCTCTACCTTTTCCATGAACTTATTATGTAAAATTAAATTACTTTCCTCTCCAGACAAAGTTGCCTCATCAGGGAAAAGATAGGGGTTGGACTAAACCAGAGCTAGCTAACAGGTTTAGTTCTGGGGCCGTCTCCATTGTTTGGTGGAGACTATGATAAAAGGCCTATCCATTTTTTGTAGGAAAGTATTTTGTGATTGATTAACATCTGCTGTAGAGAAGGGTACAGTTATAATACTAATGTCCTATGTCCCACATACCAAGATTCTATAAAATTGTAACATCTGTACTCTTCTTGAAGAATCACAGTTGTCCCTGGCAAAGCCCTAAGAGAGCACTGGTCCTGAAATCATGGGAATTTTCCCAGCCTGCCTTACATTAGGCTCAACTCCCCTTCCAGAACTTAACAATATGACCCCAGCCTTTAGAAAAGGTTCCCAACTCCGCTTCTGTCTCCCATCCCTGCTCCTTACACAGATTTGAACTCGCCATAGGGCACTGTAGGTCTCAGGATGTCCTTGATGGCAATGATGTTGTCATGCTTGAAGTGTTTGAGGATCTTCAGCTCCCTGAGAGTCCGCTTGGCATTGGTCACCACATCAAAAGCATTAGGGATCTTCTTAATGGCCACCTGCTGGCCTGGGGAGCAGGGAAAGGCAGGTACCTTAGGGTGGCTGCTAAGTGGCACAAGAGCCCTTTCAACACCTCCCCTCTAGGATGCAAATAACAACAGCAAGCACACATTAAGTACCTAATACGTGCTAGCCCTGTGCTAAACACTTAACATAATCAGATTTTCCCTGCCCATCTATCCTGCAGCATGTGCTAACAGCTCCAAGTTAAGACTGTGGCTCCACTGACTTGTTGGGGGTTGCACAGCTAGTCAGTGGTAAGGGTCTAGACTCTTGGTGCTTGTGCTCATTCTACCTCCCTTCACTTTCTCTCCATCTCAGACCTCACGCCTCCCACCACTAATCCTTCACACCAGTCTCTGGCTCTGGAATACCTTTTTCTTTTAGAAACCAAGGACAAGATCTCCATTCTGGCCTATCTGGGGCTGTCATTTTTCTAAGGAGAAAGTAGGCTGATGAGCTGGCAAAGCCACCACACCAGAGTTTCAGACGACTGTGTCCAACAAAGCCTGGCACCCAGAAGGCACCTAACCAATATCTGTTGAGGTAAACGGAATTTACAACCCAGCTTTCCTTCCTGGCTGTTTGAGAGGCGCAGGTTTTTCACTGCGAACCGGGTTCCACCCCTGTGAGGGGTGCAGGATAGGGAATCTCACCGGTGAGGCGGCGGCGCGCAGACGACACCACCCCGTAGGCCCCATTGCCTATGGTCTCGATGATCTCGTACTCGTCCCCCACGTCGAAGGTCACATCGAAGGAG
The DNA here is from genome assembly GCF_040802235.1 of Manis javanica. Lineage (NCBI taxonomy): Eukaryota > Metazoa > Chordata > Mammalia > Pholidota > Manidae > Manis > Manis javanica. Next base: position 115,410,680 of record NC_133159.1, on the reverse strand, counting down.
CGGGCTTTGAGCAAGGCCAGGTTCTTCGCCGCTACAGAGGCGGCTGTGTGGGCGGGCTCCGCCTTCGCCGGCCCGGGGGGCTCCCCAGAGCCGTCCTCGCCATCTTCTTCCTTCAGGGGCTCGGCCATGGCGTCTGCGTGAAGCTGGTGAGAATGTCCCCCCAAAAACAACTCCGCCCGGCCTCAGTTTCCCCTGGGAGGCTGGGGAGAGGAACCGGGAATTTCCAAATTCGTTTAAGCCCCCAGGGGCCGGGGAAAGAGCGAAAGAGGGCGGCTGGCGCGCAGGAGCCGCCCCACAGCCGGGCTCGGAACCCGGCGCTCAGGTCCGGGCGGAACGCAGGGTCAGAGGTGGGGGAGGCGCCGCGAGGCGCGGTCCAGGAAGAAAGGAAGGGGCGGTGCACTGCGCTCCTCTCGGCCAGCACTCACCCAGCGGCGCCTCACCCCGCCGCCTCCTCCGGGCTCCCGGAGGCCCCGCGCCCCCGGCCTTCAATTCCCAGGGCAGAGGGATTCCAAGTGCCGCTTGTTCACTCTTTCAACGCCGCCGCCACCACCTCCGCGCCGTGTAAAGCCCCGCCAGGCCCCCGCCCCGCCTCCCAAGACCACGCTCCCTTCAGCATCTGGCCAATCGCTGGACGGCCTCTAGGGAGTTCCCACCCTTTCAGCTTGCTGCCTCCAATCCGAGCCCGCCTGTAGGGGAAGCCACGCCTCCTCACGCGCGCGCGCCGCTGTCCTGCTCGAGGGCGGGAGCCGCCCAAAGGGCTCTAAGGCCCTTCTCTGGGGTGCGCTCGGGACCAGGGACCTTCTTCTAACGCATGCGCGTTGGCAGTCCCGGGCGCCGCGTGAATGGAAGGAAACGCCCCGTGCGTACGCGCGCGCATCCTTGCGCTGCTGGGTCTCTGTTGTGGAGTCTAAGCAGGACCCGGGAGCTCGGAGGCTTTGACGTGCCTGGCGCTGTTACCTTGGCAGCTGGCTCACGACATCCCCTCCTTTAGGCTCCTCTTCCCTTGCCAGTACCGATCGCCCAGGGGAGTGTGACCCGATTGGTCCCGGGAGCCCGTCATCGCTGAAGAGAGTGGCCTCTCACGTCTGAGCACAGAGATCCTCATCCCCAGGATTCTAGAGCGTCCGACCTGAAGCCGTCACTGACTTCCGGTGACTGATCCTTTCCTTTACAGCTTCTGGCGCCCCTAGGCCTAAGCTTGGAATTTCCTAGTTTCCGGTGTTTTCTATCCGTGTGGTCGGTCTCTCCCACGACTAACCACACTTTGGGCCGTGACGGAGCTGAGGGGGCAGCAGGCTCTGCCCTCCAACCTCTACCCCTTTGCGGAGCCCTCGGGTCAGCTGAGCCCAGAGGGGTCAGAGCTTCCCCTGGAACACACGTACCCTGATCCACTCCAGCTCCGATAGTTCATTCATTCATTTATCAAATATTTATCCACCACCTCTCAAAGGCCTGGTGCTAGGGAGGTAGAGGTGACTCGGTGGGCAGTGTTAGCTGGAAGAAAAGGTTTTCAGCAGGGAGATCGAAGTAGGGCTATAAGGAGGAAGGTTTTGAGTTAGGACTGCAAAGATGACTGTGTTTCACCCAAGTGAGAAGTGAAGGAAGGGCCCCGGAGCTGGACAGAAACGCAGGCTCTGCAGGTTCTTCCTTTGCCCTGAATAATGACTGGTGCGTGGAACCCAGTTGTTTGAGTGCCAGACTGAGGGTTGCAAACTAGTGGCCAAAGAGTGGGTTCAGACTAGAAATGAATTTTGGTAAGTTTTAAACATTTTTTTTAGTTTTTAATTTTTTTAAACATTTTTTAAATTTCTTGTTTTGTTTATATCTCCCAATGCGGTGTTTTTATTTTTAAACTTTTTACTAAAACATTTAAGTTCTTCATAAGTGTACAGCTCAGTTTTCACAAACTTAATGCATCAGTGTATTGAATTAAGATGGGAAAAAAACATTACCAGCTTCTCCCAAGCTCCTTGCTTTTCTAGTAGTGACAGGTTTTTTTCTTCCTGTACTTTTTTTTTTTGCATTAAATTTTAAGAGGTGTATTGGGATCCATATATTTAGAATGGTAGATACTGCATTCCAAAACAAAAACATAAGAAAAAATATATTTAGGAGTTTCAGGTCTGCCCCAGGACAAGTAGCATCTAGTAATTAAACATATAAAGATATATGGGCCTCCTAAGTTAAGGTTAAACTGTAAATTTGTTTTTTATATTCCTAACAGCATAGCAACAAGCCAACTTACTGGTTACACGATTTGCATTGAATATTAATAAAGAAACCATACTCATGAAGAGGATATTTTCTGTCACTGAGGTCTGGAAGTATTTCTTTGACAGCCTTTCTTTAGGTGATACAGTAAACAATCTTTCCTAACTCTAAAATGAGCAATACAAGGCCTGTGGTATCCCTCAGTGTAGGTAGAGGGCATACGAAAACAGGACACATAAACACATCTTTTCAAAGAACGGAATAGACAGCTGTATGATGGGCCAGTCTGACTCAGGAATAAAGCATAAAATAAGGGAAGAGACTTACAAATTGTGTATCCTTTAAGTACTTCTTCATAAATATTTCAACTAGGCTAGGTCTACAAGTTACAGATGTTCTCATTCAACACTCTCTGGCAAAAACTCCCAGATTCTCATTTGCTTATCAATCCACTATGAGCTGCTTTGCCTATATCCCCAGTAGGCCCTAACTCTGTTCTGAAAAAGTCATCAATTGTAGAGCTCCCCAGTTCATCACAGTCCACACCATTCCCTAATGCCTCCCCAGCACAGTCCAAATATCAGATACCATTTATCATTGTACTTACACCACTGTTTTCTACATACTATTAAAAGCAGGAAAACTAAAGAGGCTGAAGGCCATGTATCTCAAAGAGAGAGAAAGAGAGACCAAGCATATCTCTTTGTGGGAATGATGACTATCATACACATTATATACAAATGTTCAACTCTTGGCTTATATATCCTACCTGGCCACTGTGGGCATTTGAGTTCACAATATCTGGTTTAGGCTACTGGGAGCCTTTGAAGAGTTTTGAGGAGGAAAATTCCCTTAAGAATTGCCTTCCCAAAAGAGTACTTTTGGCAAACAGCATTTTGTTTATCCATTCAATGAGACTGGAGGCAAGGAGGTGATTTTTGTGACAGTCCAGGTGAAAGCCACAATAGAATCTGGACTAGACAGTGGGAATACAGAACATGGGTCTCAGAAAGGTATGTGGAGGGAGCTCAGTGCAGGAGGCAGGGGCGGCATCAGGGTTTTCTAGGTAGATGGTGGAGCTATCGCCAAGATGGGGACCTTGGAAGAGGAACAGTGTGGAGGTGAGTGATGAACTCTGTGGTGGGTGCTCTGAGGGTCCTTTAGTCACATCCCATGGCACGGTGGTCCCCATCTCTGATCCAAGCCTGAGGCCTCCGAGTTTCAAATCCTTAAGCCCATCATTCTGGGAGCATTGGGGTGCTCTCCATGTCCTGCTCCTTCCAACAGCCTCCAGGACCCTTCTGTCAGTAGTCCCAGCAGAGGTTCAGGTGCGGCCTCTCACTGGACAGGCTCAGCCAGGGAGGGAATGTGCTGACTGGTCAGACTTGAGTCACCCGTCTGCCTCTGTAAGGGGAGGGGATCCCAGCCCCAACCAAACACCTCAAACTGAGCAGCTCAGGGCCGTTTCTCCAAAGGAAACCTGGGCTTTAAGGAAGGTGGATGGATGCTGGGCCAGTAGGAATAGCAGATGCGCCCTGCCCTTCCACACCCTCTTCTACCTGAGGAGTTTGAGGAGCACAGGGTGGATCTCCATCTGGGAAGCTACTATACCAATGTCGTGACCTCCTCCAATCCCAACACCTTTTAGCCTTAAGAAGACATTCCTTGGGATCAGAAACCCCTGGGTTTGAATCCTGCTCTGGCCTACCATGGTCAAGGCATTCTTTATCATCTGTGCTATGTGCCGGAGTCTTAACTGGGAGCTTGCAGTTCTAGCCCACTCTTCACAGAGAGACCAGTTCTCATCCAGGCAGCTACTGTCCCTCATGATATAGGCCAAGGTGGTGCTCAGGCACTGGGGAGGTAGGAGATAGACACCCAGCTGTGGAAGTTGGGAATGGACCTCTCAGTTGGGGCCTGTCTTGCCTAAGGGGGATTGCCCCAAGGCAAGTTCACTCTGGATTCAGTGAGACTAAATAACAATAATGGAACGTTAGGGATAAAAGGGTTTATACCAAGCTTTATTCTCATGGTGGCGATCGAGTGCTGGAATCACATCTGTCTCTGGGTGGAACTCTTTATATATAGTCACACCAACAGCAATGGCTCATTGCTAATGGGTGTGTGAGCATTAGCCTGCCCAGTAGGCTAATTATTACTCCACTGAGTAGCTAGTCAGGTGAGGAACTTTCATTATCCCTACAGGGCCTGAAGCACAAGCATGTGTCAGCCAGGCGAAAGTCCAGCAGAAAGGCAGGAGGGAAGGAGGCAGAAGAGGTAGGTCTGAGTGTAGAGGGCCCCAAGGCCATGGGGAGTGCCAGGACAGGACAACCCTGACCTCAATGTTTCATGTGTAAAGAGCATGTTCACACTTCCTGTCTCACAGGAGAGTTTCAGCCCCGGGCAAGTTCACTATGGATTCAGTGAGACCAAGAAAGGGCAGTGGAATATTCTTGGGGTAAAAGGGTTTATACCCAGCTTTATTATCATGGCAGAAGGTCAAACAGTAGAATCACATCTGCATCCAGAAGTCTGCAAGTCATCTAAGTTGGGGCCTGTCTTACCTGCGGGGGATTGCCCCCAGGCAAGTTCACTCTGGATTTCGGTGAGACTAAATAACAATCCACCTCTGTCTCTGCCTCCACCCAGAGCACTGGGCAGAGTTCTTTATATAGTGACTCAGTCAATAATAGCTAATTGCTTGCAGGTGTGGAAGCAGTGGTTTAGCAGTAGACTGATTACTTCATCAAGTAGTTTAGGGTCAGGTGAGGATCCTGGCCATAGGAACTTCCATTTTCCCCACACTCCAACCCTCCAGGATTCTTACACAATCTACATACCCTCAATCTTCCCCAATGGTCCACATGTGGGAAAGCTGGAGCATTGCAACCAGATTCCACAACAGCAACAGAGGACAACAACACAGAGATAATAACAAAAATTATGATAAAGGTAAAAAAATTATAATAATCCTCAAGCCTGAGAAGATCAATTGCCACCAACTGGTCATTCCAGCTGTATTCACACCAGTTCCACTCAGATGAGTTCATGACTTGCACTTTCTGTGGGAGAAATCAATCTTCTATAATGGTCCCTGTGCAAGAAAGCTGAAACCTTGTAACAAACAATAATAATAATAATAGTTGTCCTCAAGCCCATGGAGAATGATTGGCACCAAGTAGTCATCCCAGCTATATTCAAAGTAGTCCAAGTTCATAATTTGCACTTTACATGGGAGGCCAGTATAGGCACTGATAGGGAAATCTGTGCACCCCAACAAGTAGCAGTTTTTTGCTAGGGTGGATTGGAGGGCAATAGAAGAGATTAACCTTAAGGGCAATAAGACATGTTTTAATGACACCAACACAGGAAAATCTTGTCCATCAGGTAAGATGCATGCAAGAGAGTGGTCCTGTGATAGGACAGTGGCAGGAAGGGGTGTCCTGTCTAGGTCTAATAAAAGTCTATACCATACCTTTACCCCTTTCCCTGTGGGGGTTACTGAGGGGTCTGTATATAGTGCTACTGGAGGTGCATGCACTGACCATAATGATAAAACAAAACTCCTTCCTAAGATGCTCCTATCTTCTGTCTGTTTAGAATGTACTGTCATGGTCTTTGGGGGTCATTCTGCTGTTACTCCAGAAATACAGAAGAGGCCAACTTCCCCATCTCTGATCCAGATAGAACAAGTCCATCCCCCACTACTACATCCCAAAGATGTATGTACCAAGCTGACAGTGACTCTGAGGGCTTCTGCCAAAGCCAAGAGCCCAAATTCACCAGCTCAGCCTGAGTATAGGGGTGGAGCATAGAGTGCTCCACGACCTGGGGAGGGGGCCTGCACCTCTCCCAGAGGAATCCACAGTTACTGTATCTTTAATTTCTTGACTACAACCAGGTGGGCTTTCAATAGAAGAGGGGTCAGTGCCTCCAGCACCACCCCTTCATTCTTCCCCGGCTCCTCCTCCATTTCCTAGGCTTTCTCTCCACTCCCCTGAGTGCCTCCTCTATGCATTTTCTACAGTGCTTCACAGCAATGCTAGCTCAGTCTACAACAGCTCTCTTACCTCAATATTTTGCAGCTGGCATTCTTGTGCTGTCTCTTCCTGTGCTTCCCTCAGGAGTATGTCCTTCTCCACATCCTTTGCCTCCTTCAGAGCACCTGGCAGCACTGCTGTCTCATTCTGTACGGAAAGTTTTACCTCCTCCACTAGACCTCACAGCTCGTTTTTGGACTGCCTCTCCTTGTGCTTTTTTCAGGGGATATGTCCTTCTCTCTCACGGCTTTTACCTCTTCCACAGTGCCTCACAGCAATACCATTTCATTTTTCAACAAATCTTTTACTTCATGGCATCTTGTAGCTCATGTTCTTGTGCTGCCTCCTTTCATATCAACACGATTTCATTCTTCAACGAATCCACAGCACTTTGTGGCTCACATTCTCATGCTGCCATTTCTTGTGTCTCTCCCAGGAGCATGTTCTTCTCAGCTGTAACCTTTTTTAATACTGTGAGAAACAATCAACCCATGGTTCCTGCTGCCTCCCAGGCAATCTTTTTCTCAAAGGACCTCCTTGTTATGCTGAGGGCCAGACACCTCTACTGCCTCAGGTGTCACCTCCACCTTCCCCCAGTCCTGGGGCATGGCCCAGTCCTCTAGGAGGCAAGCCACCTCAGACCACGTGCCCACTGGGGAACACTTGAATGTCTCCCATTCACAGGGGCAGCCTGCTGAAATACCCCTCCCATGAGGGCAGCCTGTTCCATTCTTCAATCTACAGTGAATTCTACTGACTACACCAACTATCACACCTAAGGATTTCAGCCCCAGGCAAGTTTGCTATGGATTCAGTGAGACCAAGAAATGGCAGTGGAACATTCTTGGGATAAAAGCATTTATACCCAGCTTTATTCTCATGGTGGTAGGTTGATTTCTAGGATCCCATCTGCATCCAGCAGTCTGCAGGTCCACCTCCATCTCTGCCTCCACCCCTGCCCAGAGCACTGGATAGAGCTCTCTATATAGTGACTCAGTCAATAATAGCTCATTGCCTATGGGTGTGGAAGCAGTAGCCTAGCAGCAGGCCAATTACATCATCAAGTAGTTTAAGGTCAGGTGAGGATCCTGGCCATAGGAACTTCCATTTTCCCTACACCTCCCTAGCTGAGTTTTATGGATTCAAAAAATGATAGGAAAGCACCTGGCACAGAGCTTGGCCCTTCAGAGGTGCTGTCATTACTGGTCACGACTGTCATTAGTGGAGTCATTGTCATGGTTCGCAGCTGAGAAAATGAGCTCAGTGGGGGGAGAGAGTGAGTGACCAAGGCCAAAAAGCATGGATGTGGGAGTGTGGGGACAGGCTGCCTCTGCCTCCGGGACTCCTGTATCCAGTTTCCATTCTTTGCACGCAGACACACCTCTCTACCTAATATTGAAAGCTTTGAGTAATCTGGTTCAGTCACTCAGTGAGTGGCTGGGAGCCCATGTGACCAGGGCCCAGCTAACAACTATACCTACAGAGGCCAGTGGGAGCTGCTCCTGAGGCCCCACTCTTTCAAGGACAGGCAGTTGTTGGTCTGTGGGACCTCCTCCCGCTCTCCTTCCCTGCTTTCCTCAGCCAGCCCTATTGCTCCTGGAGCCTCCTATGGACAGGGTGGCCTGTGGACATTGCAGACAGAATGTCCCTCCCAAGAAGGAGCCAGGTTAGCAGATGAAACTGTTATGAATATGGCCTGCTCTCAATAGGTGTCAGTGTGCAGGCTGGTGAGGGGATTTTGAGAACTCCCTCCCTGAGATCAGAGAACTCTCCATGGAGGTAAAAACTGAGGTGTGACCTAAGCTGGTGACCTTAGAAACCTCAGCCCTCTCTGAACCTCAGTTTCCTCTTCTGTGTAATGAGGCTAGTGATCTGTTCCCCCAGCACACAGGGAGTCTCCCCAGGGATGAAAACTGGGAGTTGATCTAAATTATAACATTCCAGGCCTGATTTGAACATGGATTCTGGTGTTAACTGCACAAATGGCAGGTGCTGGGAGTGAGCAGAACTGTGAGAAGGCTAGAGGAAGGTGCCTAAGGTAAGGATTGGGGGAAAAGTAAGGCAAACCAGGGCAGGTCATTCTCTCAGCCTTTATCCTGGAAGTTAAGATTGCATCAGGATGCAAGTAACAGAAACCCACTAACTATGAAGATTTATTCTTTTTTCCATCATAAGACCTCCAAAGGGCTTTATTGACCTTGATTTAGCTTCTCAATAATACTTGTCAGGGACTAAGGCTCTACTTTTTTGTTTTGCCAGCATCCTCATGACATTTTGCCTGTCTTAATTCGTGACCACAGGATGGCTGCTGCACTCCAGCCATCACATTCATGCTCCACCCAGGAGAAAGGAGAAAGACATGGTGCTACATCTGTCCCTCATTATCACAAGAGCAAATGATAGCCCCCAACAGACGTTTACAACTTCTTGGTAGCCCCCAACAGACATTTATAGCTCCTTAGACAGAACTATATAACAAGGCCACTCCCAGCTGCAAGGAAGGCTCAGAAATCAAGTGCTTGGATAGGCAAGTGCTGCCCCCCAAACCAGGGTTTATTAGAAAGGAAGAAGTGGAGAACAGATATTGAGTACGTAGCTCCCAGGTGAAAGGAGCAAAGCAGATCTAATGTTCAAGAGGGCAGGTGGGAGCCACCCTAGAGCCCACGACCAAGATGAGCCTCTCCAAGGGGACCCTGGAGCTGCCAGCCTACAGTGGGGGGCTAGATATCCCTACTCAGGGTCCATGGTCTCCCCAGTGCAACCACCCTCATCTCTTCCAGCCCTGAGGGTTCCCATCCTCTTTCTAAAAGGTAGAAGGCACCAAGGCCTCACTTGGCCTGAGCCTAGTGTCTCCCAGGTGACAAGCAGTAATGGCCATGGGTGGGTGTGAGGCAGGGGCTGGCTGGCAGCTTTGACCTGGCCCCCCTGATCTCCACCTATCACTGCCAAGCCCGAAAGGCCATACACTGTGACACATGTGCACACTGGCAGTTACATGGCCGTGTCCACATGTGCACACAGTCTGCTTAGGTTCACAGAAATACAGACACGCTCATACCCACACGGGGAGGGACTCACAAGGTACAGGGACAGTGCTGTACACGTACGTGCACAGGGATGCAGGGACACACAGACAGCACTGTTATATTCACTCTTACCTTCATACATGCACAGAGGTTTGCATGGCCAGGGGTGCACGTACACACAGGGACACACACTGGGATACACCCTCTGGGAACACACACATGCAAGGACACACACACATGCACACCCCTTTGTTCTTCCAATCCTTCTACTTGGTCTGTTTCTGACTCAGCACAGTGTCCAGGACAAGCTGCCTCTATCACCATACATCAAAGGAAAATAGGAACAACTTCTGCCTGGAAGTGCCTTGCATGCCAGACATCAGGTGAGCAATGCTTAACCCAGCCAGGAAAGGCCTTCATGGGGGGCGGGACTTACATACTCCCCAGCTCCGGAAGCAGAGAGGGGGCTGATCAGCAACCAGGCAGTGTGGCCGGACTGCAGGACACAGGACGGGGCAGAGCTGGACCTCAGTTCAGCCAGTATTTGCATGCCAGCATCCCTGCAGGAAAAGGGCTACCCCAAGACCAGCCTGTGTGTTGAGAGGTTTTGGTGGCAGGGAGAGCAGAAGCCTGCAGGGAAGTCGCTGTCCCTGGCTTGCAGAGATCCGGGTGGGTGGGCTGACCTCGTGGCCAGATGGCTTCAGCTTGGGGCCATTTGCAGTTTCTCAGCACCTCTCCTCTTCACCCCTGCTTCTGCCAGCGGACACACCCAAGCTGATCACAGATCTTGGGGTGAGGGTGGGGTTGGTCACATCTGTCACTGTGCCTGGAGTTCCACAGTAGTCACTGCAATCATGTGTCATCTCAAGAGAACTCTATAGTGGGCAAACACACAGGCAGACAGCCCCCATCCAAGAATGTTCCTGAGGCTGGCCTGTGCTTGCCCTGGGTCTGGGATGGAAAATTGTATCTTCTCTGTCCTCAGAAAGATCGACACAGGATGGATGTCCTCAGGGTTGCCAACCTTAGGGCCACAAGCCCCTCCTGAGTCCCCTCCTCCTGGTCTTCTGCCCCTGTCTGGCCTGCTGGTGTCTAGAAGCTCAGCCTGGGCCTCACCCTCACCCTCACCGTCACCCCCACAACTGATGTACCGCTTCCAATACAGGCCCAAATCCAAAACTTTAGTCACTCCTATGACAATACTGAGTACCTACTGTGTGCCTGGCCGTAGGGACTCAGCAGTGAACAAAGCAGACGCGAATCCCTGCACTAGAGGAGCTCAGATTTTGGTTGGGAGAGAGCAACAAATAAATTGACTCCGTTGCATAGTGTCTTTGAAGGTGATTAGCGCCATGCAGGAAAACAAAGCAGGGGCTGGAGGCGGGAAGTGCTGATGCGGAGAGGTGGTTATGACTTTAAGTAGCATGGTCAGGGAAGGCTGACAGATGGTGACAATGGAGCAAGGACTGGAAGGAGGAGAGGGAGTGAGCCCTGTGCAGACATGAGGGAAGAGCATTCCTGGCAGAGGGAACAGCAAGTGCCAAAGCCCTGAGGCAGGAGTGGGCCTGGCCTGCGTGTGAAACCGTGAGGAAGCTGGAGCTGCGGCACAGCGAGGAGGGGAGGTGGGGCAGGAGAAGTATCATTTTTACCACTGGCTAGTCCCAGCCATTGTCATTTCACGCCCAGGCTGTTGCAGTCACCTCCTGCTGTCCCCTTCGCTCCTTCTCTTGCTCCTGGAACCCATTCTGTGCACAGCAGCCTGAGGGCTCTTTTGAAAAACACAGATCAGCTCGCACCCCTGCAATGCCTCCCCACTCCTCGGAATAAAGGGAGATAGAAGAGGTGGCAGTGGCGAAGGGCGCCGCCTCTCCAAGGCCTGCGGCCAAGTCCAGGGTGTGGCGGCAGTGGCAGCTCGCCTGGTTTCCTGTGAGGTCACCCCTTTCACCGTCTGTGACCTGCCCCCTGCCCAGCTTCCTCTCAGATCTGCTGGGCAGGGCTGGAGGAAATGGCCAAGGGGGTGTGCAGGTCCAGGGGCAGCTAGAGTGTGGGCTGGGCAGGGGGGTGCTGGTAGGGATCAGGCCCTGAGCACCCCTGGGGGAGGAAATGGCCAGGGGGGCGGCACCCTCTGGGGACTGGAACGGAGCCTTCCAGAAGCAGTCACAGTCCTCCACCCTCCCCTTCCTAGTCCCTGTAGGCATGGTTGTCAGATAAACTACACGATGCCCAGTTAAGTTTGAATTTCCAATAAACAACAAATCGTTCTTTAGGTATGGATGTTCTAAATACTGAGCGCATCTTGTATTGTCATCTGCTAAATCTGGCGCCCTACCTGGATGGCCACGTCTGCCTTGACCCTGGGCTCCCGGCTCTCTCCAGCCCCACAGTCACTTCCCCACGTGGTGCCAGGGCCCCTCACCTCTCTCCTCAGCTCGAAACCCTCCAGCCATTCTGAGCTCTGTTGGCCTGGCCTGGCACTCTCTAAACCCATCTCCTATGCCCTGTGGTATGCTGGCAAAGTGGCATTTGCCTATTTCCTGGTGTAACCACTGCCTCTATGGCTGATTTCAAGCTACCAACGTGACATCCCTGAAGGCATAGTTGTGCAAAATTGTCTCTCCTGAGTCAGTGCAAGCCAGGCTGGTCCGCCTCTCACTCTCCACAGGCCACCTCCTTGTGTGATTCACCCCTCCACTTCTTTCTGGACTTTGCTCAAAATCTCCTCCTCAGAGGGGACATCTCGGAAACCCCCATCACTCTCAAGCCCTTTATCCTGCTTTACTCTTTGCTTCATAGCTCTTAGCATTGTTTTGAATTATTTTGAACATCTGTTTTCTTGTTTGTCTCTCACCGCAATGTCAACTCATTGAGGGCAGGGGCTCTGTCTGTCTTGTTTTCAATTTTTTCCCAAGCACCTAACAGAGTGGCTTCTTAGCAATACCTGTTGAGTGAAAGATAACTCTGGGCTCAGCAGCTTGGCTCACGTGACCTTGAAGTTCATGTTTTATGCTTTGTCAAAGCAACCTGATATGTCTACAGCAGTCCCACCTGAGCAGCTTGTTCCTTATGCCCCCACTGAGACCACCCCCTGCAGGAGCCAGTCAGACTCAGGGATTCTAGTCCTGCTCTATCCCCCTTGCTGTGCAACATTGCTGAGGCTCTGTCCATCTCTGGGCCTCTGGTTTTGTCCCCTGTAAGGGAGCCATTAACTCCGACCTCCTGGGTTATTGTGGGGACCGTGTGGCTGGCCAGCTGGGACAGCACTCTACAATGTCTGTAGCCCCTGAGTGCAGCACCAGTAACTCCACCCACCCTGCCATTTCTCCGAGGGGAAAATAACTTGTAGTTGTTAGAAACACCCTAGAACTATCAAAAGTACTTGTAATTAGGGATACAAGATGTAAAAATATAACCAGTGATCCTTTTTTTACACGTTAAGATGTAATTTTATATGCTATGATGTAAAAACATAACTCACAGGGTTTTGGGGTTTTTTCCCCTTTCAAGTCATTTAAACTCAATAATCTGTCAAAAAGTCAATAAATAAATATCAACTTACATTTTGGGGGGATTATTCTGTAACCCCATTTTTAAAAATTGCAAATTTTCACAAAGTAGAAAAGAGAATGGAAGAAGCCACTTAGCCATGCATCCTCCACTTAGAGGGGTCCCTCCACCGAATGGAGGCCTTTGCACGGCTTTGTCTCATCCAGGACACTTCGTTTCTTTTGTTTTGAATCATGTGTCCAGTGTCCCTTTTCCCAGCCTTGGTGACTTCAGTCCATTTAAAAATTATGTCACTCTAAAGTCTCCTAGTTCTCAACAGAATCTCTTCCCAGAGAGCCTCTCCCAGTACCGCCTGGCCCCTTTCTCCCTTCCCTTCACCCCTTGTCTCTCTCCTGGGCTGGAATTCCGGAGAGGCTGAGAGGGGTGATGTCTCTTGGGGGGGGGGGGACAAAAAAACCCACCTGTCCAGGACCATGGAGAACAACCAGCACCTGCTGTCCCTCCCACAAGCGGGTCAGGCCACCCCTGTGCCACCAAGGGACCCAGAGCTGAGGGCTTAAACATCAACAGCCACAAATGGGCTTCCTTTGACCTACACAGTTGTCATCTTAAAACACCCAAGATGAAATTACTGCATGTGGAGATTTCCCAGCTGTCTTTTAAGAAGCAAAAGTTCAGACAACTGTGGACCCCAACACCTACAACCAGGGCTGATTCTCTGTGGGCACGTGGCAGGTGTCCATGAGGATTGTGGGGCATACATTTTGGTCACATTTGATCATATTCTGATTAGATTGGTCCATGTCCTGCCACATGAGTCATTCAATATTTTAAATGCCACCACCGCCCTCCAGTTGCCTGGAACTAAGTACACTTTATTCTTCCCTTGATTATTGCCATGCTTAACTGTTGTATTTTCTTAAAGCAGAAAAATATTCCTGGTGGCCATGTCTTCCAACAGAGGAAGGCAACAAAAGCTGGATGTGGATATGTGCTTCTTAAGATCAGTAGAAGAAAGCATGGTTCTTCATGGCAGGGAAGAATTAGCTAACTCACCACGCACTCTAACTGCCTAACCTGTCCTGTGGAGGCTGGAAAAATAAATTCCCATGTTCCCAGCCTCCCTTGCAGCTAGAAGTTGTCCTGTGACTCAGTTCTGGTTAATGGGTTTTGGATGAGATCAGCAATGTGTATAGGATGTTCCATCCTACATAAAGTCTTGCTGGGAATCCCCTTGTCTTCTCCCACCTTCTTCTTTCTAGAACATGGCACTAGACCTGGAGCTGAATAAGCTATCCTGTGGTCATGAGGAAAAAGCCACATGCAAAGAAGGTGGCGTGGGAAGACAGAGGGAACCTGGGTCCCTGATGGCACAGTCAAGCCACCCAGTCAGTTCTGGATGGTCTTGATGTTTGAGATAAATGACCCTTATGTATTTAAGCCCCAAATGCAACCTAACTGCCACACCATGTGCCTAACATGTGAACTCCTGGTATGCTTCACTTATCTGCCCAGGTTTGGCTGACATTGAGTTTGTGTCCCTGGATTAATGATGAAAGTTTTTTAAAGACCTACAGTGTTTCCCAGAATTTGGCCAGCAATTTTTCTGTCTACAAGTAAGCTGAACTCCAATTACATTCTCATCTTCACGGTGGAGACTGTTGCTACCAATTGCTGAGCCCTGCTAGGTAATGTTGTCAGGCAATCTAATCTGGGGAGATCTCACTATACAATGAGACCTCAACCTGGGAGACGGTTCTTGACTCTGACCAAGGAAGAATTTTTGAACAGGTTTGATGAGTGTGGCTAAGGAAGGAATTCATTAAAGCAAGAGTGGTAAGAAGGGTGACAGCCATGCAGGCAGCAGAGAGAGCAAGGAAGAACATAGGGAGGGAAGGGAAGTTCATTGAACTCCTGCTTGGCATAGGACAGATCCCTTGCCAACTCCTAAAGCCAGGGTCACCTGGCACCCTGTGTCCCTTGAATCTGCATGGTATGGGAACTAAGCCCCTACAGCCCCAAGATTTTGGGGAGCTGCAGAGCATTAGGTGGAGTGAGATGATGTTCTGAGAACTTCCCAAAGTAGAGAGACTTTTGGGCAGGCTACCAAAGAGCATAACTGTACAGCTGCCATCCTGTCTGGGTCACCAACATGATGGAAACCTCCAGTCAAATCAGAGATCTCAGCAGCCCTTCCCTATTTGTCTGAAGCAGAAGAGGGAGAGGGAAGACTTGTGCTTAAGTCTAGAGACCTGAATGAAGTAGCAGAGTAACAAAGGAGCTTGGGTAGGCTTGGAAGAGCATGAAGACAAAACATAAGTTGAACAGCAACAAGGCTTTAGTACACACTCAGAGATAGGAGAGTGCGGTTGAGAGAAGGTGCACTTAAAGGCTTCAGATTTGATTTTTTAAAGATTTCGAGAATGGGATGAATGGCCAAGGGAATGTAGGCTGTTGTGTGGTTGCCTGATGTCCATCCCTGGTGAGAGACATTAACATAATCAGCTCTCCAGATATTCTGAAAGATAAACTTAACACAAGGAATTTATTGATCCTGTTCTTCTCCAAGATACTGGTTGTCCTCAAGCAGTGAGAACATATCATTTAGGACTACTTGCCCTGCCTTAAGTTAGGGTCAGTTGCTAGCTGATAACCATAAAGTATGTTAGGAATCTTACCTCCTAACTCCTGGTTTTTAAAATGGGATCTTACTTAAGATGGGGTCCCTCCTGTTCTTACTATACTATTTATATTTAGGCATTTTTCATCATAGGCAGGAAAAATTAATCATGATGCTTGTCCCATGTCCCTGCTCTACTTCAGTAGGAGTTTATGGTACCCATTTTCCTGGCAACTGAGATGCAGAAGTTAGGCACTCAGCCCAAGGTCACAGAGTTAGTGAAGGGCAGAGACTGGATTGGAATGCAGGGCTGTCCGACTCACTTCTATACAATTCCCTCTGCTGATTAACTCCTGGAAGAAACTGCTCCAGGCACTTCCTCCCTTGAACCTCAGAGTTAAAGAGAGCACACTTGCTCAAGGCCAGTTTGGAGATGCCAGGGATTCCCCAGCTCTTCAAATGACTTAAAGGGAGAATGAGACAGTCCAGGCGTTGCCTTCTCACTAATGTAGATGTTGAGGCCCAGAGTAAGGCAATGATGTGCCCAGTATCACACTGAAATGGGAGATGGACTGGAGATGGAAACCGAGGGCTCTGCACCATATCTTGGGCTCTGCCCCAGACTCAGATCTGCCTATTTTATTGGGCTGGTGGAGGCCAGGGTTCCTGAGTCTCCTCCTTCTCCCCAGCTCTAGCCTCTGGCTGGAACCTGAGAGTTCTGCCCTGGCCCATAAGGCCCCAGGGCCCCCCACCAAGTGCCCCTCAAAGAACTTCATTCCTTTGTTTACTTACTTGTGCTGTCACTTGACAAGCATTCAGTCAGTGGCTCCGATGTGCCCAGCTTCCACAGGGTTCCTGAGTATGGGCAGGCAGAATGAGTCAGACCACAGCCTCTTTGTGGTAGGACTGTGACTGGGGGGCTGAGGGGCCCAGAGTAGGCCTCCGGACTAACACGGGGTCAGAAAAAAGCAGTGGGGACAAGGGGACATTTATCTGGATCTTGAAATCCAGTAAGAAGCCTTCAGGCAGAAAAGGTAGAAGGGATGTTCCAGGTGTGGAGAAACAGCATGTGCAAAGACAGTGTGATGTACTGACTGCCACTGAATTGTACACTTAGAATTGGTTAGTTTTAGGTTATGTGAATTATGCCTCAATAAGAAGTAAGTACACAAAAATTTTTAAGAAGGTGTGTGTGCAAGCATTGTGAACATAGTTTTGCCCTTTTTTACAAATCAAGATGGAGTCACATTTGTCAGACAATCAAAAGGGGGTGGAGTGGACCTTGTGCAGACAGGGCCAAACACATCCTCCCTCTAATGCGGACTTGAACTTTAAACTATGTTAACCCAGTGTCTCAAGGACCAATGTGACTGAATTCTGCTGACTGCGATCTTGTGGCTTTTCAAAATACCAGCCGCAGACTATAACCTCGTAGTCCTAAGATTCCCCCTATCAATCCTTAATTAGCAGCATCATCACTTTTCACAAACAACTTACATGATTCCTTAACCTTGCAGTTTTTGCCTTTATATACTTCCTCCAATTTGTCACCAGATGGAACACAATTCAAGTGTACCCTGCATCTTTGCCTACCAGGCTGCAGCCCTGACAAGCCCTGAGTAAAACACTGTCTGGTTAACCTGACCAGAATCTTCACTTCTTAGTGGGCAGCAGCCAGGACTGGAGCTGAGGGGCAGGAGGAGGCAGGGCAGCTGCCAGAGGTTCCAGAGGGACCCAACAGGTCACAGAGGGCTTTGTCATTGCATCACTTGAGAAATTCAACCTTGGGCCTGGCCTGGGCCCCACTGCACAGGGAGCCACAGGCCAACTGGTGTGGCTGCCCCGCCCCCCAACCCTGCTGAATAGCTGAGAGGCTGAGCTGGAGCACAGACAGTCGGGGTTGTGAGAGGAACAATTGGGGGTCTTGGAGTCACCAAGACCCTGATTTGAATCCAGCTCTGCTTCCCACACACTGTGGATTTGGGAAGTCACTGTAAGTCTGGGGAGAGGAAATCCTGGGGCAAAATACTTTTAAACACCAAAATCAGTCAAAGGGAGAAATTAAGTTTAAAACCTATTTATTGCTTACAAACTGCAGTCCAGGGCCATCTCTCTCCTCTGTTCCTGAAGAAGCCAGCAAGCAAGCTAGCCCAATATACTCTATTTGCCACCTGACAAGGGGTATTGGTCCCCTTACTATTGTCCCATGTTGCTACAGAACTTGGTGTAAGTCCCTCTCAGAGCACACAAAAGACTTCTTCCAGGCTCTGCTGACTTCTTCAAAGGTCAGTGGCAAGCTGCACTGACAGACTACAGCCCACATTGTCTTTTGCCCCGCGTGCAACAAACGCTGGTGCAGCCATTGGGCCACATCAGAGGCAGGCTTTCCTTGTAGCCAGCGCACCTGGGCCAATGTGTCTGCTTCATCACTCCCTGGGGATGCCAAAGGCAAATGGCCAGTCACATAATGTATGGTAACTGCCTCAGTCTGACCAGAGGCCCATAGGTCTTGCCACAACTCTTGCCCCCAAAGGGGCCGGTGATCAACCATCCAGTTGGCATGGTACCATGTCGGTAGCCACAGGGTCAAGCCCCGATAGACGGCCCAGCTGTCAGTGCAGACAGCTATGGGGGAGGGCTCCTGGGTGATCACAGCACACAGCTCACAACTCAGCCCATTGGCTGCTCTTCCCCTCTCCATCCTCCATCCATATTGTCTCAGACTTAGGATGGAAAGCCACAGCCCTCCACTTTGGGGGCTGCCCATGACTGGAGCCATCTGTGTACCATGCATCTTAAGGTATAGGGGCTTTTCCTCCTAATAAGGAGTCTCGGCTATCAAGGGCTGAAAAGCAAGTTCTTCCTGCTTCCCACTGGTATAGCTCACTGGTCCCAATAAGCATTGGAGTTCTCCACTTGAGGGGCTAGCAGAGAGGGTGCTGCACTGCTGTAAATATGCACCCCATTTGGCTAGTGTAGGTGTCTGTGCCACACCACTCCATGGCCTTTGGGTCCAGTCTCACACCCACCCTGCAATAGGATAGGTGGTTATTACCTTGGTCAGAGCTGTTCCAGTGATGGGCTCTGTAGCCAGCAAGGTGTGGTACACAGCAGTCAGGTGTTTCTCCATCAAGGTGTACTGGACCTCTGCTCCTTTCCTTAGTTGTAACCAGAATCCAGTAGGTTGGTGTGTCCGTTCAAGCTGCTGCCAAAGACCCCATCCATAACCATCTTTGGTTACATGAACATCTAGCCCACAGGGCCTGGATGAGTCCATTACATTCAAGGCCTGTACAGCCTTGAGTGCCTGCTTGGCAGCAGTAAAAGCAGCTGCACATGTCTCATCCCAGTCCCACC
Source organism: Manis javanica (assembly GCF_040802235.1). Lineage (NCBI taxonomy): Eukaryota > Metazoa > Chordata > Mammalia > Pholidota > Manidae > Manis > Manis javanica. The sequence continues at coordinate 115,391,922 of NC_133159.1, read as the reverse complement.
TGATGCCCTTTCATACTAACTGGTATAAGAGCTTCAGAATTTGTGCCAAGTTCGGTATAAACACTGTCCAGTAGCTCTAAAGACCCTAAAGCTCTTGTAATACTGCCACAGTGGTAGGGGTGGGGAAAGCCTGGACCTTGTCTGTAACTGCTTCAGGAATAATTTTAGTTTTACCCAACCAGACAACCCTGAGGAATTTCACAGACAAACCAGGTCCCTGAACCTTGGTGCTCTTCACAGCCCATCCTTTTTCATGTAGATGTTGTAACAGTCTAGGAACTGCCCCTTCTAAATCTGCAAGAGAATCAAATGTGAGCATAATATCATCAATGTAGTTACACAACTGCAAGGTTTGTGGTTTCCTCCATGTGGCCAAGTCCTGGGCTACAAGTCCATGACAGATGGTGAGACTGTGGAGATATTCCTGTGAAAGAACAGTGAATGTCCACTGCCGGCCTTCCCATGTGAAGGCAAACTGTTCCTGGCTTTCCTGTGCTATGTCAATAGAGAGGAAAGCATTAGCAAGGTCTACTACATAATGATATGTTCCCAGTTCATGGCTGAGGGTGTCCTTTGCATGTCTGCTATAGAGAGGACAGCACCATGCAAAGGGAGTGTGACTTTATTCAATTCCCTATAGTCTACAGTCATACACCAGGAGCCATCCGACTTTTTCACTGATCACACCGGGGAATTAAAAAGACCGTGAGTGGGCTTTATGATGCCCACCCTCTCCAACTCCTGCAGAGTTTCTCCAATTTCCTTGTGCCCCCCAGGTAATTTATACTGCTTAATATTTGTCACCCACTGAGGTACAGGCAGAGCTACAGGTGGGTGCTTAGCATGTCCCCTCAGAACTTCCTTTACCACATGTACCCTTGGTCTGAACTCTCACCTGCAGTGGCCTGTAACCACAGGGCTTGCAGGATATCTACCCCCAAAATACATTCAGGGATGGGAGAAATGTACACAGTATACTCCTTTGGGGGTAAACCCCCTATCGCCAGAGGGATTTGGGCTTTCTTCACTCTAATTCCCTTCCCCCCATAGCCATCTATCACAGCAGGGGTCCTGGGAAAATGCTCAGGGTTGCCATGAATCAGAGAACACTCAGCTCCTGTGTCCACCAGCGCCAGGACTTGTACATTCACAGGGGACCAATGAATTGCTAATTCTACATGTGGCCTCTGTCCCCACCATGTCCCCCAAGGTGAGGACTTTGAACCCCCCTCAGCTGAACCATGATGCCCAATCATCCTCCTGTGGGGGTGAGGGCCCAGGCGAATCCTGAGTGCTGTCTCCCATGAAGTTTTGCAGGGACCCAGGCCGGGCCTGAGGCCTTGACTCTGGTTTCCTGTACCTCACTGGCTGGAACTGCTGCTCTGGCTTTAATTGGTGCCACAGTTCTAACAAGATTCTATTGGGCTTCCCATTGAGTTTTTCTTTCACTACCCCAGCCTTTATCAAATCACCCCACATCTGGGTCCTCAAGACTTTCCCAGGGCCCTTTGCACCTCTCCTTTTAGTAGTGGCCCATACTTCCCTCTGTGCCCTTATTGTTTCAACCTCCCCCAGATCTGCTAAAGTACGAGTAGCCTCACCTATGAATTTCCCTAGGTGGGGGGCAAGAGTATTCACTAGGGACCCAAAGAGAGATGTGGGAGCTCTGCTCAGCACCAGGTTTCTCATTCCTACAGTGAACACCTCCTCATCAGGGCCCTGGGGGTCCATATTACAGATAATATTTTTCATACCCAATTCCCACAGTACCTGTTAGAGCTTTGCATATGTTTTCCAACTACTGGGGAAATACAGTAAATCACCCTGATTAGGCCAAACTATCCTAATGGCAGCTGTCAGTTATTCCAGGAGTGTCTGATTCCCTGAGGTGAGACAGGCATCTGCAACTGCTGCCAGAGGGAAGAGTGAGTCGTCAGGGAAGCCATTCTACTCATCTCTGTACCTGACACAACAATGTTTTCCACCCCCATATCCCAGAGATGTAAAAGCCATGTAGGCAGAGAATCCAATGGCCTCTGCCTATACCAGACTCTCATGTCCACCAGCTCATCCTGGGTATAGGGGCAGAGCATGGAGTGCTCCCCAACCTGGGGAGGGGGCTGCTCCTCCCTCTGAGGAGCCCGCTGTTGTTTTGTTTTTATTTTCTTAATTAGAGCTGTGTGGGCCTTTAAAACAGGAGAAGATGGTATCTCCGGCGGTGGCCAGGGTAGCAGATCTGCCCATGGCCCCACCTCCTCCTCTTCTCCCTCTGGCTTCTCCACCAACAGCTCCTCCACCATTTCCAGGGCTGAAGGCACTACTCTTTCCTCCCCGAACCCCAAGGCCTCCTGCAACGGGGCTTTTCCTGCTGCCTCCCCCACTGCAGCTGCTAAGGAATCTTCTAGGAGTGTGACCTGCCTTTTCAGTAACTGTCTCTCTTCTTTAACAGTATCCCATAGGTTATCGCCCAGCTCCTCCAAGTGATGCTGAAGTGTGTCTCTCTCCTGCCTGAGTCCCATGATAATCCTTTCTCCTGTATGACATTTTCCACTATCTCCATGAAAAGAGACCCTACAATGCCAGCTGTTACACGGCCCCCTAAGGTCTCCAAGCAGTCTTTCAACTCAGGGATGGCTAATTCTGCAGCTTCCGGTGTTTCCACCCTTCCCCAGTTCTGGGGAAGGCCCCACCCGTCTACGAGGTACTTTCCTAGACCAATTCCCCACTAGGGGTTCCCAAGTTGGAAGCCCCACAGCTGGGGGGATAACAACACGTGAAGCGGCACCCTCTGCCACTGCATCCACTGGGGCCTCCCCACCATCCACAGGAGCAGCCCTCCCAAAGGTCACACCCATCATGACAGTTTTCAGGTTCAGAGGCACCCTGCCAACTGCCGCCAGATGTAAGTCCAGGTAGAGGAAATCCCGGGGCAAAATAACTCTAAAAACTGAAATCAGTCAAAGGGGGAAATAAAGTTTAAAATCCATTTATTGCTTACAAACTGCCGTCCAGGGCCGGCTCTCTCCTCTGCTCCTGAAGAAGTAAGCAAACCAGCAAGCCAGCCCCTCCCTTTAAGCTCTCAGGTTCAGACACACTGCACATCAGTGCCTGCGGAGATACCTTTCACCTCCAACCTGACTGTCCTGACCTGAGGGTCAGCCTGCCAGAGGGCTCCCAGTGTGCCAGGCCCCCCCGCCAGCCCACATGAACTGCTGTTGGGATTTCAGCTAGCCAATGAGGCCCAGAGATGCCCCCTTCCACACAGTCCCTCCTAATGCCACTAGACTTGGTAAAGCTGGGCCTGGTCACCCTTCCACCCTCTGTGCGTCCTCCCATTCCACAGCAGGGAACTGGCTAATCTGCACCCCTGACAGCCACCCCAGAGCTTCTCACCCTTGGCGGAAAACCCGTTTAGGTCCTGTTTGAATGTGGGGCAGCCTTTGATACAATCACATTTTAAACTACTGGGAGCCCCCTGGTTGTTTGATGATCACAAGCTTTTGTTGAAAGGACTGACTTTTGTATAAAACAGCCTCAAAAGCCACAAGGAGGAAAGAGTTGGGCGAGAGTGGTGGACTGTGTGGGAGAAAGCTTTAACTGGGCAGAAAGGGGGTTAGGGGTGGGGTCAGAGGGCACGACAAAGGCGCTGGGAGGGCAGACAACACCTCCGAGGCTTGTCTTGTATTCAGCCCCCACCCATACGGCCTCTCAGCCTAAGGCTCCCTGTCAGAGGCATGAACCCTGTTTGCCACAGCCCCCTATCCCAGTCAGGTGTCTTTGCCCCATTGCAGGGGTGGTCTGTGGTCAGGGCTGGCTGTGAATCCTCCGTCTCTCCTGCACAGGTGTCTGATGGTACCCCCTTACTTAAGGGCTGGCATCTGGCTGCTGCTCGGTGTGATGACCGGGCTCCCTGCTTTGAGCCTGGCCTCCCTGAGGTCTTTTATGCCAGTGCATCCGTTCATCCTGGATTTGGGATAAGGTCCCTAACGTCACTTTTAACACGTTGGCCAGGAGGTCCTCTTGGACTTGGCCCAAAACCAGCAAGAGGGCACAGTGAGGGTTTTCCGTCTGTGAAGTCCTGGGTGTGAATCCTGCCTCAGTTACTCGTGTGCTGCTGTGACTGTTCCAGTCGTCCCCACCCTCTGAATCTGCTTCCTCTGTCATGTAGTGGAGGTGCATCCAATTATGCATTTATCCAACAAGCTATCACCAGGGCTCTCTGTGTGCCAGGTAGCCAGAACAGATCGGCACTGCCCCTGAGCTCCTGGCATCTCCTGGCTGTCTAGGGCAGCAGAGAGGCAAGCATTAGTCCGAGTCACAGCAGTAATAAATGTGCAAATAAAACCACAGTGAATGCTAAGAGGAACCCGATCGATGTGTTAATGTGACCTACTCAGGTGACCAGAGAGACACTCTCATTTGAACAGTGACATGAGAGCCGTGGGTTCTGGCTGATTGGGATGCCAGGTGCTGCCCCTAGTGGGCCTCAGTTTCCCCGCTTCATACTGAGGCTTGCATTGAAGGTTTGAGGTTCCTCTCAAATCTGTTTAATCAACTTTTGAGAGAGCCAGCGTCTCTAAAGCCACAAGGCAGCAATCCCTCGACCTCACACAGGGAGCTCCTCGGCCCCCCTGGGGATTCTGACCCTCCTCTAAACTCGCGGCCTTTCCGCTTTAACCCGACCCGCCCGCACCCCGTACGCTCCGGCCGCCGTCCTCCCAGCAGCGCCACAGCGACATCGTGTGGCTTGAGGGCTTAACTGTACCACTTGGTTTCAGGGCCGCGCCTCCGTTGGCCACGTGGGCACACACTCCCTGCGGGTGTGACTGGACAGGGCGGGAGAGCTGGGGCTACGCCGCGGTTAGACACTCCCACCACAGACTCTCCCCGCATCCCGGGGAAGAGGGTGGGATCGCGGAGCCCTGCCCCAAAGTCCCGCCCCTCCGACAGCCGCCGCTAGACTGCGCACGCGCGCCGCCGCCGCCGCCGAGCACTTGCCTTCGCGAAGGCCCAGTTTCCAATAAATGTGTCCTGCACGCCATGCCGTCTGTTTCCAGGACAACCCCGGTGCCTCTTAGCAACCGCGCGTGCTGTCTGGGTCCTTTCCTGGCGCCCCCAGCCCTCCCATGGCGGCCCCGGGTCCCAGTGTCTTCCTGCTTATGGTCAACGGGCAGGTGGAGAGCGCCCAGGTGAGCGGCCTTGGAACCCGCTGGGGACCGTCCCCCAGACTCCCGCGGAGGCCAGTCCCGCCACCTCGGGAGGCTTGTCATTCCTCCGAGCCTCTCTCCTCCGTTAGACGGGGCAGGGGAACCAGCATTTGAGAGGCTTGGCCCGAGGTTGCTGAGAATCCTCAGCCCTGGTGTGCGGCTATGGGAACAGACCTTGAGAGGCTGAGCTAGTACCGAGGTCACATCAGCCAAGCCTGAGGCCCCTGGCCCGGGTCGTGTCCCCTCTGTTGAGTCACTGGCAGGATCCTAACGCGGGTGTAACGGGAGGAGCCGAGGCTCGACCGGCACCCAGGGCCCGGCGATTACGTCTGTGGCGTGAGTGTCCACCCGCGGCGTAGCCCCAGCCTCCCTCCCTGCCCAGGCACACCCACAGGGACTGAGTCCGGGGCGTCTGCGCCGCTCCCGGTGCGTAGTGAGTACTCTGCACTCTGAATCCTCAGATCTTTGAACTTGGGTTAGAATGGAGATGGCTTGTTTAATCTGGTCCAGCAATGATGGTCCAGGGAGTGTGTCCATCAGACGGAAGGGAACCCTACTGTCCATCCCGCATGCTTTGTAAGAACTGTTTGTTACGTGTGTATATAATTTTTTTTAAGTTCACCAAGTATTCACTGTGTGACAAACTCAGCACTGCTCATTCAAAACTCATGCCCCTGTGAAGTACATATTACTAGCACCCCCATTTTACAGATGGGAAAACTTGCCCAAAAGAAGTGGCAAAGCTGGGATTTGGACCAACGTCTGTCTGATGCCAAAGCTCTGCTGCTGGGCACTTTCTGATTGTTGGACTTGGCATTTATTATCATACTGCTGTGAGGATTAACTGAGATGGTTTAAGTAAAGCCAGGGCCTCTTGGTAGGTGTCTGCTGCCTTCCTGTTTTCTTACTCCCACCCTGTCCACCTTTCCCTTGGCCTGGTGCCCAAAACTGTCTTGCCCTCTTCTGTTCTGCCCCATATGGGGCCCTCAGCTGGGTTGAGTCACCTGTGTCTGTGCTCTCAGCACCCACCCCATCCTAACTCTGCCTCCCCATCTGCCCTGGGCCCCTCCCTGTCTTCAGTCCTCCACCTCCAGCCATGCTTCTGCCCCTGTGTCCTGTTAGCACTCTGCGTTCTCAGACCTTTCACTTCAGCACCATTCCTACAGACTTTCTCTGTGCCCACCTGTGAGCCAGGCACTGGGGTCACAAAAAGGCATCAGACTTGTTCACTGCTCACAGTCAAATGGGGTTGGCAGAAATACGCACAGGCAATCAATGCTTTGATAGAGGGAAACACCACAACCTGCAGGAGCCAGGAGATAGCCCTTAAACAGCCTGGAGAGAAGGGCAGGCTCCCTGATGGGTAAGTTTTGAAGGATGTGCAGGAGTCTGCCAAGTGAAGGAACAGGAAGGGTATGCCAGAAGAGGCAGGGCTTGAGCAAAGCCCAGGGGCATAGCAGCCTAGGACTGTCCCTTGGACCCCCACATTTCAGGCGCAGCTCCTCTGCTGAATTCTTTGGCCTCATCCCCAGTTGTCTCAGTAGGTACCCCAGATGCCTCATATTCAGAATTCCTGTTGTCTGTTCCTGCCTGTTCAGCATGGAGGCCTCTGTATGAGGCCCTGTAAACAGAACCATGTGCTTATTTCCAGTTTCCTGAGTACGATGACCTCTACTGCAAGTACTGCTTTGTGTATGGCCAGGACTGGGCTCCCACAGCGGTAAGCTGGACTCCTGGGCCCTTTTTACTCCCAGCCTTCTTGACTCTTAGGGCTTCGGAAGGTGTCTGTCACACCCCTTCCCCACCAGCTTGGAACCAGCTGTGTTCAGGAGGGACCCAAACCTGACTGTGTTCCTGGTTAAGATGGAGTAGAGAACAAAGCCACCCCTGTGTTCCCCGGGCAAGGCTGTGCTCACTCACGTACCTTATCTCGGGAACTTGTCCATGGCAGCAAAGCAGAATTGTGGGCAGTGCAGGCAGGCCAGCCCCAAGAACCAGCCTGGGAGCAGCTGAGCTGTAGGCACTCTGGGCCAGTCCCCTCATTTGGCTTCTTGTCCTGTGGGGAGGGCTCTGGAGAGTCAGAGGGCAGAGCAGAAGCTCTCCTTCCCAGACTGCCCAGGGAACAGTGTCTCTACCAGCAGGGGACTTTGATGATGACTTTAGCCTGCAACCCATTTCCTGTTTACAGAGCACTTGGTTTGATCTTCAACATGAGGAAATGGAGCCCAGGTTACTCAGCCTCTCTGAGCCTGTTTCCTCTTCTGTACAAGTGAGATGACAATATTTATTTCCATTCACCTATGGACTGAATAACTGTTGATAGTCCTCTTGGGTGATGGGGAAACAGTGGTGAACAAAGCCAGACTCAACTCCCCATCTTCTTGGCCTGCACATCCTTGGGGGATGAGACAGACTTTAAACATTAGGATTATAGCATGTTAGCTAGTAATAAATTGAGGTGAAAACACAGTCAGAAAGGGATGTATGGAGGATAAGTGAAGCTGTATATTCTTGCTAAGGTTCCCGGGAAGAGCTCACTGAGAGGTAACTTTGAGTAAAAATCTGAAGGAAGTAAGGGAACAAGCCATGTGGAAGAAGGTGCAAAGAACTTTCTAGGCAGAAGGAGCAGAGAAGGCACAGGCCCTTAGGCAGGAATGAGCCTGGCATGTTTGAGGAACAGCAAGGAGACCAGTGTGGCCAGTGAACAGAATGAGCATGGGGGAGAGTGGTTAGGGATGAAGCAGGGGCTCGTGCAGGGGCCACGGGAGGTGAGAGTAAGGACCACGGCCTTCATGGAAGTGGAGCTCCCATTCAGTGAGAAGACTGTGGATAGAGCAGATATGGGCCTGGGCTGGCAGGGTTCCCACAAATGTCCAAGAGGACCTGCAGAGCGAGCAGTGAAGACAGCGACGCTGGTCTGGAGTTCAGAGATGAGGACCAGGCTGGAGGCACAAGTTGGGGAATCAACACACAGACTGCACTGGAAGCTTTTGAAACCAGTGAGGTCACAAGTGAGGCTGAGGGGTGTCCAAGGACTGAGCCTAGGGACGCTCCCACACAGAGGAGGAAGTGGCAAGCACATCGGAGCAGGGGCCATGGAGAGGAGGGAAGACCCAGAGATGCATGGCATCCCAGAAACCAAGCAGAGGAAGCGTGGCAAGTGATCAGCTGTGTCCCATGCTGCTGGTGGGTCAAGTGCGATGAGGACAGAGAAATGACCCCAATAGGCAAAGCTGGGGTCACTAGGGTTACTTGACAGGAACACCCTGGTAGAGCAGGGGCCAGGAGTCAGATTGCAATGGGTCCATGAAAGCAAAGCAGAGGAGGAAGGGGAGCCAGTGAGCAGTGACAACTCTTTCAAGGTGCTTTGCTTGGAAGGGGAGCAAAGAGTGGGTTGATGGGTGGAAAAGCAGTAAGAGTCAAGAGAGTATCTTTTGTGATGCAGGAAACAACGCACATTTGCTGAGGGGAGTGAGGTGGGTAAAACCAGTGACGTTGGGGACAGCAGCGTCCTGCTGTGGAGGCTCCCCCGGTCAGTCAGGAGGGCATGGGAACTCGTGCACAGTGGGAGATTGGCTCTTGAGGTTGTCAAGCTCAAATGAGATAAAACACTGGAGTACCTGGGAGCTCCATTATCTCTTAGTTCCCTTGGTGTGGAAGTTAGGGTCTTGGCAGAACATAGTGAAGAGAACAGCAATCCAACTGCCTGCTCAGATTAGGGGAGGGGCGTGGCAGCCTGCAGCCTGAACACTAGCCTTCCCTGTCATTGTCTTCACAGGGTCTGGAGGAGGGCATTTCCCAGATCACATCCAAGAGCCAAGATGTGCGGCAAGCGCTGGTGTGGAACTTCCCCATCGACGTCACCTTCAAAAGCACCAACCCGTATGGCTGTGAGTCTGCAGGGGCCCTGCAGGGCCGGGTATGGGGAGGTGCCCACAGGGCAATCTTGGCCTCCTGTCCGCACTCAGATCCTCACTGCTCACCACCTAGGCCACCCGCTGTTTACTTCAACTTCTTCCTCTTCCCCATCCCAGTTCATCCACATGCCTGGCTTTGCACTTGGCCTTTTGGAAGTTCAGAGCTGGTCAGTGAGGCCCAGCCTGAGCTTTGGGCTGGCTCCGTGCCTGTGAAAGGCAGAGCCTGGTGTCTGGGGCTGCCATGACCTAGCCTGGAGAGCTGACCCTGCAGCCTCCCAGCTCTCCATCACAGGCGTGCTCCAGTGAGGCCTGGACCACTACTCCTCCTGGGAAAGTCCCTCTAGTCCCCTCTTCTGAGCCTTGGTCCATGCCATTCCCTTTGCCCAGGGCACCCTTCCCACCCCCTACCTCTGATCTCCTAACAAAGCCTTCCCTGCTTTCAGTATTTCCTTTCCACCTTGTCTGGTAGTTCTTGCTTACCCTCACTTAATAAATGCCTACTGTGTTCAAAGCCTGGGGTTTGGCTCCGCAGGGGCTCTGAATGCCCTCCCTATGTGCACTTCTCCAAGTTTCTAAATCGTATCTGGTGGATAGGTTTCTCTTTGTCTCTTTCCCCATAGTAGGAAACTGAGACTCAGCAAAGCAAGGTCACTTGCCTTCAGCTTTACATCTCATAGCTGAGCATGGATTTGATTTTGGGTGCATCTGATTTCATAGTCTGGGCTTTCCTGTGGCACGTGGCCGGGAGCCAAGCTTACTGGGTGCAGAGCATCTGCTGTCCTGTCATTTGTGAGTGCGAACACTTCCGTAGGCTTCCGGAATGGGGCAGTAGGTAATAGACCAGCCTCCTCCTGCTGAGGATGGCTAGGAGAGGTGAATAAAATATTAAGAAGCAAAACAAAACACAATTTGCCTCATCAGGAAGCTGGCAGAGTAGTGGAGATTTCCAGGCTAAGATCCAGGAGAAAAACAGAACCTTGAGATGTGATTCCAGTCACATTGCCTCTGGGAGTATTTGCTGATTTTAGCAGAGGATCAAGACTCTGACAGCCATTCTGGGCTGGGGGCACAGAACCAGGAAAACCCCTGCCACCCGGGCTGAGCCCTTGAAGTGCTGTACCCTTGAGGAAGGGAAGAAGGGAGTCAGACCAATGCTCCCAGGGGCTGCAACCTTGCTCCTAAGCTTTCCAGGCCTGGAACACAGTCGTAAGCCTTCCAAACAAATATTCACAGACTGAATCTAGCAGGATATAGAAAGGATAATATATCATAAGCAAGTGGGGTTTATCCCAGAAATACAAAGCTTGTATATTGCCTAAACTCAACCAATGCAATGCACTGCATTAAAGAGAAGGAAAGTTATGATCATCCCCATAAATGAAGAAAATGTGATAGAATTCAAATCCATTCATAGTAGTGAATTAAGAGTAGAGAGAACTTTCTTAATCTGATAAAGGCTACCTATAAAAAGCTTAGAGCAAGCATCACCTGGGAAGTTCCCTGTGAGATCAGGATGTTTATCGCCACCAGCACTGTACAATAAAAAGCGTGCATTAGAAAGGAAGAGCAAGACTGGCCTTATTCACAGGTGATGCAATTACATATGTGGAATTTACAAAATAATGTACAGGTAAATTACTAGAATTAATAAATTGGCATGAATGCCAGATGTAAGATCAATATACAAGAACCAGTTGGCTTTCTATATGAAAATAGAGTATTTATGTATCCTAATCTGTATAAAAAGTAAAGTGATTTTTAAAATAAATTATATTTACAATAATCTCAAAATGTAACTTGTTCTACTAGACATCAAGCTTTAACTATAAAGCACTTATAAGTGTGGTCTGGGCCCAAGGCCAGACAAATGGATCCATGGAGGGCCCTAAGATGGACCTATGCTTATGTAGATAATTGATTTGTGACAAAAGGTGCTGCAGAGCAGGTGGGAGGAAGGGTCATTTCGAGAAGCTGGGATGGGGCAGTCAGATACACACAGGGACAATGAAACTGACCCCTCCTAGGTGTCATGTGTACACAAAGTCAGTGCCAGGTGGTTGTGTAAGTGCAAGTGTGAAAAGCAAAATAATGAAGCTTCAGAAAGTTGGCAGGGGAGACGGAGCAATGACATCAGAGAAGGGAAGACTTTAGGACTCCTTAAAGGACAAGATCTTGTCTATCCAGAGGTAGAATTTAACCAGCATTAGAAAGGAGCAGACCCTTGTACATGATGAAATCTGAAAGGGTCTCACAAACATGTTGAATTAAGCTGGATACAAAAATATACATACTATATGATTCCACGTATATAAAGTTAAAACAGATGGGTAAAATGGTGAAAACACAAAGTACCATGTGTGAACTGCACATTCTGGTGGTGAACCCTTACAGGAAAGAAGGGGTTTCATAAAATTGGAATAGTGGTTACCTTTGTGCGGGTTGGGTGGTGATGGGAAGGGTCTAAACCTCTTCCTAAAACTGAGCACTCACCTTGCTTCTGGTGCTGTTCCACGTGGCTTAGGGATGAGAAAGCGAGGGGCACAGAGGTGGGGTCACGGCCCACGGCTGTCTGGGGGCCGCAGGATCAGAGCTTGGCAGGCTGCTTCCCAATCCCTCCCTGCCACTCCTGTCACCAGGGGCAGTGGTTTCTCCCCTTCCCTTGGAGGACCAGCATACTGACCCAAGTGAAAGAACCTAACATACCTTGATGTTAGCAGGGAATAGGTGTAACTGCTGGTATTTTAAAGGAAGGTGCAAGGAAGGCCTTTGCTTTCCGTCTGACTTCTCTCATAGATACACCAAAACCAGCCCCTCTCTGGCCCATGAGCCCAGGCAATACATGCTTGACAGCCTCCATCCGAAAGGAAGCTCCCTGGGCCAGCCCTGCGCTCCTTTCACAGCGGGCTCCCCAGGCCTTCATCAAGGCCTCCTCCCAGAGGCACTTCCTGCATTTGTCAGATTACAGAATCGGGGCAGTCTCCTGGCTCTGTGACTGTCCAGGTGTCCGGGCCGAAAAAGGGCCTGGCCAGCACGTTCTTGTTCCCTGCTGTCTCCACCTGTTCTCCAGATTCCAGGTCAGCAAGAGACCTTGGAGCAGAGGGAGTCCTACGTCCACTCCTACCCTCCCGTCAAGCCTGCCACCCCTTCAAGTACCACCCTCCCTGTTCTCTGCCCCGCACCTTCCCTTGTGTTTCCCCACCTGCTGAACACCTCCTGTCTTATCCTCCCCAAGGGCCACAGATTGTGCTCAGCGTGTACGGACCGGACGTGTTTGGGAATGATGTGGTACGAGGCTACGGGGCAGTGCATGTGCCTTTCTCACCCGGCAGGTAGGTCCTCTTTCTGACCTGCTCCCAGGGCTGGGCCATGCTGGCTTTTCCTGGGACAGACTTCCCCTCTAGGCTGGGCTTTTCCTGGGACAGACTTCCCCTCTAGGCTGGGAATGCACTGGGGTCCCCAAGGGCCTGGGCAGCCCAGCTTGGAAGCTAGGGGTGCAGCCCATGTTTGGGAGGAGACCTATGTGGGTGAGGCTAATTCTGCCTCCCAAACAGGTTGGCTGGGGTTGGGAGAGAGTCAGGACCCAACAGGAAACCCTGGGCATTGTGAGAGGACACTGGGCCAAGCTAGAGAGTTCCTGGGCAGGTGGGGTCTGCAGTTCAGACAGTCAGTCCATTCCTTCATTTCTTCCCTCCCTCAGTGTCCTTCAAGCTTTCACTGACACCCGTCCTGTGTCTGGCTCTGCTGGCATCAGAGGACACAGATGTGTCAGACATGTGTGACTGCATGGGCCCTACCTCAGGACCCCCCAGTGTAGTAGACACAGATGGAGAGACAAAACTCTCTTTCGTTAACTACAGTGCAAGGGTACAGACAAGGGCATTCTGGGGTGCAGAGGAGGGCCAGGGTCGGCTGCCCTTGAAGAACCAGGAATTTGCCTGGAGAAGGTGGGAGAGGGACAGGGTGTGTGTGCACAGCGCTGTGGGAGGGCTGCTGCTGAGACAGAGGGCTAGGTGCCTGGGGTGTGGGGGAGAGGAGGGGCGGGAGGGGGACAGGACCCAGGCTCTGAGGGCAGGACTGGGGCAGGTGACCACGGGGTGGGAGGTGCAGGGAACTGTCAGAGTTCCTGGAAGGAAGAGCTTCCAAACTGGGCCTTGCTGGCGGAGCCTTTGGACTTCCGGAGGACAAGGGCTCTCGGGCAGTGTGAGCTGGGACCCCAGGCCGGCTTTTTACAAACCTTGGCATCCTCCTGGTGCTTGGAAACAAACAAGACTCTCATGGGACTCTGAGTTCTGCGAGTGGTGTCCCCTCGCCCCCGCCCCAGGCAGTGGGCACAGTCAGCGGGGCTGAGCCGGTGGGCCACTGCTCTCATGGTGCTCCTCTCACGGGAGGCTCGGAGAGCTCCTGCACTTCCTGTAACTCAGCACATCTGTCTGAAAACATCTGTTTCAGGCACAAAAAGACCATCCCCATGTTTGTCCCAGAATCCACGTCTAAATTGCAGAAGTTTACAAGGTGAGTTTTCTACCCATCACCCCTCACCTCTTCTGACCTTGGTGGTCAAAGTGGGGGAGGGATGCCACATTCCACCCCTGCCTGGGCCAGGTCACCTTGCCAGACTTCAAACTGCTGTCTTTTGGGGACAAATGGAAACAGTTCTATGGGATTGCTGAGGGTCACTGGGCTCCCTTCAGCCACTGTTCCAGCTGCATAAGGTCGTAAGCCTTTACCCTGTGCCCTGTGAGAAGTCTTTATGTCAGAGCAGAGGAAAAACCTCATTAGATGGGAAATGCTCGTGATATAATATGCCATTAAAAAGTAGTGTACAAGAAGATACAGCAGTTAGAGCCAAACAATGTAAAACAGCACTAACCCTGGTAGGTGACACCTAACAGTCATGAACGCCTTAGCCTCCTCGAGGAGGTGACATCTGAGCAGAGACTAGAGCGGGGGTAGGGGCTGTGGGGGAGGCCTGGGGGCCTAGGGACAGCATGTGCGAGGCCCTGAGGAGAGTGGGCTTGGTGTGGTAGGGGCAGCAAGGAGGGGGGTACGGCTCATACATGGTGAGCAAGGGAGCACGTGGCTGGGGGACACAGCAGGCAGGCTGGAGGTGCTTGTGATGAGGGAGAGCAAGCCCAGGCCTCTTGCCCCTGACCATGTCCAGGTGGGAGCTTGGAGGGCAGTTTGGTCAACAGAATCCTCCGAGAGGTGGGGCCCATGGAGGCCACCATGTAACAGCCCCCTTTTCTCAGCCGGGTATTGCTGGGCCAAAAACGGTGTCAGCAGGGCACGCCCCCCAGAGGCTCTAGGGAAGCATACATCCTCCCCACTCCAGGCTTCTGGTGGCAGCCGCCGCCCTGGGCCCGTGGCCACATCACTGGAGTCTCTGCCCCTGTGGCCACAGGTCCTCCTCCCAGTGTGTGTCACTCCTCCCTCCGCCTGGCTCATGAGGACACTTGTGGTGGCATGGAGGCCTCTCCTAGGATGCTAGTAGGCCCCACGTTCTCCTGTCCTCTCCACCACTTGCCTCCCTCCTGCCTTGGTTCCTCCAGCCCCCTTGGTCCTTGCCAGCCTCCGGCCCTTGCCTGGAACGCCAGGCCGGGGCAGCTGTGTGTGTGAGCACCCGAGGCGGGCCAGGCGCGTGGGCCTGCCTCCCACGCCTGGGTCCTCACAGCAACCCGTGAGGTGGGTGCCGTTGAAGCCCCACTCCTGCGATGGAGAACCTGAAGTGCAGAAGCGGTGACGCCACCCTCCAGCCACAGCTGGGACCCTGGGACCGCAGTCCTCCCTCCCAACTTGGGGTCCGTGAGCCCTCCCTCGGGTCCGCACGCCTCACACGGCTGGGCGGGGCGGCAGGCCCCGCCCCCGGGCCGCCCCCTGGAGCCACCGGCTCCGGGCGTGCGGCCGAGGGAAGCCAACCCCAGCCGCGGCCATGCAGGGCCCCGTCCCTGGGCCGCCCCAGCTTCCCTTCGGGGAGGGCGCTGGCGGCGGCGGGCCGAGGTGGCTATGCCGGGGCGGAGCCAGGCCCTCGCGGCCCTCCCCGCTCGGCTGCTGTGCCAGAAGGCAGGAACCTCGGGCGGCACCTTGCCTACTCCTTCCCCGAGGCCGTCCCGAGTGCCCGCACTGCCTGGCGGTCGCGTGGCGGAGTCTCCCCTGTGCGGGTCCCCAGAGGTCAGGCCCGGGAGGCGGCTCGGCACGAAGCCCGCGTCTGCCTGACCCACCCGACCGAGGATAGTGCTCCGCGTTGGTGTCCGGCTCGAGCGGGTGTGTCGGAGGCGAGGCTGCTGCTCCGAAAGGAGCTGCCCTGGCTGGGCTGCGGGGCCTGCAGCCGGGAAGGCTGGCGCGGCGCTGAGGCCGCGTCGGCAGCTGCACCGCTCCCCAGCGGTGCCTGGGGCCAAATGCCCAACTGCACTCAGCCTTTCACTCAGCAAGGGGGATTCAACCGAGTGAGGGGCAGGTAGACCGCGGATGTGCCGGCGCCAGTGCTGAGCGCTGCCCCCTTACCAGGGGGACCAGGGAGCTAGGCGATCACGTCTGTCACTGCAGAGCAAGTACAGCCCTGGGGCAAGTGAATCCAAGAGCTGGAGCCATAAATAGTAGGGTGGGTGTTTCACGTGCTAGTTGACAGTGTCCACAGTCCTGAGGTAGGCCACGATATTGAGAAAAATCTGGGGTTCAGAGATGGGGAGTGACTCATCCTGGATGTCACACTACCAAGAGGGGTGTGATGAGCGCAGATCTGGCCCCTCTGCCCACCCCAAGGATGACTGCCGGACTCTGGGGCGGGCCCTCCTTCCCAGTGAGGATGGGGGCGTCACACTTTCCCTGACCCCCTTCCCCTCCCCCCACCGCCCCTGCTGTCACCTTTCTGGAATTCCACCTGGGTTTAGGCAGTGCCCCCCACCCCACCACAGATACCTTCCGGGGTGCCCAGCCACGCCTTCCATGGGCAGAGGGAAGGTTCCGCCCTGGGCTGGCCCTGGGGAGGGGTTGGAGTTGGGTTGCTGGTTCTTGAAGCAAGGAGAGAGCCTACATCCAGGATCTGAGGTACAGCCAGGCGGGGGCCTGCTCACCAGTGTTCTCCTGTCTTCCCAGCTGGTTCTTGGGGCGGCGGCCAGAGTACACAGACCCCAGGGTGGTGGCTCAGGGTGAAGGACGGGAAGGTAAATCTTGATCCCCCACCCACCCCTATCTCACAGCAGGTTAGAGCCTGGCAGGGACTAGGTAGGCCCTCAGGAAACCAACGGGGTGGATGCTGGGGACCTGCCAGGCATGCAGAGCAGGTACTGTGGGAGCTGGGTCCAGGAAATTCCCCAGAGCACCTCCCAGCTGCAGGTCTGGTGGGAGCACAGGGTGTGCCCGTCCATCCCCACTGCAGCCCCTTCACCCCCCATGAAGGGCACAGACCAGGCACTCCTGTCCCAGTTTTACACTGAGAATGCTGAGGCTGAGAGATTCCCAAAGCAGCCTGGATCTGTCCCTGCTCCAGCCTAGCTGATGCTACCCTTCTGTCTGCAGTGACCCGTGTCCTCTCCCAAGGCTTTGTCACTCTCCTCTTCAACGTGGTGACCAAGGACATGAGGAAGCTGGGCTATGACACTGGGCCTCCAGACACACAGTGTGTCCTGGGGCCCAGCCCGCCTCAGGGCCTCCCCCAGTGAAGGCATCAGACTCCTGCAGCTGTGCAGGCCCAGCACCTTTCGGATGACACAGGGCCATCCTTCTGCCCAGTTGGCCATGGATCCCTCTGCCTGAGCAGCCTCAAGGCGTGGGGGTGGGGATATTTTTATGTAATAAAGTGTCGCCTTTTCACAGAGCCCAGGCCTGGGCTGCCTTCTCTCCCCTGTAGCACCTCCCCCATGAGAGCTGGCTCACAGCCCTTCCCAAGCTCAGCCTGGGCCCACCATCTCAGCGCTCCCCAGGGCATGGAAGCTCCAGGAGAGGCACACCAGGATGCCAGCTGGGAGGTGACCTTTGGTTCAGTACTGGTTCTGCCACTCACGGCGGTGACATTCTGTGTGTCAGCATGCTCATCCCTGAAACAGCGTGTCCTCCACTGGGGACATGTTGGGAGCTCAGTAGAATTGCCTGCTCAGTGCCTGGCACTTGTGCCAGCTGTGCTCCATGACCACCAGCCTCCCTTGGCAGGAAGGAGAATTCTTTTAGGAGCTGCACAGAGAGGCCTCCCCCCGACCCGCCTCCACCTCCACAGCCCAGAGGACAGGCCTGAAAACCTCCCAGGTGGGAAGCTGCTGGAATCCCAGCATTCTGGTCTCACAGCAGGAGAGGAAGGTGAGCCCCTTGGCCAGCACCCTGCACTAGGGGAGCTGAGCCCTTTTCTCTTGGCACTGCTGTGGCAGACCCACCTCCCAGCCTACCCTAAGTCAGAGGCTGGCCTGCCACAGTGTGGCATCTGCTACCCCCCACTTCCCACCCTCCTCCGCAGCTGCTGCTCAACCTCTGGGTGGGACACAGAGCTTGCCCAGTCTCCCCCTAAGCCTGGACACCACCCTCAGCAGATTTAAGGGAAGCCACGAGGTGCTCCCAGCCTGAAGACCACCAGGCTGGCCACTACACTGCTCCAGCTGTAGATGGAAACTGCCCCAGTAATGCGGGTCTGCCCTTCATCTCACTGACTGCTCTCAGCACTGGAAGTTTACGCTGCTCAGGCAGTCCTGGCTCTTGCCTCCAGCTTTCTGCACACTCAGGAATTTGTGGTCTGTGTCATCAGCAAAATTCCTAGGATTCCGACCCTCTTCTCTGAATGCAAAGTCCCCTCCACCTCTTGCCCTTAGTGAAACCCACCTTGTCGTCCCCGGCAGCCCTGCTAAGCAGCATCTTTTTGCCCCCACACTCCATGTGCCTTGGGCCCAGAGCTGTTTGTGTCTTGTCCCTTTGCACTCCCTCCTTCCCCATTCAGTGCCCACAAAAGTGACACCTAGCTTGGTCTCCAGCTCTTCTTGGCAACATCAGTGTCTGCATGGATGACCCTTCCCACCACTTGAACTCTTAGTTTCCTCCCTTTCAATGACCTTGACCTGTGCCCCTCAACTGCCCCACTCCATTCCCAGGGTCACAGCTGTTTCTGGTTACCTGTGCCTGAGCGTCCCTCTCCCAGATGGCTTCCTCCCTGCATGTGGTGCCTTTCCCCTGGTCCCCACACCAAACAGCCTTCGTACCCTCCTGGTCCTCCAAGCCACCTCCTTTCCTCCCCTCTCTGCCCAGTGAGGAATGCACAGGCATCACTTCTGTGCACTTGATCCTCACATGCCCTCAACTGCTGTGCCCTTGTCCCTTTCTGTACCCTGCCATGCAGCCCCAGCCCTCAGACGCTAGCCATTGCCTGCTCGCCACCCCATTGCAGCCCTCTCCTGCAGTCCCTCAAGAAGCGCCCTCACATCGCCCCTTGGCCCCCCGCACCGCAGCTGGGCACTCACGAGGGGCATCCCACTCAGGCCCTCGGCTCCCCTGGGGCTGCCCCCATGGCCCCACCAGGCCTCCATGCCCTGAGGTTGCCTCTCCCCCTCATTCTGGCTCCTTGAGGGGCTGAATCTTCCATCCGCCTCCTGTCACTGCCCAGAAACCACTGTCACCCCGTGTGTAAACCTCAGGGTCTGTCAGCACCTCTGACTTAGTGGCTCACTCTCTTCCTATTATATTATTCTATTTCCTAATTTTAAAAAATTTTAAACATTTTATTAAACTAGAACACGTTTCCATGTTTGAACATAGAAAAGTTGAAATGTTACAGTGATGCCTTGGCGACCTCGTGCCTCATCCCAGTCAAGGCAAAGAAAATGAGCTCTGGGAGTGAGGGGGTGTGGTTAACCCGGGGCTGGGGAGCAGGGTGGGGCCCCGTGAGCACCTCCATGAAGGACAGTCAAGATGCACAGCCCCAAATTCACCCCTCCCCTGCTGTGCACTCCATCCTCCGCGGCGAGGCCACCAGACCACGTCCTTTTTCTCCTGGCCTTGAAGGGAGACAGCATTTCCCAGCCCCCTGTGCACAGGTGGGTCCATGTGAGTAGTTCCGGCTAAAAAAGGGTGGGTTGGAAGAATGTGCACTTATTAGAGGTCTGACCCATTTAAAACCTCCCATGAGCAACTTTCTCATTCTTCCTTTTCCACGGCCCCCTTGACCACGTTTTGAAGATGGCACATTAGGGAGAGATGCCCAGGTCACTGAGCACCCACCTTGGGCATTTTGTGAGCAAGTAACTTTGTGTTCTGTCACGAGAAGCTGGGGATTATGTTCCTGCATAGCCTATCCTAACTGAAGTCAGTAGCTATCCTAACTAATTCAGGGCTGGGTTTCTGCTATAACCAAAAAACCCAAACCAAAAAGGAATGAACGTGGCCCTGGCTTAGCAGTTGGGTAGCAAGCAGGAAGCATGCAGGCGAAAGGCTGGACAGGACAGCCCTGTTATATGAACACAAAATGAGATACAACACTTGTGTTAGCGTGGTAGGCAGCCAGCAGCTCCAGAGGAAGACAGATGACAGGGCACGTGGCTGCATTTAGAAAGCTAGCACAGTGAAGAGATGAGCTCAGCAAAGAACTGGCCCATTTGCAAGCAGAGCAGAGGTGAAATAAAGAGGATCCAAACATTTTTGGCATTGAACAGTTGGAAAAGGAAACTTCTTAGAACTCAGCTGGTAAGAGGTAAGAATGAAACATGCTTTGAGCAAAAAGTCCTGGTAAAACTCAATTTGGACAACTCAGCCTTCCGGTAAATATCAGAGAAAAATAATAGTAGCTACATTAAGCTGAAAGCATGGTGTGCGGTGAGGGTTCAGCAAAGCAATAAAGCAGGCTTATGTCTAGGAAGTTCCATGCATGTGCTTCAGTGATCTATTGCTGTTTACCAACTACTCCCGAAACTTTGTGGCTTAAACCACCGCCATATATGATCCCTCCAGATTTTACAGGTGACTCGCTAGGGGCCCAGGATGCCTCCCTTATGGGAGGGAATGAGTATGAAAGGGGTCTGTGTATGAAAGGAAGAGTATGTGGTGACTAGAGGGCTCGCTGACTAGCCCTGTGTTAATCCATTTCTCACCCCCTGGGGTGCAAAGGGAGCCTGTTTCCCATTCCCCTGCCCCTAGATGGAGCCGTGGGGCCAGTTCTGGCATTGGGACACAAGTGGAAGCCATGCACTGCCTGGCCTGGCCCCTCAGAGATCTCGCACACAGCTCCCTATGCTCACTAGTTCCCTTCCGTGGTAACCTCCAGGGCTGTACGAAGGTGGCAGCATCAAGAGAAGGCAGCTGGGATCTCCGATCACTGCTTGAAGGGGCCTGAGCAGGCACTGGACTCCATGAGAAATAAACTTGCTTTGTTAAGCCACCAAGTCGTGGAGGGTTGTTACAGCAGCGTACCCTCGGGCACCCTGCTCTGGCAAACCTCCCCCTGCTGAGTGTTACTTCCCCAACCCCAGTGGACCCCAGGAGGCCAGGGCTTCAGCACAGAGAGGATGGGTGTGCAGGGCAGCCCCAGGGCTGAGGTGGGAGCTGAAGCCCACACCTGAGGGCAAGCCGCATGCCCACTGCCCCCTCACCGCTGTCCCACCCAGGTCCTGGCCTTTGCCATACTCTCCAGCATCAGGACACCTCCTGCATCTCTGCCTGGAAAGGGGTTTCTCCTTCAGTTGGTGCACCTCCTCTGAGCACAGGTCCTGAGAAGGGACGGGCCCTCCGTCCCGTCAGCTATGCCACAGTAAAGTGCACGAGCCACCCAAGAACTATCTCGAATGACCAGGTTGGCTGGGCAGCTCCTCAAGGAACAGCCCTCTGGGCACAGGCACAGAAGAGGAAGCAGAGGTGGGCAGGCACTGAAGACGCGGCCTGGAACTGTCATTGTCCCTCATTCTAAGCGTCTCGTGGCTATGCCCGAAGTCCACAGATGAAGTGCCACCAACGACCCCACCAATGACAAGGCCACAGTGAGAGGTAAAGGACTGCCACCGCCTCCTGTGGGGCAGGACTGATAGGGTCGGGAAAGGACACAGAAACTGCATCATGATACAAATGATAAATTATATTCATATAGTAAATAAGTATCAATAGTCAACACAAGTTCAAAACCAGCCACCAGGCCTTGGCACTGAGGAAATGGCTGGGTGACACCTCCTACCACAGTGCCCATGAAGAGGGCACACGAGGCATGTGTATAACACGCATGGCAGCAGCCGCTGGCTTCATGGTCAGTGCAGCAGGCAACAGGGACAGAGCCTGGGGCCAGGCCTGTGTGTGGAAGTGGGGCGGGGATCTTCTCAGCTTTGGTGGCCCCGTGGCTGTAATGTTGGGAGTCAAAGTCATGTCAGGAAAGGCTCTTGACTGTTAGAAAAGAAACCACTGACCCAGTAGTTGAGTTTGGCCTACGCAGTGAAAGGGCCCGGACCACACCATGTGAGCGGAGGCACCTCCCTGGGGAAGCACCACTCCAGGTGGAAGAGGCCAGACTCGGCCACCTTCAGTGACCTAAGCCCAGGGTCCGCCCCATGTCTCCAGTTCAGGCTGAGGCATGGCCAGTCAGGAACCCGGGCTGGAGGGCAGCTCCCAGGGCAGCACAGGTGAGCTCTTTTAAGCAGGAAATGGAGTGGCCCGACAGGGCAGGTCTAGCTCGGCCAGCGTGCCTCCTGGCATTTCTCCACCTCCCTAGTGCCCAGTGCTAAGGGTCATACCTGGACCTGGGAGGGGCGGAGGGGCTCCCAAGAGGCTGGCTGCCCTGTGAGCTGGAGTTGAGACGTCCACAGGGGGAATGCCCAGCCCTCCACAAAAGCAGACGGGCACCAGCTTCAGGTGAATGACCCCCACTGTAGGGATGCCAGTCCTCTCTGGTGACTTGACAGTTTTTTATAGTGGTGGGTGTGGTGAGGAGAGCAGGAGGTTGGAGAGGGAGGCAGTAATAGTGCATGTTTATTAACAATCTATTCTGTGTGAGAATGTTTTTTTTTCCTCTCCAAAGAGATGAGTATTTTTAAGTCTGCAACGTGTCTGGAGTTGGCGGCTGAGTGGGCCAGGGATCCCCCAGGGAGCCACAGGCACAGAAGCACCGCCGCTCTCCAGCGCCCGCCATCTCCGTGCTATCCCCACCTTCCCCTGAGAGTGGATTGGGACAGAGGAAGTCAGACACACGGCTCCAGCCATCTCGTCCATTCCAGATACCCACTGTAAACGAGGTCCTTGTAATCCGTGCCTGCCTACACTTACAAAACAGAATTAGCTGGTAAAAACTAGTGCATCATATTCATACATTAGATTTTTTTTTACTTTCCTGATATTGGTATATCAGTAAGAAAAATAGCCTTTTTCTTAGCATCTGGCCAAAAGGGCTGAAGGTCAGTCAGTTTGGTAATTCACCAAAAAAGGGAGCTAAAGGAGGGAAAAAGCAACTGGAGGCTAGGATGTTTTGTTGCTGTTGGGAGTTTTTTTTCCGTAAACATCATCTTTTATGTGTAATCAAATTCCCATATTTTTCCCTATAAAGAATTTGCTTTAGTTTTTCCATAAGGCATTGTTTTTGTCTCTTTCTATTTAAATTTTCTTACAGTTAAAACCATAAATAAGAGGATTTAAACCACTAACATGACACTTGCCAACATCTTAATTCAGCCAGACCTGGTAAATTCTATCAAAACTAGACAGTTAAATAAGAACCACGTTATAAAAATATTAGCCAAAAAAAGACTATTAGATAATTCTGCAAACTCAAATATGAAACTGTACTAAACAAAATATGTGCAAACGTATACAAGCATAGAGCCACGTGGCAGGGTTATGCTCAGATTAGTTTAAAGCTTGCTCTAGTGGATTTAATTCAGGAGTTGTTCCACGGTGGTGGTGTTTACTTTTAACTCACACATGAGTCAAGGAAAAATAAAATATGCACAACCACTTCCCCAAAAGGTCAGTGTCTAGTGGGGCAGGTGCTTCACTCTGTGCATACCAGGGACCACCTGGGGGTGTTGCCAGAGTGGGGGGGGGGCATCCCAAGTGCTGGGCTAAGCAGTGTCCCAGAGACCCTTGGGCTGAGGCTGGGGTAAGGGCAACACCCCAACAGCCAACCAGCCTCCACAGGAGCTGGGCCTTTGCACCAGGAAGCAGTGAGGGGAGCCGGGCCCTTGCACAGGAGGCAGTGAGGGGAGCCGGGCCCTTGCACAGGAAGCAGTGAGGGGAGCCGGGCCCTTGCACCAGGAGGCAGTGAGGGGAGGCAGGCCCTTGCAATGGGATGCAATGAGGGGAGCCGGGCCCTTGCACGGGAGGCAGTGAGGGCAGCTGGCTGGGCTGGTGAGCGGGCAGCCTCAGGGCGCAGAGACGGAGTGCTGAGTCCTCTGGCTCAGCATGCCCACTCAGGTCTGAGGGCTGAGGCTGGGCAGACAACCCTTTTATCAGGAAACTGAACTGGAAAACCGCAACACCCACCCCCAACCCTCAGACACCATTCCATTAGTGATAAGTCCTTGCTCAGCGTCCTCAGGCACAGGCATCTGGACATTTGCTCTGTGGCGGGTCCCAAGCCCCGGCACTAGAGAAGGAAAGGGTTGGTTGTGCCAGTGGCCTGCGCTGCGGACGGGGGTAGGCCCACGCTGCCCACCATGTTCATTGGGGCGGGGCCCAGTGGTGTCAGGGAGGAACCACCGGCCCCCAGAGCTGCGTGTGGGGCTGTGGAGGTCATGGAGGGCTCCACACCTGGGCTGTACCCAAAGGACGAGCTGGTTCCCAGGACTGGGCTCCCCCGCAGCTGGTTCAGCGTCAGCGGCTGGGGCTGGTTCACCTGGAAGGGGTTGACAGGGGCTGAGGCTGTGGCTGCACCTGGGGAGAGAGCAGGAGGGGCGGTGGCTACAGTCAGAACACCACCAGTCCCCGAGTCCACGGCCAGAAGCACATGTCCTCAGACAGCCTGTCATTTTGGGACCAGCTGTCCCTCAGAGCCGAGAAGTGCACCAGCCCCCACATGACAGACACACCTGTGTCTGGATGGATGAGGAAACTGAGGCTGTGAGAAGCCAGGTGACTTGCCCAGAGTCACAAAGCCTGAATAAGGCAGTGCCAGGAAGGTGCGAGGCCCATGGGGCTCCAGCTCCTACTCAGGGGAGTAGGAGGACCCCAGGACTCCCTCAGCAACAATCAGCGGCATTTCTCCCATATGCGGTTTGCTGAGCTCTGTGACCACAGGTGCCTGGGAGAAAGAACAGCAGAGGGGAGGCCAGAACTGCAGAATGTGGCCTGAGAATGGCCGCCCCCATGCTGCCCCAGGACCCAAGAGCTGGCATGGCAAAGGCTCTGAGAAGTCCTGCAGTCAAAAAGCAGATGCAGCTTTGTCTTATCCAATGTTTCCAGAATTTATCTCATTATCAGAAAGCTTTTCCCTGTTAGCAAAAACATCTACTGCTACTGTCCCCCAAAACAAGGGAGCCGCCAGCACTGAGTCTCTCAAGCAGCCCAGCCCCCAGCACAACGGCTGCCGGGTAAGGGGCACCCCAGTAAGGGGCACCCCACAGGTCACCACCAGGAGACGCTGCCGCTCCCCACACCACACTGGGGGGAGGCCCTGCAGAGGGCACACCCGACATTATCAACCCTCCTGGCAACTCCGGGAGTGGGGCTTGGCCCAGTTAGAGCTGAGTGAACTCTCCCAAGTAGCAGGAGCCCTCCGGGGTCAGGAAGAGTTTGTCTTGGGACAAACCAGGCTGGCTGAGGAACCTGGGTTCTGATCCAGCTCTGCACAGGGAGCAGGGAGCCACAGAGCCACCCTCCTCAGGGCAACCACATCCTGACCCATCTCAGGCCCACAGGGTTGGGTGGCACTCTGCAAACCCCACTTCTCTGGGGTCCTCAACCTCAGCCCTGCTAAGTCCTCTGTAGGGCCCCCTAAGGACTGCAGCCCAACCTTCAGAACCTGTGGTCTTGGGGCAGGTCTGAGCTGGAACACCTTGAATGTGACATATTTCTGCCCTTGGGAAGCCCAAGGCCTTGCTGGCACATCTGTGGGAAAGGAGGGAGGCTTCCTGGAGGAAGAGGGTTCTGTGGGCTGGTGCTGAAACAGGCGAATACAATTTCCCACTGGAAAAGGTGGGAGGGCCTCTGGGCAGGGGAAGCAGAATGTGTGCGTGAGGAATGCCAGGAGCTGGGCACAGCTGAGGTCTGAGTCTGAGCACTGGGGAAGAAAAAGGACGGCAGGGCCGGCCACAGAGGCCTGGACACTTAAGAAAGCATCGGGGGCTTGTTCTGCCACCAAATGGAGCTGTTGAGGGTGGAGAGCAGGCCTTTAGACAGAGCTCATGGGCAGGTGGTTAGGTAGAGGGGTGAGGCAGGATTCCCAGCCTGCAAAAGCTGACCGCAGCAGTCAGGGTGGAGTGAGGGTCCTGGGGTCCCTAGGGCTTGGCCTCCCCCAAAATGGGGGTGTTGGGCAGCAAACCCCAGCTCTCCCTCACACCCGCACTGCTCCTTCCAGCTGACCCAAAAGCGGTGCTCACTTGAGGGCAGCATGTTGGGGGCAGTGCCTGTTCAGTGGTCTCTCCTGAGACCACCCACCTTTTGATACCTGAACAGCCACCTCAGGCCCTGCCTCATAAGGGCCTGGAGAGGGGCAAGTGCTGGCTTCCTTCCCTCCAGCACAGCACCCGAGTGCAGGATATGGCAGGAAGAGACGCCCCAAGAGGTGGAGAGGCCCCACGCCCTTCTCAGGAAGAGCAGCCAGCCAGAGGAAGGCCCAGGAAGCGAGCATACCTGGTGCCAGGAAAGGGTTGAGGGACTGGGCTGGTGGGGCTGGCCTAGTCACCAGCGAGTCCAGGTTCACCAGGGCCGCGTTGGGGCCCAGGAAGGACTCAGGTGTTTTCCGGGCGCTGCTGGGCTTGCTGGAGGTGACAGTCAGAGGCTGAGACTCAAAGGGGTTGGGGCTTGTAGTTCCATTGTTCTGGGACAGTGGGGAGGCCGCTGCCTCGGCTACAAGACAAGGACACACACAGCTTAGTGAGCAGGGAAGGCAGGGCCCCAAGACTGGAACAACCACTGCCACCAACCCCAGGGGTGTCCAGAGCAGAACACAAACATCCCCTGGACACATGACTTCCCATGGAAACTGCATGGCTATGCAGAGGATGGGGTAGTTCACCACAGTGCTGTTTCCAACAGTCCTAGACTGAAGACAGCCAACCACAGGGCAGGTCACAGAACCCATGTCCACATAACCAGGCCCAGCGGGCAGTGACAGAAGCTGTACTGCAGTGAGAAGTAAGAAGGGCATGTGACCACTAGTACACATAGCTCAGCCTCCTCAGCAGTGAGATGCTCCTGTGGGTTGTGGGCAAGGCATGGGTCATTCATAATTTTAATGGTTTCATTTTCTAAATTTTCCATGACAAACATGAATAAGAAAAGAAAGCAAATTATTTTTACCAATTCAGCCAACAGAGGTTGTGCTGAGACAAGCTGGTGGGAATGTGGTTGCTCTGCCAAGATATAATAACGTGGCAATGGGTACACACTGGTTCTTAAAAGTGGTCATGCTCGCCATCAGTAATCCCATTTCTAAGAATCCAGTCTCATGAAATAATGCAAAATGTGAACAGGGATTTAAGCACAAAGATGTTCACCAGAGCATTATTTACTTTAGCAAAACTAGAAATCAACCTTAAATGTCCTCCCCAAAATTAAAGATTAAAAAATTACTGAACAATATACTGAACAATACAAAGAGATACTACATAGATATGAAGTATTTTCTAAAGACTTTTAATGTCATGAGAAAATGTTTTCAATCTGTTATCTCAGAAAAGGGGGAAGGGAGACAGGATTCAACTCTGTCTGATAGAAAGAGCTGAACAGAAAAACTCTATGTAAGAGTTCAGAAAAAGTACTGAGGAAAGACAGTGGCTGAGGGCAGGGAGAATGATGATAGATGATTTTCATTTTCTTCTATAAACCTTTCCAAATTTGCAATTGGAATAATTCTAGAATTAATAGTAAATATTTGCAAGCCCACTGAAGGATGGGCTCATGTAACAAAGCCACCTGCCTTCTTACTGAGGCGCAGAGGGGTGGGCAAGGACACTTAGGTTATACTTTGGCCTGTAGAGGAGACACATGGAATCTTGTTGTTTTTAATGCCACAAAGCATGTTTTAAGAAACAGCATGTTTTAAGTTGCCTCTGTTCCCCAGAGCTGAGAGGGGCCAAAAGGGTTCTCAGGGTGCCAGGGCTGCTCATACCTTAAGACCAGGGCCAGCCAGGACTATGGTTGTAGCTGGGGGAAGAGGAGGAGGAGGTAAGAAGGAGGAGATGATAGGGACACATGGAGGGCACAGGGAGGGAATGGGGAGAAGCCACAAAGGGACAGAGAAAGGAGACAAGTTGCTCTATGTGGCTGGGAGGTGTGGCCAGGACGGACAGAGGCTGCCTGGCTCTGTCCCCGGCTCCACTTGGGGGTGAAGGTGTACCAGGCTTCCCTCCTCTGCACCTCTCTGCACCTACCCTGTTCCCCTCCCAGCCCAGGGGCACACAGGGGAGGAGCTGGGTGATGAGGTGGAGCAGGTATGTCCAGTCTGTGCCTACGCCGGACTGTCCAGATAAGGTGGCATCTTTTGGGAGTTGGCGAATGGACACGATGGCTCAGTCAACACTGGACCAAGGGGGCCACAGCAGCGGCTTCGGCAGGCAGGCATAAGGCCCAGGGGCAGGAAACACTTGGTCCGACAGGACAAGACAGTGAAAGAAAAACTTGACCACATGATGTTTCGCTGCTGGTGTGTGAATTCCTGCAATTAGACCCTTATCGCTCCCAAGATTAAAACACAAAATGCGTGAAGTTGTTAAGTTTTGAAAGCTGATTTCTGCAGTAACTGGGCTGGCCAACTGCTCAGAACATTATGGAAACAAATACCACCTTTACATACCTGTTTTTTTTGAAGTTCGGAGGTTGTCAAATTCAGAAAAGTCATCTTTAATTGTACCATTCAAATTGCTGAAGAGGTCGAAGGCCCCTGGTGGACACACAAAGCCAGTGACCATGGGTGCACCATGACCTCTCTGTGCTCCCACCTCCCGGGTATAACCTGGAGTGGCCTGGCAATAAGCAGGGGTGCAGATCTCTGCCCCACCTCACGGGGGCAGCTTGGGCTCAGGGTCACCTGGTGGGCTGGGAGGGGACTGGAGGGGGCCAGGCCAAGGACCCTGGGCTCCCCCAGCACAGCCCTGCCACCACTCCCACCCCTACCCCAAAGAGAAGGAGGGGCCATGGTGGGGGAGACGCAGCTCCTTCTGGAAGGGGTGCAGGGGCTGGTGAGTCCCATGGGCTCTCTCCTCTCCTCAGTTGCCTCAAGGCTCTGGGGACAACAGCTGTGGGGGAGGACAGCAAGTGCATGCAAACCCCTAGGCCCATGGCAGAGTGAGATCTCACCAGAGGCAGGCACAGGCTTGCTGGCTGCAGCTGAGGCTGCAGCCCAGGCATCAGCTGTTTTCCCGGCACCGGAAGCAGGCTGTGGCAGCGCCAACCAGGGGTCTGAGCTCTTGGAGACAGGCTGTGTGCTGGCTCCAGTGGGCACTCCCCAGGGGTCAACAGAGGCAGCTGGCTTGGCACCTGAAGGAAGGCAGGATAAGTTCAGAGATGCCCTCACAAAGTTCTAGGCAGCTAGGGTACAAAGACAGGGGCCACTGTTGACCAGGTGAGCTACACCGGGGTCTGTGCCAACAAATGGTGCTGTTCCACACCAACAAAGCTGGACAGAAGGAAGCCCAGGGCTGAGAGTGGAAGTCCCTGACGGCTCTCGGCCCTGGACAGCATGCTGGGCCTGGCTGGGACAGTCCACCAAGAAGGTCCCACAGAGGCAACAGCTGAGCACCACACGTGGTATTGCAAAGGCTCCCCGGGCAAAATCCAAGTCCATCTCCCCACAGAACCCACAGGCTTTTTCCTCAGACAAGAGTTGCCCTGACAGCATCCTCTCTCCACCTGCTTTGAGTGGTTTCTGCTTTTGACATAAGAGTGAATGAAACAGGCGAGTTCAGCATAAAGAAACCAATGCCTATGTACTTACCTCCCTGCCTAATAAATAAAATGTTTTCAAACATGAGTGATAGATTTAGTGGGTCACACTGGTTTTAAAGGATAGAACAGAAAACACCTGAGTGCATCTAATGTAAGCCGTTGATCCTGTTGTGTGAATCTCATTTGTTAGCATGTAGTTACACATGCATCTGGATGTACACACGGCCACATCCTGTATCTCCTCTCTTGGGGCCTTCCAGGGACCAGTGTGTGCCTCCCGCAGTGGCCCACCTCCCGCCAATCATCATGGATTTCGTGTTAGCTCCTGTCTTGGTTTTCCTTCTAGTTTTACCGAAGAGGTACCTTTAAACAATGTGCTGGGTAGCTGGGCTTTCTGAACTCCATATAAGAGCAAACACACTGTATACCTTCCTTAGCAGCTGGCTTGGTTGGCTCTGCATTACCTGGGAGACTCCTGTGTGCTGTGCAACGTGGTCCACTCCATGGGGGCAAGTCACAGTCGACTGGTCTGTAGGGGGCGCTGGTGCAAGTTCAGTTTTGTTGTGCCACTTGGTCTGGCTGTACCTCCGGGTGCTCACTCTTGCGTGACAGCTGCAGGCCAGGGGGCCTTCCCTTCAGAGGACTGCCAGGTCGGGTTCCACAGGGCAGGGGCCGCCAGATCTGCTCTGTTGCTCACTACTGCTGGGCACTCTCTCACTTTCCCATGTGCACCAGGCCGGTGGGGGTATGACGTAATCTGACCCTGTTTTGATTTGCATCTCCTTGTTCCCTAATAAACATGTATGTGTATCTTGTCATGTTTGCAGGGCCTCCGTGATAGCTCTCCTATAAAGTGCCTGTTCTAGTCTTTCTCCACCTTTCTTTGGGGTTACCCTTTTCTTATTGATTAGAGAGTTCTTTCCAGGTTCTGAATACTGATTCTTTTACTTGTGTCACAAAGACAAAAAACTGTCTCCCAATCTGTGGCCTTTCTTTGCACTCTCCTTCAGGTTATTAAGTAGAACATATCACTGTTTTCCTTTGTAATTTGTGCTTTTCATGACATTTAGGAAATCCTTCCCTATATCCAGGCCTAAGCTCTTCTACGGTGACATCTAAAAGATTTAGTTTGCCTTTCACGTTTGTTTAATTTATTAGATCCATTAGTAAAAGATTTTTGTATATGATATAAAACTAGGAATTGATCTCAGGTCTTCTACATAAATGCTGGAGTGCCCCAGCACCACCCTGTCCCCACCCGCTAGCAGATGCCAGGGCTTCATGGACTCAGCACCCAGCTCTCTGTTCTGTGTCACTGACCCATTTCCGTTTCCTCTGTGGATTATCTTCTCAGATGTCACTGTGATGATAAATTCCAATCTTCATCTTATTCTTCAAGTGTCTTGGCTATTCCAGGCCCTTTGCTCTTGCATATTCACTTTAAAATCATCTTGTTAAAACATCAACTAAGACCTTGTTGGGATTTTGACCAGAACAGCACTGAATCAGATCAATTTGAGGAAAACTGTTATCACTATAATGTGAGTCTTACAAATCGAAATCGCAGGACAGCTCTCCATTTCCTTAAATTGCCTTTAATATCTTTCAATGAAAAATAACCTTTATTATTTTAGCCTTTCTTTCCATAAGGGATTTATGCAACTCTTATAAAATGTATTCCCAGGGACTGGTGCATTTAAAAATTTTCATTTTCTATTTATTGTATGCAGAAAAACAATTTAATTTTGTATAATTATTTTTGTATCCAGCAGTCTTACTAAATTCTTTTAAGAATTAAAATACATCCTAACAATTTATTCTTATAATAATTCTAACAACTCTTAATCCTAATAAACTCATTTGGAGAAGCCATTTTATGTTCTGTGTACATGACCATATCACTTGCAAACAATGGCTTAGCTTTTTGGTCCCTACACATTTCCTCTGCTTTTCCTGTTTTGCTGCCCATCTGGGGCCACCAGTCCACATAAGCAGGACTGTGGATAGTCTGTGTCCTTGTCCTGCTCTTACAGGACCGATTTTCAGTGTTTTACAGTAAATGGCACCATTTACAATTATAGACTTTTTCCTTTTAGAAGCCCTTGATCAGGTCACGAAAGTTCCCCATTATTCAAGTTTGCTAACTTTTGCAACAAAAGGCTGATTATCATCCTGTTTCTGCCTCTATCAAAATGCTGACATGATTTTTCTCTTTTGGTCTGTAATATGATCCATTAATACATGTTCTTCTCATGACTTGGTCCTTGCAAACAAAACATTTTTCATACTGTACTATATAATTTTTATTTTTCTCATTTTGGTTTTGTGATTGTTTCTTTGCTATGGGTTTTGCGCCTACATTCATAGAGACTGGCCTGACCTGTCTGTTCTCACTGTCCCATCAGGCCTGGTTTTGGTGCTGAGGTTACACTAGCCTCATAAAATGAGCAGAAATACTCCCTATTGTCCTACCCTCTGAAGGAGTTTGTATAAAGGTGGAATTGTTTCTTGAATGGTGTTAGAATTTGCCAGGAAAGCCATCTGGGTGGACTGGGGAAAGGGCTTTTTAGGTTTTAGTGGTATTAAGAAATTGGCTCGATTTCTTTGATCATAGGGCAATTTTACTTACGGGTTTCCTATTGTTCTTCAGTCAGTTAGCTAAGATTCCTTTTTGAATTTATTCATTTTATCTAACTTTTCAGACTTGTCAGCATAGAGCTGATGTAACAGCCCCTTATACTCTGTGAAATCTTGGCAGCCTCAGCAGTCATACTGTCTGATGCCTCATACTGTTTTGCCTTTTCTCATTTTTTAAAATTAATCTTGTCAGAGACTTGTTTACTACTCTTCAGGGGTATTTATACATTTGTGTTCTAATGCATTAATTTGTTCTGATCCTTATCAGTTCATTCTTTCCAATTTGGGTGTAATGCTATTCTAACCTCTAATGTTACCTGATTCATTTTGCACCTTTCTTCTTTACTAATGTAAACATTTAAAGCTATCAATCTCCCTCTTACTAGGCTTCAGTTGCCTTACAGATTGTTTTGAAAATACTTACATTATCATGTGGTTCTAAATATTTCTGATTTTCAGTATACTTTCTTCTTTGGCTCAAGAATTTGGAAGTGTTTTTTAAAATGTCAAGTATCTGGAGTTTCTCTAGTTACCTTTTTATTACTGACTTTTAACTTGAGTATATTGTGGTCAGAAAATATTTTCTATGTGATCCCAACTCTCTGAAATGTGTTGATCAATTTTTCTAAGTATTCTGACATGACTGAGAAGAATTTGTATTGTCCAATTGCTGGGAATGACACACCATTTCACAAGCTTATGAATCGTGCTGCTCAAATTTTGTTATATTCTTATTACTTTTTGTGAAAGAAGAAATATATTTTGGTCTCTGCCCCAAGCTCCTGGCACAAAGCCCCTAAGACCCTTGTAATTTCCAAAGCGATAAGAGCACTAGGAGCACCTTTTGTTCTATTATTTGTCTTTGACCCCGTCCCTGGCACAGGGCTCCTAAAACCCTTAGAAATTCCAACGCGCTAAGAACACCAGGACTATCTTTAGTTCTAATGTAGTGTCTCTGGGTGGCTACTGGATGGGGGCTGGTCACCAGAAAGACCAAGCCATGATCAGAAGCTTGGAATTTTCTGTGACCTGGAAATGTCATTAATTCACCTTCATCCTTGAAGACTACCTTCACTGAATATAGAATTCTGGAGGGTAACAAGATTTTTGTTGTTTCAAAACTTAAAATATATTTCATTGTCATTCTTGGAACAAAGATGATTTCACTAGGGAGGCAATTCTAGGTTGACAGTGTTTTCCTTTCAGTGCATCATTCCACTGTCCCCTGGGGTCTGCCATCATTACTGGGAAGTCAGCTGTCAATTCGCTGCTCCTTTGTCATGGATTGCCTGTCCCCTGTGGGTTTAGAGATGTCTTTCTTTGATGTTCTGCAGGTTTCTGCCAATGTGTCTAGGTGGGGATTTCTTTTAGCGCCTGCTTATGATTCACTAGCTTCCTGCATCTGAGAGGTAGCACCTTGCAACAATTCTTGAAAATCCTGAGTCATAATCTTTTCAAACATTAAGTCTTCTGGAACTCCAAACAGATGTATTAGAAGGTCTCATTCCGCCTCAGTGTTTCCCCAGCCACACTGGCCTCCCCAGTGCTCCCCAAACACATCAAAGGGCATGTCCTCCACCTGCTGCCTCTCCGTCTCCAAGTCCCTCCCTCTTTTCCCTTCCCCTAGTGCCTTCCCCAACTCCTCCGACTCCTCCGGAATCCTTCACTCAGCTTTCTCCTACTGCAACTAACATACAGCTCCGTAACTACTACTCTTCCCGCCTGAGAACTCACTCAGAGTGAGAGCTCTCTCTTCTCTGCCCTGGGAACGAGCTGTGCCTGCGGCAGCCCAGCTGGGCCCTAAGGCTCAGAGAGGGCAGAGGAGGGGTGGCGACTGCCAGTCCTAGAGAAGACCAGGGATGCTCCCTGAGCCCCCAACTCTGTGCCCCTCCGAAGAGCCCCAGCAGCAGCGAGCGGGGATGGGGGTGTGGGCAGGAGGCTCCTGGGCTTTCAGAAAGACGTGAACCCTCTCCTAGGCATTCTCCCATGCTGGCTTCATCCTCCTGGCATCTGAGGCACTCAGCAGCTTCAGAGTGGGCCCTTCAAGACCGAGCCAGCTGCGACCTGGTCGGCCTTTCACCTTTGGGCAGGTTAGCTGGCGGTGGACAGGGAAGGGGAGGAGAGCACCGCTCTTGCTACTCCTCGGGCCTGCCACCTCAACTGCAACTAGGTGTGAGCCGGCAACAGGCCGGGGCAGACTCTGACCCGCAAGCCTCATTAATCCCCTGGACACACAGGCCACTTACTCATGGCCTGTCAACTCCTGTGTGGGTTTGGGTTTTCTCCTGTTGTCCCCCTACCCACAACCATCCAGAGGTCTCCAGAAAGCCCCATCTCCCTTTCAAAGCTTCTCTGATCTTTCACTCCTGGTCTTCCCAGCACCTCAAGCAGCCACCTCCCCATGACTGGACCCACTCTCCTCAGGCCCCCCTGCTGGACATGACAAAGGGCACAGCCCTGCCACAATCACACAGCAGGGATGGGCCCTCACTCTGTGCCCAGCACAGTGCCTCACAAGACTTCGGTTCTCTATCCTAACTAGAGGGAAGTGACATGATGGAAACTGTACATTAGGGACAGAGCCGGACTGCAAATCAGAAGAGCTGTGTCATCAGAGCTGCTTGCGATGCAGTGCAGAGGACACGGGGTTTGGTCCACAGGAAGGCATGGGGCCAGGTGCCTGGCTGTTTCCAGCTCCCTAGGGAGCCCAGGGAAGTTAGCACATCTTCCTAGCCCTCCTGCTCACGAGCAACCATGAGAGCTGAATAAGCTCACAGCAGGTCCACATCCCCCCTCACTGACCTGCGCCTGCAGGACACAGCCTGGGAGGCTCTTGCCCCTTCCCCCACAGACCCAAGAGCTCCCCCCTTGCCGATGGGACAGCTACTGGCCTTTCCTCTCTGCCTCTGTCAGGGGACAGTCTTGTGTCCAGTGCCCAGCCCTGTTCTCCCTGAAGGATAGCCTGACCGTCCTTGGAAGAACTGTTGTTCCGCTCACTCCCAGTCTGTCTGAGTGGGACTGTCCTTGCTCTGGCAACAGGGGAGGGTTTTCACCAGCTAGAGTCAATCTGTAAAGTCCCCCAGTCCCAGGCCCCCACCCCCAAATCGCAGAATGGTACGGGAGCTACAGAGAAATCCTCTCCATCCCCTAGATTGTGGACTGGGACCACCAGGTCCAAGGCACCAGAACCCTGAGCTCGTGAGCCTAGAGGGAGAGGGGAAGGCCCACTGGTTAGAGCAGCAGAGGATCTGGGTTTTGGTGATAATCTCTGAGCTACTACATCAAGCTGGCCTGGACGCAGAGACACCTGCTTCCACTGAAGCTGTTAGCAAGGCAGCATCCTGACCAGACTACACACTCGGCGGACAGGGGCACGGGTCCTGCTGAGAAGACACAGGCCCAACCTGCAGCGCCCATGTCATCTCACCACACAATCACCCACTCCAAACCCAGCTGAGCCCCTCACAAGGCACTCACCCCCTGCTCCTGCTCGTGTCAGAATGTCTTCCCACTCCCGCAGAGGAGCAGCTCAAGGAATGGAGCCTGGCCCACGGAAGATGCCCAACAGCTAACTGGGGACTGAAGGGAAGCAATGAAGGATCAAGGGAACCACAGAGCCTCAGGTCTGGAAGGAGCTTTGCAGTTTATCTGCAGTTTAACTCCATGAGGCACTTCTGCATACTGAAGTTCAGTGACTTCTTCCAGAAGATTCCAGGTACACATTTGATTCAGGTGCTATAAACACATGTAGTAAGAGCTGCCCCTCATCTCTGACACTATACACAGAATTTTCAAACATCTTAGATTTAGCAGGACTTCCCTCACCATGCAGTTCAGGGGGAAACAGACCAGCAATTGTTTTCAACTGTGGCTGTCCTTAGGAATCTCTTGGGGGATGTTAGCAAAATACTGATGTTGTCACTCCCTCCCTGCCGTCTTACAGATTCTGGCAAGGGCCTGGGCATTTGGATTTTCAGAAGCTCCTTAAGTGACCAGAATGGGCATCCAGGATGTCTGAGAGCCCCTGAGCTCCTGGAGCACTCAGGCCCCTGGCCAGGCCTCCTCAGAAGTGGGCACACCGTCTGATGGCCCAGCTCGGACACACCAGCCCAACCGGCTGGACACCCGGGGGAACAAGCCCTGCCTCCCACAGACAGGTGGTCCTTGGGGCCACCTCACTCTGCCTGAATAACATTTGTCCGGCATTTACCAAGCACAGGCCCAGGTCCTGCCTCTGAGATAGAAATGTGGACACAGGCAACCACACCCAGCATGGGGGGGTCACAGGCAGCCAGTGACCACTGGATGGTCAGTCAGTCCTGAGGACAAGGTGATCCTGTCTCCCTAAGCACAGACATCTGAGCCATGCTTTCAAGAATAAGCAGGAGTCTGCTACACAGATAACAGGACACGGTGTAAAGCAAGGATCAGACATGTAAGGGAATCCAGGCTGCCCTGCCAAGCAGAGGCAAGTCTCAGAACTCTCCTCAGCCCACCTGCCAGCCCCGGGCCTAGGGTGTTGCACTCCTGCCTCCACATGGGCAAGCCCATCAGTGACTGCACACACATCATGTGTGCCAAAATATTATTTGCTCTTCCATCTAAACATCTCAGGCAATGAGGGTCTAAACACACCAGTTTTCCCCCAAAGTGATAAATGTGTATTGCTAAGATTTAAAACCAAGTACACTTGATCCCTGAATAACCACAGGTGTAAACTATGTAGGTCCACTTATCCACAGATTTTAAAAAATATATTGGAAAATATTTTTGAGCTTTGCAACAATTTGCAAAAATGTTTTCTCTAGCTTACTTTAAGAATACGGTATATAATACATATAACATATAGAACACATTGACTGCTTATGTTATCCGTAGGGCTTCCTGTCAACAGTAGACTGTTAGTAGTGAGGTTTTGGGGGAATCAAAAGTTATATATGGATTTCTGACTGTGGGAGTTTGTGTCTCTAATCCCCGCATTATTCAAGGGTCAATTGTATTTGCAACATTTCGAGGGAGCTCATGGATGCAACTGTATTTGCAACATTTCAGGGGGAGCTCATGGATGCTAGGACATGAAGGTATATAAACTGCATGCATTTTAATGCTTTCTCTAAGAGCCAGCCATCACCCTGGGCTCAGCCCTGAAACTGTTGGAGAGCCTCTTCTGACACCTCCAGTTATTTCCCGTGGGCCGTTTCTCCTGTAGAAATCTGCTGAAACAACAAAACAGCAGCACAGCCAAGAACTTTTAACAATCAGCACCTATATGATGCACAATGTTGAAATGAGCAAGTTTTGGCTGAAAAGAACCCCTTGCTCCTGACCACCATGGACAAAGCTTATACGTGGAGTGAAAGATGTGCTTGGTTAAACCCTGGCCATCCACAATCAGCCAGATGAGCATGGATAAGATACTCAGCCTAGAAGAGATTTGTGAGGTTTCCATTCTGCAGGCAGTGGTTGGGGACCTATGTGCGTAATGGACACTGCTTTCTGCTCTACCGTGCACCGCTAGTCATAGGAGGCCATATACTTTGGCACCTTACTGTCTTCAAACCTCACTTGGGGGCAGATAACGGTACCTCCACCTTTCCCCGGGTGCTGGCAGCTCACATAAGCTAGGCCGTGGGAAAACAGGCAGCCGGGGACTGGGTCCAGCAGGCCCGCTGTGAATGCCTGCTGAGGGTGTGACTGCTGGGACCCCGCACTCTGCTCTCCTCTATGAATGGACAGTAGATTCACTGCAAGGGTCCTCTGTGTTCATGTCCTCGGCAGAGCTGCACTGCACACCCAATAAATAAACGCTTGTTGAAAGCTCAAGTGAATGAGAGGAAAGGGGGATGGAAGCCAGGGCGGAAAGATGGAGCAGCTTCCGGCCTCCTGCTCTGTGGGCCCATTCACAGGGAGCATGCATCCTTCCCCAAGCCCGGCTCATCCCCAGCCTCACATATGAATATTTATGTGCACAGGGAGGCAGTCCCATTATGGGGTCACAGAACTGGGCTGTCACGGGGTCACCAAGAAAGCAGCACCACCACCTGCTTCCACTGGGGCAGAAGATGGCCTCCGTCCCACCCAGGCAGCAGGCAGGTGGGCAGAGGGCCCTCGCTGGCCAAGGCCTTCTGAGTCACGGGGCTGTGGGCTCTTCTTATCCCAGGTGGCTGCTGTGTGTGTCTGGGACAGAGGAGGAAGGGCCCCGCTGACCTGGCGGCTCCAAGCTCCCCTCCTGTAATCCCTTGGTGCCTCCTCCCAAGGCCACTTGGCCAGGCTGACCCCAGAGCTACTTGGAAAGAACCTGTAACGGCAGGGCTGGCTACAAACAGTGGCTTTCAAAATAGCATTTCTTTCATCCAGAGAGTGCCATTATCAGTGCTTGGGGAGAGACTCCCTCATCTTTCTAACTTAAAAACATGTTTCAGGTGGTGGGCAGGTGGGGTGGCCCTGAAAAACGTGCACTAGCTGGTTTTATTAGACGACGACTGGTGAATCCGACACCACATCTTGTTCTGAAACTACATCTTGGAAGATGGAAGCAAAGGCACTATTACTGTCCTCCAGTGAGCCCAGGAGCTGGTGTCAAGGCGCCTCCTGCAGTGCCACTGAGAGCAGAGGGCTGGAACTGCACACCCACCGTGTATCAACGGGCTGCTGGGGAAAGTGGCCCAGCCCCCACTGTCCCACAGGAGTCACACTGGGTAATGTGGTCCAGCCCCACACTATCCCACTGGGGCCATCATGCTTAGTTTCTAATGATGCCTGGAAATGCTCACCATATAGTACAAATGGAAACATCTATATATATTTATACAATTGTAATTACAATATGACCTCAAGTGTGTAAAAACGTAAGTGCCCAGAAAAAAACAGGAAGTAGACAAGCTAACATTTTAATGCTGGTTATCTCTTGATGCTGGGATTTGAGATGACTTCCAGGACATGTATGGCCACAGAAGGTCTTTGAAGCAATCCAGGATGGCCTGGCGATTCCAAGACGAGGTGCCGTATGTGCTGAGCCTGCCCCTAACTTGCTGTGTGACCCCAGAGGAATGAACAGTCTCTCTGGGCTTTGGCAGCCTGTTTTGTCCCCAAGTTACCACAAAAATGCCAACCTGCATCAGAACCAAGGAGAGGGCCCTGGGTTGGCCAAGTGCAGGAAATGGTAAGCAGGCAGTCCACAAAGTACATGGAGGCCACCTGCAGAGATATCTTGATTAGCTCCAACCATGCTCTTAATTGTTTAATTCATTGTCAACATTTAAAAATTAATACTTTTAAAAATTCAGGTTTCAATCTTCTCTTTAAAAACTGGATTCATAGAAGCCAAAAAGCCAAATGCCTCACAAAATGTGCTGTATCTATGAAACGGAATCTTATTCAGCCATAAAAAGGAATGAAGTATGAATACATGTTACCACACGGATGAACTTTGAAACCATTATGCTGAGGGAAAGAAGGAAGCCACAAAGGCTGCATGTTGAATGATTCCCTTACATGGACGAAATGTCCAGAACAGGCAAATCCAGAGACAGAAAGCAGACGGTGGGTGCCAGGGGCTGGAGGCGGGGCAACAGGGAGTAACTGCTTAATGGGAATGGAAATGTCCTGGGATTGATTAGTAGTGATGGCTGCACAATATTGGGAATGGCTAAGAATCACTGAACAGTCCACTTTAAAATGGTTAAGAGGGTGAATTTTATGTTATGTGCATTTCATCTTGATTAAAAATGATTAGAATAGCAGACCTGGGTGGGCAGCAATCCCATGTGATCTCAGCTGCTAGGCATAGCTGCTTCCTAGTTTAGGCTGCCTGCAGGAGGGTGAACCCCAGCCACTGGAGGTGGTCCTGTCCTACCCACCAGGAGACCACACAGCTCCCTGTGAGGTCAGGTCTCTGGCCCAGTCAAGACACTCAGCCCCGCTGCATGTACTCAACTCCTCAGCCTCTCATAAGCCAAGCTCTCCTGGGAGCCCCCTGCCTCTTCATGGCCTGGCCACCTGCTGCTCTTCCTTAAAGGTTCCCCCAAGATGCCTATCTCATATCCGTCCACTAGACTCCTGAGCTAAGCCCTGGCCCAGGATGCTCTCCAGTAACCAGCATGGAGGCCCGGCCAGCACAGTGCAGCTCCTAGCCTGCTGCTCTTGCGCCCACACCTGCCCACGACCATGCGGGTGGGACCACTGACTGACTGTTCTTGTCTGGGTCTCTACCTGGCAGGACAGGACCTGGCATACAGTACACTTCAGCAATCACCCGGGGAGCCAAGCTGAATACAAGAGATGGTTTTAGTTTTGGGAAACAGAAACCCCAGGAGATATAGGCACAAACTGTCACAAAATATAACAATTCAAAGCTCCTAGACAGAAGCCCCACAGATCAGCCATGGCTGGCAGGGTTCAGAGGACCCAGAGGGGGCCTCCGGGAGCAGCAGGCTGGGTGGGAAGCCTTTGTGAAGTCTGCACACCAAGTCCTGTGTTTAGTGATTAGGAAACCCATGTGTCCAAGATTTCTACCCAAATTAGATCAATTGTGTCACACTCATGTTTCAAATCTATCACAAATACTCTTACACTTGGCATTAAACAGAACTTTAAACTATTCACTAGCCTGATAAACCAATTTACGCTACTTTAAACAAATAAAAATTACAGCAAATGCGTCCCCTTTCAAGTAAGTCATGTGAGGCACATCATAATTTCCAGCT
Organism: Manis javanica; assembly: GCF_040802235.1. Lineage (NCBI taxonomy): Eukaryota > Metazoa > Chordata > Mammalia > Pholidota > Manidae > Manis > Manis javanica. The sequence goes on along the minus strand of NC_133159.1, from coordinate 115,351,473 downwards.
AAACAGCAACTTGATTAAGATGTTTCATGCTGTGCATTATAGTTTCTTAACTTGGGGCTGGGGCAATCCTGAGGCTGAGAGCTGACGTGTGTCCCAGAGAAGGGACAGGCCATTTCAGTGTGTGTGGGAAGCAGAAAGGAAGTCAGTTTTCCCTCTACCATAGCAGAAAACCATTCAAAACAGAATACTGTACACCCACCACCACGGACCAGACTCACTCCCACCCCTACCAGGTGACAGAGCAGGAGGCTCTGCCCTTTCTGCCCCTGCCCCCGCAGACAGGCATGGGAGACGAATGAGGGCGTCTTTACCGAACAATGGCCAGGGGTCTGACGTGCTGGCTGGGGCTGCCGGCCCGCCCCATAGGTTGGTCTGGTTAGCTGAGGCCGGCCGGCACCGGGACTCTGCTTTCTGGGCAACAGGCCCTGAGCTGGAAAGGGCGTCCATTAAATCCAACAAAGTGGTCTGCTGTGGGTGGGAGCCATGCTTTGAAGACAAAGAGAAGGGGACAGGTTTTACTTTGCAACAGTTACAGTAAATACCAATGTGTCAGTCATAAATACTGTCAGTGCCTCTTAGGAATAGAGGCCTCCTGGGAGAGGCCCAGAGGAACTTGGAAGATGAGCCTCCCATCTCCTGCGCCTTCCTGCCCACCCCCAGCACCACCTCCGAGGACAGCCACACCGAGCTACCCTGAGCTACCTGCCTGCCTGCCTGCCTGCCCTGGGCCAAACACCCCACCGCCTCTCAAACAGTCCTCAGGCCTTTCCAGGATAATGCCGGCTCTGGGGGGCTGCGGCCTCCCTCCAGAGTGCTGTGCCACCATACCTCCTGCCTCCCAGCCGCCAGCGAGCATTCAGGGCCCTCACCTGAGCTCACAGCTGCTGTCAGGTACCTTGTGGCACTGTGTCACAGAGGCACTAGAGCCCCTGGCCCTGTGGTGGGAGGGGTCTGTCCCCTGACTGGACAAACTTCAGGACCACAGCCACGTCCGGTCACCCACAGGTCCCAAGCGGGGGCTCCCCTGTGGCAGGAAACTGCTCCAGAGCGCCTGGCCCTTGGCTTGTGTGACAGTGGCCATGCCCACACAGGGAGGGCATTTTACACTTGCTTACAGAGGAGGGGACTGAGGCACAGGCCAGCAGAAGCTGCCCGGCAGGACCCAGTCTCTCTCAGGTGGTCTTGGGAGGCCCAGTGTTGGCAGACAAGGAGGTGCTCTAAGTTACGTCCAAACCTCACTCCTGCTTATCGCAGGCCCCAGGATTATTTGTTGAATAAAGAGAGAAAATGGCACGTATGGGCACTCACCAAATGTCACATGCACATGGCAGGGCAGGTTTGTGACACTTCGGCAACAGCCACAGGACAGTCTCAAACATTTCCCTTCCCAGGGAAGCACTTACCTCTTTCTTTTTTGGAACTTTGGCCGTGTCTCTCCGGCTTTCTTCCAGGGCCATCTGCAATCTGAGGTCATCGCCCCGCCTCAGGCGTTCTTCCTGAAGAGGACACAGGGATGTGAAGCTGATGGGGGGCCGCTATGACATCATCGCTCACCAGGATCGAATGCAGCCGGCCAGGGGCAGGAAGTGTGACACTGAATTACACCTCATTTCAAAGGAAGATCTCAAAACAGCTCATAAAATGGTTACTCTTCCATCCCAGAACACACCCCACTTGCCTACACTGTGTGGCTTCCCTGGTTTGGGGGTCTCACCAGGGAGACAGGGACACAGGTCCCCTGGGAAAAGGGAGCACTTATTTTAAAATATTTTTCTCTAAGATGAAACTGGCTTTATAATTCTTTCTAATTACAGAAGTGATATGTCTCCTTATGAAACAAAAACCCAAGAATTAGAGATGAAAATCACATATCATTCTACCTCCTACTGTGTAAGCTTCCAAAAATGACTATGTATTCATTCATTCATTTATTTATTTATTTATTTATTGTATTTATTTCTATGAGTTCAACAAATGACTCATTATATTTAATTTGTGTTTAAGGCCAAGTCCCCATAGGCAAAAGACTGGTTCATCCTAGCTTCTGTAATATAACGAATAAATACATTCACTATATTTTATTTATTATGTATATGATGTCACAGATGAGTTATTAACTAAAATGGGACCATCCATCTGCACCCGGTATTTCTGCACCATCTTCCAGAGCCATCAGTGATAGAGGCTGGCATCCACAGGGGCAGATTTAATGGCTGTCTGCCTCCTCCTGTAGACAGAGAGGCCATCACTGAGGCTGTGTGCCACTGCTGAGCTTCCGGACATTTCTGGTTACAGCAATACAAATCACAGTGGGACAAACACCTGTGTACTTCGTCTGACTATCTCTATCATTTGTCTCCGGACACCACTTTTAAGTGAGAAGGGGCCTTGGGCCGCCTGACTCCCTCTACCCTTATTCACCCAAGGCCGGTGAGGACAGACCTGAGAGCTGTGAGCAAAGGGGTGGTAACTCTGAAAGGCCATCTCAGCAGTCCTTTTCCCTCCTCCACTTTAAAGTAAAGCATGCTGACTAGAAAAAACGGGAACTGAAAAAGAATTAAAACTACACATATTTCCGCCATCTCAATTTAAGCCCTCTTATTTCCTGGAGCATTTCCTTCTAGCCCTTTGTTGTTCTTCAGATGCTCTTAATCTATCTTACCAAATTGCCTTACTAGAGGGCTAAGCCCTATTGTGCGCCCACACGCCTTTCGTCGAGGGAGGCTGTGGACACTCAGCTCATTCAAAAAGAGCTCATGACACTAGGCCCTGTCTGCATTAGTGTTTCTGGGAAGAACATTTGACTGGTTTGTTCCTTGACAATGAAAACCTTTCCTAAATGCAACTCTGCATGGGGCACCTCCCTGACGGGGGCAGGGGGAGGTTAAGAACCTAGTCACATCTCGGGAAGCGCTCTGGACACACCGAGGATAGGGCACGTGTGTCCTCGCCCTCCCTGTGATCCATGCCCACACCGACCGCCACACAGGGCTGACTGCAGTGGCAGACCAGCCCAAGCACTGACCTGCTCAGCCACCTCTCTGCTCATGGCCAGAGCCAGCTGCAGCTGAAGCTCCTCCTCTCCGCTGGTCTGGGGCCGGGCCTGCTCCAGCTCGGAGGGCACTCTCGGGGATGTGGCTGTGGGGAGGCAAAGTCACCATACAGGGACAGGCTACTGCTCAGCAGCTACCTGGGCAAGCTACCACTCCCCTTTCACCCCACAAGGGCTGGCAGGAGCCCTGCAATATGGGCATTGTGTTGGGAAGGTCTGCGAATATTTCAAGGTTAAAATCAAGTCAAGTCAAATGTGGTTTCACAGCTACATAAGCCATGTGGAAATGACCAAACACACCTTCGGGGTGCAAGCCCAGTGGTCAGGCCACACAAGGAGTGGAACCTCACTCTTCAATGCACAGCTTCAAAGAGAGGAACTGATTTCTAAAAAGAGCAAGAGTATAGTCTTGAAAAGCTGGATCAAAGAACATCATTCAAACAAGCACAGAGCATCTGTGGATGAAGACTTCCCCTTGAGACTCCCACATTTAAGAATCTCACTCTGGGTAAGGATCATGAAAAAATAAAGCCCAATGTTTCTCTGTTAACCCTGAGAATTTAATTTTTTTCAGTAAAGCCATATATTGACTTGAAAAAAATCACCTATGCAGACATTTTTTTTTTTGGTAAGTACTTAGCTAGTTTAAACAACTGTAAGCAGCTCCTGGAAAGACAGTTTTCATTGAAGGGATGAGATATGAATTCCTAGCTGATGCACCAAATCTCTAGGAAGGGAGTGTTTACCCATTCACACTGTAAGCCAGGCAGGGCCTCACATGGCCATCAGAGAATCTAGGTGCCTCCAGAAGTCAGATGGAAAGCTTTGAAGCATGTGCCTGGGAGCAAGCTTCCCTCTGCCCCACTCAGAGAGGGTCCACAGCTTCTCGGAAATTACTCAGAGCAAGGGCTACCAAGTCAAAGAGGCCCCTGCCTCAGACAGTGCTGTGCTCTACCCTCCCACTGAGCCTTTGTGCATGCTGGGCCCTTCATACCCAACTCCTTGGTTCCAAAGCTCAGCTTCCAGCCCTGGTCCTCCGGACTGCTGTCCCCACTGGGGTGCAGTCAGTGCCCCCCACCCCTAGCTCTTACACCCCCACCTGCAGTTTGGCGGGTTATGCCAGAAGGTACGTTCCTTGGAAAGGTCCCCGGCCCATCTTTCAACCATTACATTCACTCCCAGAGTTTGGCAGAGCAGCTGGCAAATACCACTGAATGGATGCATGTGTGCATCATTCATTCACAGATGAATGGATGGATGGATGGATGGACGGATGGACAGATGGAGAATGTCATGGTGATGGCTGGTTGTCTGAACATGCTCTGACTGTGTGTCCACTTACTTTTTTCATTACATCCATTCTAGCAAACCCAACCTACCAGAACTCACTCACCCACATGCTGCTTCTGCCTAAAGCTCCAATCAACATTTGCCTTTTAGGCTGGGACTCTCTGGGAGAAAATAAAAGGTCAGGAACAATTCCTGACAGATGAGGTTTGTAGTTGGCTGGTCTTTGGCTACTGTGAGTAAACAGGAAAAGAAACCTATAGACAGTTAGGGTCATGGTGATAATCCACAGAAGAATCAGGCAAGGCAAGGTGGGGCAGGGGTCTGCTCTGGGCAGAGGGCAGGAGGCTGTGAGCAGCATTGCTCTGTCACCCAATTTCAAGCACACACACGAAACACAGCTTAAGGGTGCATCTGGAATAATTCTGTGGCGTGAAGCACAGTGTGTTTGCTATAATTTACTGTCAATCAAAAAACCAGCAGTTGGGGGAAAAAGCCTTCCTATCTACTCTAAGCTACATAGGCAAGTCGGAGTTCAAAAAAGTGCTGTAGTTATAAAAACACAAATAAACTTTTCTAAATAAAACCAAGCTAAATCCCAGCCCAGCACATCACTGTTATATTTTCCAAAGTAATTCTTTAAAAATAAAGCAAGATGTAATGAAATGTCCTCAAGTTAATCTTAAAATTTGCTTTATTAACACACCAAGACAAAAGTGTATTTTTTATTGGTTTTGTTCCCAAACTTCACATTTGCCAATCACAGTGCTTATTTAGGTTTGGGCTTTTTTGTACTCTAGAGACAAAGACTTCGTAATCCAGACTGGTGGAAACAACAGAAGCCAGACGGTTCTGGGGACTCTCCTCAACTGAATGCAGCTCCCCGCCCAGGTCACTAACCGCTCAGGCTGCCCCTTTCCAGCCTTCCCTGGTAAAGAATCTCTGAGGCTCACTTCACAAAACCCCCAGTTTATAACAAACACAGCATATCTGATACCCTCCCTTTACCACCAAATGGAAATTGTGAGTGAACAAAGGAGAAGACCTCACACTCACCCCACACCCCAGAAAGTGCTCTGAAAAAGGAGCCCCATCTTGGCAAGGAAAGCTGCCACTTGGCTGCGCTGCCACAGGGCCTGATTCAGCCCAGTCCGTGATGAATGGCATAGGGCTCTGAACAGGACCTTCTGGAGCGATGAGGCCTCCCTTGTCCTCTGAGCCTTTCAGCACATCTGCAAGGCCAGCCTGGCTTCAAATGCAAATGGACATTTTTATGCCTATCATAACTGATGCTTCAGAATAATGCAGAGCCAGCACATACAGAAATAGCTTACCACATCAGCATGGAAATTAAAGACAACGGGTATTCCCCTAAATGCTGTGGTTTTCATAAATGGATGTACAGCTCTCAGTTCTGCAGATGCAGAATTCAGTCACCAGCCCTGAGTATCAGCTGAGCTGCACACAGCAGCCTCAGCTGTGAGGGAGGATTCCAGCAGAGACGGTCTTGCCTTAGTGACAGCGTTCCGGCCCAACAAAGGGCCTCTTGTGCCCATGCACAGGGCAGTAAACACAGATGTACTTGTCAAGCGCACCTGAATGGACCCTTATGGCCACCTGAGCCTGGTTCGCCTCCTTCGAGGTGTGAAAGCCCATGGCTCACGGTAGACCCATGGAAGAGCCTTGACGGGTCAGCCTCTTTCTCAGCCAGCCACCTCTGGAGGGAACCAAGCCAGTCCCTCAGGAGCACCAACCGCATCATCACCTTCCTCCTACCCCAAGACATCTTTTTGCCTGTGGAGCCACCCGGAAGAGCTCAAAGCCTTCACTTGCTGTGGCTGAGAATTATAAACATGGGTAGGTCTCGTTTTGTCCTTTGTGGGCTGTGCACAAGTGTTCCTGGGTGACTGTGGGGATGCCCAGAGTTTATTTTTAAGTACTTCAGCATAAAAGGAAGAGAAAGCCACTCCTCTCATCCTGCCTCTATTCTTCTCCCTAGGGGAAACAGCTGTTTGACATTTTCTTGTGCTTCTACCCAGAAAAACTTCCTGAAACACTCTGTACAGATGCACGTGGTATGCTTTTCTAACATTTACCCACAGGGAGCCGCATCTGTTCCTGGCTGTGTGTGCCTTGGCCTGACCTAGGCTGGGTGGTTTTGACACGAAAGGCAGCCCAGCACGGAGGGTGGTTCCAAATGCCTGGGCTCGGATCTGGGCCCTGCCACTTCTCAATGCATAACTGGCCTGAGTAGGTAATTCTCTGCACCTAGGTTTTCTCATCTGCAGAATGAAGAGAGCACCTGCCTCCCAGGGTTACTGTGAGGATTAAATGAGTTACTAATACATGAAGAGCACTTAGACCAGCACCTGGCACACGACACTTGTAGAACATGAACCCTCAGTCTAGAACCCCCAACTTACAAGAGCTGAAGATTAGAGGTGAAGTGACTTGCCCAAGGTTACCCAGCCAGTGAGAGATGAAGGCTGACCCTTCAGGCATTGCTCTTTATTAGCACTCTTCTCACAGAGGAGGTAACTATGGCCCAGAGATGCTAAATGACTTGCTCCCAGCTGGCAGAAGAACTCAAAGCCAAGCCTTAGAGCCAAATCCCAGGCTTGCTTCTAGCACCTCAGGGGTGCTCTGGGGCCCCAGTCCTTCACACTCACGCACACACCAGCACTCCTCTGGGCCTGAGTGAGGTCTCTGTCTTCCAGAGCTTGTGTTCTACGAGGAGGACAATGCACATGTAAATAAAGCAGGGTTGGCAGTGCCAGGGCAAAAGAGAGTTTGCTCTATGTGTTCAGGGCATGCCTATCTGAGACCCTGGAAGAGAGGCCTGGAGGGAGGCAGCCGCAAGCAACGCAGGCAGAGAGCAGGTGGGAGCTCCACTTATGGAATGGAGGGCCTGAGCTCTGAGGCTGGTGTGGCAGAGGAGGCACTTGGAGGCCATAGTGGAAGAACCGCAGTGGTTCCAGAAGCCTCAGGCAGGCTTTGGGAGGGTCTAGGGGACATAATCTGACTGGGCCAGGGAGCAATGGTGGGAGCTTGGGTCAAGGTGATAGCTTCGAAGGAGCTGGGAAGTGGTGGATTCCGGATACACTTAACTGATTTTCTATTAGACCTCAAAATGTTCCTGGAGATCCAGCCCAAGGCCACAGGAAATCATCGTTGGCCCTGGCTCACACCTCACATCATGAGCAGGTATGATGTGTGCAGAACTGGGTCCTCCAAGAAGATATGTTGCCTGATACCTGGTACCTCAGAATGTGACCGTATTTGGAAATAGAGTCCTTGTAGATACAATTATTTAAAATGAGCAAGGTGAAGCACCTGGAGCAGGGTGGGCCCTAAATCCTATACAAATAGTGTCCTTCCAAGGGGAGAAGAAATGCAAGCACAGACACACGAGGGGAGGGTATACATGATGACGGCAGAGGCCAGAGTTCTGCAGCTGCTGAGCAGAGCAACACTGAGAGTCACTGGCCCCCACCAGATGCTGGGAAAAGGCAAGGAAGGATTCCCCTCTACAGGTCTCAGGGGAGCACAGCCCTGCTGACACCTTGATTTTGGACTTTGAGCCTCCAGAAGGGTGAGGCAGTCCATTTCTGTAGTTTTAAGCTGCCTGGTTTGTGGCACTTTGTTGCAGCAGCCATGGGAGGCTACCAGGCCAAAGCCTTTCCTGGTATGCACCTTGGTGCCCTCCCACCCACCCCTGCACACACTGCTGTGGGCATCCTTATCGTGCTGGGCCCTGGGTCACACTCCACCCCCCAAGGCTGGCCCCCTGGCCCAGCCCCTGGGGCACCGGGCCTCCACTCCACTAGCAGAAACCACCAGCTCTCACCTGGCTTCAGACTGTACTCTCCCTCTCTCTTCTTCAAACGGGGAAGAGAAACTCATTCTCATCTGAAGGGTCAGCTCCGATGCCACCTTCCTAAACATGTCATCCCAGATCATGCCACTAGGATGCTCCACAGGGCAGGGCTCCATGATCACCCCCGCCCTGCCCCCAGCACCTGGAGCAAGGCCAGGCACACTGTGAGCACTCGGAGGGGGTCAGCTGAGTGGGCCCCTCACGGCCTTCGTCTGTCCCTTCACGATCAGCACTTGATGCATTTACACTGTTAACCTGTGTGCAGCAGGCCATCTCCCCAGCGTGACCTGACCGAAGGCTCTACACAGGCAGGGGCCACATCAGTTTTAATATGGGCACAGAGCAGGAGTTCAAACCCCTGTCTGCTTATTTTCAAGCTTAGTTTTCAGTGAAAACTAACAATGGCTGTGACTCACACACTCATCTCCACCATGAGATACTGGTGCTATCGCTTCAGACTGCAGACATGTACACTGAAACCAGGGAGAAAGGAGGCAGAGCCACAGACCGAGATGCAGGAGAGTGGTGCAGACACAAATGCATCCCTTCTATTTGTCTGCATGTTTCAAACCTATCCTGTCTGAAATAAAAGAGCAAGTTAGTGCTTTTATCTTCAGGCTACAGATTTAACCCTCTCCACCAGCTTGTGAGGTAGGAAGCAAGGATTTGTCCAAAACATTAAGCAACCTTTCCTCATTGCTGTTTTCCCAGGGGTTCCTGCCACTTGGCCCCACGTGAAAGTCACCCTTTAGGTGGAGCACTGGGGAGAGACCACAGCAGCGGGAAGCCACCGACAGCTCCCCAGGCAGGAGTGCAAGGCAGGGGAGGAGGTAAGCGCAGAGGTCCCAGTAGAGGTGAGTGAACACTGTCAACCAAACTTGTGTGCAGCCAATGGGGTAAGAGGCGTGAACTTCAACAAAGATGTGATTTACCTCTTTTTAAATTCAGTCATAAATTTAAAATAAAGAAGTTAAATGCCATAGTAGTTTCTTAAAGTAATACTTATAAGCAGAAACCTCACTTTTAAAATAAGTTCTGATAGTAATTTTCATCTTTAAATTAGTAATAATCTTGACAAAATTTTAGTAGCCATTTTGGGCTCAATGGCTATCAACTGAGAACTGAGCCCTCTCAGCCACAGCTGGGGCACTGCAAATGGGCCGAATCTGGAAAGCATTTGAGATGTTTCAAGAGACAGAATGATGTTCATATACTTTGCCATTAATCTCACTTCTGGGAATTCTATATTGAAGAACTAATCTAAAGAATCCTTTAAAAAGCAAGCTCTCTGCACAAAGAAGTTTACTAGAATGTACTTACACTGGCGAGAACATGAAAATGACCGACCACAGGATGACAACCTCATGGAGCACTGCCCTTGCACAAGGCAGGTGTGCAGTGCATATATAGCAAAGGTAATTTACACAGGAACCCAGGACAGAGTGCTGTCCTTATCCCCCTTTTAGACTAAAAGACATAAACTTGCAGAAGTTAAGTAACCTACCAAGGTTTAACCTTTAAAACTGAATGTAACTGTGCAGTGACATGGAAAATGCACAAAGAAAGTTAGGTGGAAGACATCTGCCTGTGTAACCGTATTATTTGCAGGGCAACCCTGTGGCCACTGCATGGGGCCCCACCCTCACTTACCCTGTCCCGCCATGCACAGGGTTAGAACAGCTCAAGGCTCACAGAAGCTCTAAGCCTCCTGCCTATCCTCCTTCCAGGCACTACGTGGCATACTGAAGACACGCGTGCTTCTCCTGAACTGGATGCCCAGCAAGGCAAGTCCTCAGCTGCTGACTCCAAGCCCCTCACTGCTCAGTGCCAGCCCTAGGGCACACATGCTTATAAAATGCATGGGTGAACAAACTAACATTTTAAAAATGTGCTTTGAAATGTCATGTGCTTATGAATGACATTTCAATGCTGTGTAACACCATTCTATTATCTGCATAATATAAAACATTAGATTCACTCTGCTTTCATGGAACACTATTCAGACCTGTGACCCAGATCTGCCAGTAACAGATGCCGTTTGAGGATGTGGGTCTTGATCTGGCCTTCAGTTCCTCTCTGGATTAAGAACCTGCTTGCTTTGCACATAGAAAGATGGTCACAACCAAGCTGTACAGCTGACAGCTCCAAACCTCCTGTGCTCAGAGGCCATCCTTGGGCCCTGGCACTGAAAACAATTGAACTGTTCAGTGTGAACATGAGGAGTGAGTGACTGTCTGAAGTCAGGCCAGGATGAGTTAGGAATCTTCACGCAGGGGAATGCTGAATGCAGCTTCTTCTCTCATGAAACAAAAAGCAGGGATGTGAAATTACATTTACAATGTAAATGGCAACCCTGGAGAAGAAGGTGCTTAGAGAAAAAGTACAGAGGAAATACACCAATATTTGAGCAGCTGTTTTTGTGCAGTATAAGAGGATACTTTTTTTTACATCTTCCACGCTGTCAGGAGTGGACACGTGTTACTGTCATAATGGAAACACTAGCAGCGTTTCTTAGTGATCCACCCTCACTTACCGTTGGTAACTAGAGAAGTGAGCCACCGAGCGAACGTGTCTGAAGTGTGCTGGCTCTTCTGATGAGAGCTGGACTAAGCCTGCCCCTGGCAGTGGCAGGAGACTAATTCAATTGGTAACATCAATTTGAGCTGCTGAAAGTTGGAGCGTCAGCTGCTGACTATAACTTTCTGAAAGGGCACTGCTACAGTCATACATGGAAGGGAGAGGGAAGGAGTAGCCTTCAACTAAACAGACCTGCACCAAGCTGACCATGCAGCAGCAGGCCCTGGGGGCCTCAGCCAAGCAGCCAGGCCACCCCAGGGGCTCCGCCGTGGTCCAGGCTTTGGGACATTGTGCACATTTTAAAGCCCCGGGCAGCCAGGAGAGCAGGTAGCTTAGGGAAAAGAGAAGAGTAAGCTGGCGAAATGAGGAACAGCACTTTATTATGAAGTAAAAACTAGCAACTATGAATCACACTGCTGTTACACTCAAACTTAAGGCATCAAAAAAGTATGCAAAATTCGTAAAAATTTCTGGGGAAGCCCACAAAACGTATTTTGAAAAATGCTTATGCCTGAGGCAAATACCAACAGAGATGAGCATATCACATAAAAATATCATTTGAAAGAGAAAGAGAAAAGGGGAGGGAGGGAGGGAAAGAAAGAAGGGTGAATCACAGTTTATTTAACACTTCTGGGTTAGGCACTGTGCACTGAGCAAAGACAGGCTCCTGTCACAGAGTGTTTCACTGAAGGGAGACAGAAAATAATGTAAATGGTAATTTCAGATAGTGAAAATAAAACAGAATAACATGATATATAGAGATTATACATAAATTACATTGTTTATTCTCCCATATCATGAGAAATATATCTTTGAGCCCTTATTTTTATTTATAGAATTATTAAATGCCCCTCTGAAGTTAATTGTTTGAAGCTATCCAAACTGAGCAGCTGTGAATCAGATAAGGTCACAGCTATGGGACTGTGTATTGGACTTGACTTAATCCCCCTTTCCCTTCTTCATACTATACTTATTAATAGTTTACAGACAATAGTCTGTTTACCCATACTACAAAGGATGCTTCAAAGACAAATGGACAGATAGAATGCTTCAAAGACAAATGGACAGATAGAAACATTGTATTCATAATTCAATTTTCAATGGCACAAATCAGCATCCACCATTAACTAATAATCCCCAATCAACAATTTTGATAGCTGTGTTTCAGTCTTATTCTCTCTTACAATCAGGGCATTCATTGCTAGGGTCAGCAATGGTCTGGGTCCCCATTAAGCAACAGTTAAAATAGGCTTCCTGCTTTTAATAACCATGAAAGTAAGAGAAAAGCATTCCATGAAAAGGACTATACAACCTTAAAAGTGCAATAGATGCACTCTATATTCATCTACTTTGTAGAACAATTTAAAAACGACTTTTTAATTGGAAAGTAGAAGAAAGAGAATTCTAGAAAACCTGGGTTCAAATTCTGACTTCACCACTTGACTGAGTGGTTCTGGGTGAGTGAATCCATCCCAGTGTCCTTATTAACAACACCTGCCTGCCTACCTCCTCCGACAAGTGGAAGAAGCAGGGCTCCTTCTCAGGGAGAACAGAGGAGGGCAGCCACAGGGGGTGGTCAGCCTTTTGCTAGCTCTGGTAACTGCCAACTTCAGCAGCTCGGCCAGCCAACAGCCTCGCCGCAGCACATTCAGAGCCCACCAGAGCCCAGCCCCTGTGGCAAGAATGAGCTTCTAAATTTAAATGTAGCTAAATAGGTCACAATTATTAATTAGTTAATTTGTTATGCTTTTTCTCTGACTCTGTCTTGTAAAATAAACTGGTTATTTTTTTCGTGAAAAAAAAAGAAAGAATGAGCTTTAGTGTCTGACCCTTGCACAAATGTGTCGATAAAACTGCCACCTCCAGGGTCTGCTAGCATTACTAACCAGCTTCCTCTGTGACTCTACTTTCCATTTGAAGAGTGGATCTCTTACTCTCTCCAGAGTAAGCTAATGCTGACAGCCCAGCACCCACTCTTGCCCCTGGGGCTCCTGCCTGCCTGTCTGCCAAAGACACAGGGGTCCCAGGACTTACAAAACACCTTTGCTCCAGCAAAATGGGGTGTCAAATGAATCCCATCTCCTACCAAATTCCTAGTCCAGCCCCCTCAGAAAACAATCTGCCCAAAGCCAGGTGGAGGCCCCCCAGGGCTGGGAACATTTCCCGACCAGCTGGCTATGCCTGGTCTCCCCTGGCAAGGGGAATCACCTAGCTGGTAGCCACAACCGCCTGGACCTGGCCGTGTCCCCCACCCAGTTCCTGGGCAGTGTCACTGAACCTTGGAGCTTCGCTCCCCTCCACTTCCCACGCTCTCAGGCCTCAACCCTGGCTCCTGCCAGGTCCATATCCCAGGAGGGCTTCTGAGGAACATGCTGGGTTGATTTTTTTTTTTTTAAAGCAAAATATTTTCCTACACCCTCAAGTTTTCAAAAATAGACCTATGTAGAACTCCCTTTCTTGGATGCCTAATTCTAACTAAAATGTTCTCTGCTGTGTGCACACATGTGCACACACCTCCAGCTCCACTCCCACCCAGTCTGGATGGCAGGGCTGGGGCCACAGCAACTATGGTTTACCCCTGCGGCACCAGCTTCTCTGGAGAGTCTCAGGAGGGCCTGCTGCCTCCGGGGTCTTGCCAAACACACACGGGGAACGGTGCACATGGAAGCTTTCAGATTCTCCCCGACAAGTTTAAGAATGGCTGATCATCACGGAAGGAGTGAGACAGCCATGCCATCCCCTCCACTCCCTGAGAGACCCCAAGCTCCCCTGGATTCATGCCAGGCCATCAGAACACAGGGCTCAAGGCACTGCCCAAGAAGGCCTGTACAGGCTGCTCTGAGGCCCTGCTCCTGCACAGTGAGCACCTGGCCTCCCTGGACCACTGCTGGACCCTGGACTCTTGCCCAGCAACTAAAGGAGAAGCTGTCCTCTTCAGCGCTAGTGGTTGAGAAGCTCAGAGCGAACTTTGGATCCACATCCAGCGGTTCTACATGACCCTAGCCTTATGTCTCACCCTTATTTTCCCTCTGCCTCAATATCTTCTGGTATCTATTTAATCCTCTGGTACTGCACGTGTTTTATAAGCCAACTCCAATTCTTTCGAGAATGAAGCAAGGCAAATAAATAAAATGCTTGGTCATAATCTCTTGGTGAATCACTGCTGATGGCCTGGGGTGGAGCCCTGCATGAGGTGCTCCAGCTGAAAGGGGCGGCCAGCCTGAAGGGAGCCCCAAATCCCCTGGAAGCACTGGCCCCACACCGCGATGGCCGCTCTGTGCCAGCCAAAGCGCTGAAGCTGTCTCAGCGCCTACCAAGACAGCCAGGGGACCTGGCCGAGGGGAAAGCACCCACTGTGCAAGGCACGCCACTGCCCACTCGGTTCAGGGCTCCAGGACTCATCCAGGGGAAGCAGGGCAATGAGGACCATTCTTTGCCTTCTTTGCCTCCCTCCATTTCCTGTTCTTCCACAAACGGGTATGCTGGCAGTTGTCCTCCCACCCAGAAACCCAAGGCGCCAAGCCACACAGCACAGGTCTGTGCTACAGCAAGGCATGCGCAGCTCTGGCTCTGGAGACTGGAAGCTCAGCAAAGGGAGCCAAGCACACACTCCAGGCAGTCCTTCCTTCTCTCCCAGCCCCTCCACGGAAGCCAGCCCCTGTGCAGAGATGCGGTGCCCTGACCTTGGAGCATCCACGTCAGAGGACAGCAGCAATCTCTACACCAGGCCCTGCCTGACACACAGGGATGGCCCTCTCGAGCCCCCGAATCGCCTTTGATGTGGGCTCTCACTGCCCCAAGAACTTCTGCAATTTCTCCACAACCTGCTGAATGCTGAGGCTGGCCCTACATAATGTAGGAAGGTGGACAGAGGCCTGGATCGGGGTAACAGATGCTGTTCACACCCGGCTCCATCCAAGCCAGCCGCTCTGTGTGGTCTCAGGCAAACCCCAACCCCTTAGTCTAAGGCCTCCTCTGAGCCCCACAGCTTGGCCCAGACCCAGCAGTCCTGAGTACCAACTATGTGACAGGATAACGTAGGCAACAAATGCACGTGAGCCAAGGGCCCAGCCTTGGGTGGGGAGGGCAGCCAGCGCACCAGGAATTACAAAACCATGAGGCAAACATGAGTGTCAGGTGAGGCCAAGGAGCAGAAGACGTCTCCAGTCCAGAATTCCCTCCCAAGCCCTAGACTTCTCAGACCTTCTCCACACCTCCAACAGCATGTCTACCAGACGCTTTGGCATACCCTGCCTCCTCCACTTAGCCTGGCTCCCCTCCAGGCCACCCTCACATAGAGGAGGGCAGCTCCATCTCCCAGGGGCTCAGCTGACCCTCCTCAGAGCTGTCTGGGCCTCTCTCAGCCCACCCAGCCCTCCAGGAAGTCCCGTGGCGCTCCTTTAGGGCCACCCGCCCTCCAAGCCCGTCAGCTGTGGCAATGCCCTCGCCCACCCGCATCAGGGCTGCCTTGGCCCATACACAACCAAAGGTCCTAAGCTTTCTCATCTGTCGAGGCCCTCACTGGTTCCAAGCCCTCCCCCACCTCCCCTAAGTAAAAGCCAAAGGGCTTCCTGTACCACTCAGCGTGTGGTCCGTGACAGGATTAGCACAGTGAAGTACTCAGGAACTTCTACAGCAGTCTGACACTGCTACAACATCCAAACACTGACACAAGCACATCCATCAGAGATGGGCTAGGGATTGAAACAAGTGCCCCCTGCCAGAGGTGGTCTGAGAGACGCCCCGCGCCTTCCCGGGCCTGTGCCTTCTCCAGGCCCACTCTCTTCCACCCTCTGGCCTGCCCTCCCCTGCCATTCTCCCTGGCTCGGCTTCGGCACACCGGCACCTTCCTGTTCCGCAGACACCCTGAGCACAGTCCCACCTCAGTGCGCCGCACTGCTGCTCCTGGCCTGTCTGGAATGCTGCTCTAGCCCTTCACACAGCTCACTCCCAGAGGCTTGCCCCAATACCCTCAGCACTGCAAAACACCCTTTCCTACCCATACTCAGCTGGGCCACTTCTAGGTTTTCTTTGCTGTTTTCCAGAGCACTCATCACGTAACATGCTGTATCTCATATTTATTGTCTTTCTCCCCAGAGGTAGGGGCAGGAGGCTCTGCTTGCTCTTAGCACAGGGCCTGGCTCGCTGTGGGAACTCCACAGGCACTTGCTGAGTGCACAAGGGAATGTGGGGGCCAGAGCACAGGTGGGGCCAGCTATACGGAGAACCCAGGAGCGGCACCCTGAGGGACACATCAGCAGACCTGAGTTGGCAGAGGGCAGCCGAGGACCACCACGAGACGGAGTTGTCTGCCATGTCACAGGCGCTGGGCTGGGCCCTGCAGGGACCCCTGGGATCCAGATGAGCTTTCTGTGACCCAGGACCCAGGCCATCTTTTATACAGGAGGAGGATGGATAAGAATGGGGGAGGATAACAGCAAGGGAACCAATCAGAAAGCTAGTGCTGAATTGAGGCCATGGAACTATAGAGATGAAGAGCAAAATTTGAGAGGTTTCTAAGGCCAGATCTACAAATGTAGTGGGAGGTGAGAGGGAGGTAGGAAGCCCAGGGATGATCACATGGGTATGGCACATGAAAGGAAGCTCTCCTCAAACACCATCATGATTACCGTGGGTCAGACAGCGGCCAGAGCTGGGACGCCTCTTACAGTGCCCACTCTCCCAGGAAGGAGCCTTCTCAGCAGCCTGCCCCTCTCCTCCCCTGCCCTGAGTCTGCACCCGTGCCCCTCAGGCCTTCTCTCTGCAGGATCTGGGACCCTAAGTGTGTCCCTCACAGCTGTCTCCCAAGTCACAGCTTGCATTTCACGAGACCATTTTTTGAATGCTGGCATCTGTCTGGCATCATTGCTGGATTCCAAGCTAGTCTGTTCAAAGCAAATCCGCCACTGTGCATACATTAAGCATGTACTTTACGCCCACCACTGTGTTACATGCTAAGAAAAAACAGAGAGGAGCCATGGGATGGGGTCCTGCCCACCGACAGTCCCCCAGGACAGGGAGGTGTGAGATATGGAGAGGAATGCACACACTAAACAGTTAAGGAAGGACACCATGGAACACCTGTTTGCCCGAAACTCACCTGAGGCATGAGAAAACACAAAAAGAAAACAAAAAGCAATGACAAAAACCCAAGTCATTTTTATCCTTAATTTCTACTAGAAATGACGGAGCAGAGGACCCACATGTGCTGTATACCTTGAGAAACGTGCCAAATGTGTATGTTCAGGGAAGCCACCCACATGGAAGGAACTGGACAGGCAAAGGCGCAGAGGGGCCCCAGGCCTGGCCTGGTGGAGCAGGTGTCTGGTACTGGTCACAGAGGGAGGAAGCAGCCAGGGTGGCTGAGGGCAGCAGCCTGACTTTAATAAGCAAATGTCCTGCAAACCCAATCTGCCACCCAGAGAGCTGGAGGGCCAGGTGAATACATAGTTAACTGTGGAGATGCAAAATAGACCTTACCAGTTACTGAATGGGCAGAAGCTGGGAAAAACAAAGGGGACTTCCCAGCGTTCTAGGGAACACTGGGAGCCTGCTGGGAACTGTGCCCAAAGATCTGGTGGGAGAAACAGGTGCGTAATTCAAGTGCCCGTTAATGTGCTTTGACCTTTTGCATTCTCTGGAGTGCAAAGCCAGTCCTTATAAAATCCTGTATAAACTGTTAGGAAAAGACAGGGGCATGAAGGAAAATATCCCCAAGCTCAATGTAGTGATCACGCACAAATACCCAAGTCAGACAAGAATGTTAATGAGGCGTGGGTGAGCAGGAACTGTCTCCAGGGCTGCATAAAGGCCGGCTCTAGCCGGGAAGCCTCACAAAGACTCTGCATTAGTGCCCCTTCCAGTAAGAGCAGGAGAGAATAGACAGCTTTCTTCTCTGCACCAGAGCCCCACTTGGGACTGAAGGTAGATTAGACTGAGAACATTTTCTCATAGGAAACAGTGAAAATCTGTTCTCAGTTTACCTGAAACAGTTGTAGACTCTGACCAGGATACATTATTAATTAGTCAAAAGAGAAGCCCTGCCTGTTTAGTTACTCATTGAACGAGGTATCTTCAAACACTGTGGCCTAGAATTGACAGCACAGCTAACTCTGTTTGCCACGGTAATGGGGACTTCAGGAAGGATGGCAGTTAACTGAGAAATGAAAACAATCGCATTTTCTCCTCAGCAAGGCCTGAACCACTGCATCAAGAATGATGGCTTCCAGCACTACCCAGGGTGCTCAGGGCTGCTCGACACTGTGAGGTTTAAACCACACCTCTGGCTCAACGAGCCAAGTCTGGCCCCACCACGCCTGGGTCTGGCAGACAACAGAGCCCCTTCCAATTTTTCAGGGCTTGGGGATGCAGGGAGGGCATGAACGATCACCCCTGCCATCCCCAAACAGCAGCACTCCAATTAAGCGTTCAGCTTAACTTCCAGCATGTGACGTGTGGTGTGAGGGAAGCATGGCCAGGCCATAAGCTCCTAAGAAGAGAGCGAGAGAGGGGCCTGGGTCTGCTGAAGGTGGGACTGCAAGGCCCAAAAGGAGACAGGGAGAGAGTTGGCTGTACTGACAGGCCAAGCACACCCCCAGCAAACTGCCCAGGATTTTTAAGAAGGAGAAAAGCAAACCACCATCCCACCTCGGGCTTCACGGCCACAAGTGAGGCAGGGCTGGGACCAGTCACCATTTGGGCGGGAGGCCAGCCCCAGGTGCGGCAGGAAGGGGTGACGCTGGCTCAGCAGCTGTGTCTCCTCACTCTGACCCAGCGGGGCCCCAGCACGGTGCTGGGGACACAACGAGGTCTCGGGTGCTGTCAGGCAGGGACACACACACACACACACACACAGAGAAACATGCCATTAGAGGGAGAGGGAGCAGCAGAGGGGCGAGCCAAGGCCAACACCTGACACGCCTGGAGGCAGTGAACAGCCTGCTGACCACATACTAACCCTCAACATGCAGCTCAAGCTCAAAGTCTGAGGGAAACAGCAACTTAAGAGCTGGGATCATGGCAGCATCAGTCCACCCAGCAGAAGGCTGGCAGGACTTGTAACTGGAGGCCCAATCCACACCCACAGGCTAATGCACCCTGAGCATATCTCCCCTGCACCTGGACCATCTCAGAAACTACTGACGAAATGGGGTGCTATTTCAGCTCCTGGCTTTGTATTCTCTGGCTTTTGAGAATAATGACTGCAAAAGGCATGTGGAGAGCAGAGCAGTTCCCCATGGCCACAGCCACTTCCCAAAGAGGAAGCCAAGGCAACGTGAGACCAGCTCAACCCACAGGGGGCCTTTCTCCGGGATGGAGAGTGAGAGGCTCTGTGTAAGAAACAAGGAGTTTCACTTTTAAAGGGCAATCCTCCTTTCTGGTCGGCCGGTCCCAAATGGAGGCCTCTGGAGATACCCATTATATTTATTCAAGTAGTTTCAAAGGTCACAACCTTTGCCTGAGCAGAGTAGTTCAAACTAAGTTGGGAAGTGACAATAACTAGAAATGGGACAAGAAACAATTAACCTACCTCTCCATTCTTGATAAAAATTTAGAATTCCTAGAGGCAGGAAGTTTGACTTTAATATGCAAATCTTCCATTGGACACCTTTCTAAAAATGCTACTGGAGGCGGTACAATGTCAAACTGCCACCTGCAGAAGCAGGAAACATGAGTAAGTGGTCTGGTAACCATTGACTAAGCAAGGGTTGACAGGAGACTGTCAAATACAAACAACTTTCTTAAAAAAAGTTTTCTGTTTTGCTGACAGTTACTGATTCCAAAAAGAAGGGGTGTGGAGACCTGCACTTTTGTTTTCACAGTCAGAGGATGTAATTTCTACATCCCTCACCTTCATCACCAATGGCCTCCAAAGGCCATCTGTCCTGACACCATGCCCTGCGACAGCAGGGGACCCTTCAGTGAACAGCCATGATGCCAAGGCGGCTCACACAGACCAGCTTCCGTCAGGCCCTAAACTCCACTTCTGTTCCCTGAAATCTCTACTGAAATACTCAGAATGATCCGACATGCAAAATGAGGGAAGAGCTGCCCATCCCCAACCCAGCACAACCCGGCCATGCAACCAAAGCACCAAGAGCTCTCATCCGCCTCTGGGAAAGGAGGCCTGGTTCACGCTAACCCCTGTGGAGGTTTGTGCCTTCTCCCTCTAAGCGACACAGAGACATACTACCCCACCCCAACACTGACATAGAATAACACACTGAGCCAGTCAGGAGACCTGCGGCCCAGCCCAGTCATTAGAAAAACATTTAATATGAGATTAAAGAAACAAGATTACCAAGAAAGGGCACTCATTTCCTCCCACCTACCCATCCAGTCCACTCTTCACGGTGTGCAGCAGGCAATCCCTTTGCTCCAGCCCTTCCCTGAGGAGGAGCAGGCAACGCCTGCCTGTGTGCCCACCTTCTTCTGGAGGGCTGGCCCTGCCACATGTGCTCAATCACAGCACAGCGCAGCAGCAGGTCCCCCGAGCCAGAGCAGCCAAGGGATGGAAAGCAGACCAAGGGCACTGTTGTCTGTGCTACTGAAGCTGAGAATGGAGGACAGGTGCAAGCTCTCACTTAGCCCAGGGCGCCCACCCTGCCTGCTGCCCCATGCACTCTGATGAGGGGCGGGGAGCACGGCCACTACTCACAGCCATGGTAGGAGGCAGGCGACCCCCCGGCCTTGCCGTACTCCTGCTCTGAGTAACTGGTGGAGAGGTTGGGCTGGCTGGAGCCACGGCCGAAGGTGATCTGGTTGTTGCCCATGCCGGTGGTGACCTGGGCCATGCGCTCTTTGGTTTTGAGAGCCTGGGCCCTCTCAGCCTTCAGCCGCTCCTCGTCCTTGAGAAGGGCCACCAGCTGCTTTGACTTCTCACGCACGTTGATGCCCTGGTCCTTGCCATCGCGGTCGATGTACTGGAAGTCCTTCAGGGTCTGGATGGTGAAGATGTTCTCGCGGCACTGCTGGGCCACCCGCTCGGAGCCCGTCTTGATGAGGTAGTCCAGCAGCGTCAGCGCCTTGTACACGTGCCGCCAGTTCTTGCCGTGGTCATTGAGCCGCTTCCACACCATGCTCATGATCTCCGAGAAGGCCACCACGTTGTAGGTCAGGTCTGCGATCTCAGTCATCAGAGAGCTGGATGGGCCCCATGGGTCATTGGAGGTGGCCTCCCGGACTTTTATTTCAGCTTCTGAGTAATTGTTCACAATGTTTTTCATCTGCCGTCTGATAGATGAAGTCGTCATTTTTATTCTCTGTTACCAATATAAAGCCCTTCAAAGAGAGAAGCTTTCCTGTTTTGGGCAAGCTTGAGCCCTGCAAAGGTTCAGCCTCCGTAACAGATCTGCAGCAGGACCCCTGACTGTCATTTCTCCCACTGGAGCCTGAGGTCTGAGAAGCCGGAAGGCATGACCTAGGGAAGAAAGAACACTCACTGTGCCCGGAGCTCCTCGGAACCGCAGGAGGCTCTGGCTCACATACGTCTGTGAACAGCAGGGACTGGGGAGCGGCGGGGGTGGGGGGCGAGTGGATACACTCCTGCCTCCCTAGGATGAAAGATATTCCATCTTTCTTTCAAAACTATGGTAAGATCAGTATTACAAGTGAATAATGAAGAAAATCTAAAGTCAAGTTTAAGCCTTTGGGAAAAAAGAAGTAAACATGGTGACTCTTGTTCTGTTTTCAAAGCACTTACACTGGACGGCTCTCCTGTATCTTCATCACACAGGAAAAGCTGGCCACAGAGGCAGCATAGCACAGGGGATGCCTGTCCTGACAGAGTCAAAATTATCTGTAGGAATAAGAAAGCTCTGGGAGTCCCTTAACTCCCAAATGCCGCTCTGATTCTTTAAAGCTGCTCCCCATTTGGCTTTCAAGGCAGGTTAGAATGGCGGTTCTAACTGGTCCATGAGCATCACTTTTCTCCTGACCTTTTATAAAGGTTCCCAACTACTCTTCTAGACACAGCTAAGGCTTTCTGCTGGGCTTCCAATGTCTCCAGCATCTGCCCAGAGCTAATACAGCCATAAAAGTAAACTAGTTCTACCCCAATCCCCTCATTTGACACAGCAGAAAATGGAGGCCCGGGGTTACACATTAATGGGTCCACCCAGCCCTATGCTACAAACACCCCCACCCGCTCTTTCCAGAGAAGGGCATTTCCTGAGCTAGAGTGAGGCCCACGGCCCCAACAGGGGGCTCTGGGGCACGACCCTGGTCTTGTTCACCAGCGAGCACCCAGCACCTGGCACTGTATCTGACCCGGATGGAAACACTGTTGAATAAATTCATGGAACAGATTAAAACCAGTGCACCTGTCCTCAGGAAAGGCCAGTCTAGCAGGGGATAGAGGTGGGCACAGGAGATCTGAGGATGCAAAGCAAGAACAACCAACTCAGCTGGCTCTTGGGGGCCTTCAAAGGCAGGCCTGGGAAGGACTTTCTGCCAAATTGCTCCCAGCATATCCTAAAGGATGAGGAGGCTGCCAGACCAAGGCATGAGCTTCCTCTAGCGGTCTCAACCTGCAAGGCATCTATCAGCGGTCTCTCTGAAATATTTAGGCTTTGAAGGAAAAAGCTGATATAATATGTGTCAGTCAGAAAAATATATAGTCTACATAATCTGAATGGCTGCCCGCCATTTTCGTAAAGCTTGGACAAGAGCAGCTTTCAGAAGCTGGTGAGGAGGTGGAGATCTGAGGATGAGAGATTCCTGTAGGAGAAACTATGTTCAAGGCCAACTGGGTTGTACTCCTCACCTGAACTTTGCAGCCATGATGCGTGAGGGGCTGCAGGGCCACAGCAGTGCCAGCAGGAGCCCAAGGTACTCCCAGGCTGCTCTGGCTTTTACTGGGGACTTCTGGGGCTCTGTTGCACTTGTCATGTGGACCTCAGACCTCATTTTCCCCATTTTAAAACCTCTCCCCATCAACCTCAGGATTGGGTTATAAACACTCTCCCCTCCCAGCAAACATCTGCCGGGTGCCAACTCCTAAAAGTCCAGCCCTGAACACACACCATCCTGAAGAACAATTACGTTATTTCTAGATCCCGAGTTTTGTTCTTACTCTTTTTTGAATGGTTTGCATGCTCCACTTTCCAAATGTTCCTTCTCATTTTGGCACTTCCAGTTTGCTGAGCCTGAAATAACATACATGCAAAAGCAACTCAAACAGGATCATTTGTTACCTTGGGAGTTCTTCACTCGAGCCTAGGGAACTGCGGTCAGCTCACAGGACTAAACATCCAATCACTTATTAAGGACTTCCAGCCCAGATATGAGGGACAGTGGGTGGCAGAGAGGCAGGGGACTGTCCAAGCCAGAGGGAAAAATAAACTTTGTTAAAGGTCTAGACCAAGACAGCACCCCACCCCCAAAAAGTGGCAAGACTCCTTTTCATAAACTAAAGCCAAAGGGACAGACGTCATTAGAACATCAGTAACTAGAAATCCAATTCTATCACTAGGTACTACTTAGAACTATTTTATGATAAGTGATGAACAAAGCATTGAGTTTGTACAATTCTGTTATAACTTTAAATATTTTTGCATGGAGACAGCAAAATGACTTTGAGTTGGGATTTACTATTGAAGGCAAACAATCTTTCTGTGCCTACCAAGCAGGCTGGAAGAGGAGCCATAAGGCATCACCAATTTCCCTGGATGAGATGCTTGGGGCTCCCAATGCCCACAACCCCAACCACACCTCACTCCAGCCCCAGTCCTGAAAAGCCTGTTTTGAAATTGTATTAATAAAAATCATTTTATTAAGAATCAGAGTTTCTGATGCACAAGACAATCACTCGTATGCACACTGAACTGATAAAATCCAACCAACAGCACTAAGTCAGACATACCAGCCGGCCTGTGTAAGTGTCACTCTGGACAGCACACACTTCTGTCAGGCCTTCCAAAATGCCCTGGGAGCTCTGCAGACGCCATGCGAAAGCCACAGTCTACTTGGCATGGGAAGGGACACTTAGTTCTCAGTGCTTGGGAAGATTCTTTGAACCAAGTAATATTTCATTTCCATCCTGGAAATGGAATCTGTTGTTTCTGCCTGTGCAACATCCATATCCCCTTGCCTTGGAAAGAGCCCCAGTCTTCTGTGGGAGAAGTGGCCAGAGCAGGCCTGGCCCAGGCCCAGCCAATCAAAGCACCATGGGTCCCCAGCTAGAGCAGGGGCAGGGTGACAATTCAGACTGGACTGCCTGGAGACCTCGCTGGATGGGCCCTCATACTGGGAAACCAGCAGGGTTGCTGAGCAGCTACAAGCCACCGCATGGCCAGGGTTTACCTAAGTCTGCAGCCAACACTGAAGAAAACAAGGAGCCAAGGGAAGGATGAGAAAGACAGAACATCATTTGAGCCTCTGGATCCACCTGTGCTTTATCAGTCCCTGAGTTTTATCAGCAGCACAAGCGAGCGAGGTCATCCGTAACCTACAGCAACATGCGCTCCTGTCATGCGCAGTAGCGAGCCCTGTGCAACGAGCACTCAGAGGAAAGCTGCAACACCGGAACAGCAAGCGTGTGGTGGTGGGACACAGGCAGCGGTGCAGACACACCAGCCAGGCTCTCCTCACTCATCCGATCCATGGCCTCTTGCCAGAGAGGTTCCTCGCCCCTCAAAATGCAGCACCCCCAAGGTCTGGGTTCATCACTATTTTTCAAGTGGCTTATGATGGGGACCATAAAGTAACAACTGGATCACCATGCTTACAGGGGACAGGATTGGGGAGAAACATTCTGGCATATTTGAAAATACAACCAGAATTCAAAAGACAGTGGAGACTAGAAATAGACTGCGAATGGCGAATAGAACAAAACTAAACAAACAAAATATTTCAAGTCAGTCTAGAGTGATGCCCTGAGAGGCAAGAATAATTCCATAAAAATGTGGTCCAAGGGCTTACGGGACTGGGTGGGGAAATGCCTTTAAAATCTAGATCCAGATCATGGGAGAGAGAAGAGGCTTTCCAGGGCTGCAGTAGCTCAGGTGGGCTCCTGGTCATGCCCACGTGCCTCTGGCCTTGTCCTTCTTGATGCCAGGTGGGCTGGTGGGAAGTGGGGGGCTGGGAAGACCCTCACTTGTCCATGCGGTCTATACCAAATCCCTAAGGGGATTTTGGCAGCGGCTTCTCAGTGATCAGGGATCATGACCAACTATGAGCAAATAGCAACCACTGTCTCTCCCTCCCCCACAAACATAACTGTCATGGGTCAATCCAGTCACAGTCAATATTACTGAGCGGACTGACCTGAAAACCTTCCCCCAGATGGCAGCCCCAGCTCTCTGTGGCCAGTGAGCAGATGGACCTGAACCCTCCCTGATGGCAGCCTCCTGTCACATGCCATGTGCTTCATATTTCTCAAGGCAGGTGACAGGGACAGCTGTGGGAGAGAGCAGCCACCTGTCTTGCAGCGTTCCACCAGTGTGGCCCACTGACCGTTTATACCAGAATCTCCCGGGGAGACTGTCCAAAACTCCAGACACACAGTGCCTCTGGGTGGCACTGAGGGGGTGCAACACTCTTACCATGCTCCCATAGTGATTCCCAGGCTTACTGAAGCATGTGCCATGGTGTCACTGAATGACATACATCAGCACTCAGTTTGTGAAATCCTCTGAAGCTTTGATTAGTAGTCAGATTTAGTTGTCCTGTGCGGACAGTCCCTGAGGGAGGAAAATCTCCATCTTTCTACTGGGGAAAAGGGGACCACGACAATTAAAGGAGGCTCTGTCAGCAGGGGGCTGAGAACATAGCTCACATGACCCAACCGAGCTGACTCTCCCGAAGACAAGGGTCCAGTTAGGACAATATGGACAGTGCCACATTCTTTTCCACAGTAATCATTTCAGCCTAAAGAGAAAGGACTATTATGACTCTGCATCAGCCAACCTAGCAATAACAGCCCAATGACTACTGTGTGCGTTAAGGGGAGAAATGAAAGGAAAACACTAATCCTTTACTTGTCACACACCAGAAAAACTGAGATTCAGTCAAAAAGTGTTCTCTTTACTAACTGAATGTGGGCATCTATATTCCAATGACTTTTTGGGGTAAATAAATCAAATCCTGTTATCAGTATGCAAAAAGTGGGCATACATTCAGAGGTTCTTGAGGGAAAAAAACATTTTACACTTGACTTCTAAATGATAAAGCAGGCCAAGTTAAATTGTCCATGCACTCTCCTGTTTCTCTTCTGGGAGAGGAAGAACCCCATTGGAGTTTCAGTTAAGCAGGTAGGAAGGACCCCCCACCCCATGCTGGACAACACCACTCTTCACACAAGGCAGGAGGTCCTCCTGCAAACAGCCACCTGTGCAGCTTCTCCCAGGACCCAACAGCCACTGGAACAAGCACAGGGACCTCAAATTAGGTATCAGACAGCCTCCAATGAGTATGTGTCCTTAATTTTTCTAAAAGCGAAACTAAGTACTAAAACACACATGAAGAATTTAATTTTCTTTACCAATGTGCCCTGACCTTTTAGTCTCTGGGAAGAACAGCCTGTGGGTCCAGACTACATAGGTGTTGAAATGCAGTCATTTTTATAGATTCTGTGAAACAAGGACAAGGGTCAGGAACCTGGTACTGGCCATTCCGGCTGTAGCCTGGCCATCCAATGCAGTCACTAAATCTCACTCCCCTGATGTAGGAAATGCGGTGTGGTGAGCTGCACATCTCTTACAGGTTTGGGGATCAAACACCCTGACAACTGGACCAATGGGATGCATAAACATGCCATAAAGGAAAAATAATTCTGTAATGCCCACGCACCCCTCAAAGGAGTTTTGCAAATGACCAATCATGGACATTATACCAAAGACCATACCAAAAAGCAAACGTGGTGTGGTAGGGCACACACAGTCAGGAGACAGGGAACCAGGGACCTAAGTCCAGAGTTGTGATCACCATGGCACCACATCAGCCAGTGACCAGGCTCCTCCTTTCTAAGATGATGAGTAGACCAGACGCTTTCCCCAAATCCTTCAGTTCCCAAAACTCTCTTTCTCACAAATGGCTCAATCCCCTACCATCTCCAGTATCACGAGGAGCCCATGCTTCTGACCAGCCCTGGCCACAGGCCACTGACCAAGGGGCCACAAGCCTATTGGCAGCTGTTTCTCTTGGCCTGTGGGGCAACATGGGGCAGAGGCAGGGCTTCCTGTGGGCTTCCCTCAGAGCCCTTCCCTCCTCCAAAGAAGGCAGCTTATGTGTGACCCCTGGACTTGAGAGTTACCGTTTCTAACAAGTTGTGGCTCTGCTACCAGGACACTCACTAATGACAGGTGGCAATGCCACCCAGAGACGGGGAACCACAGAAGGGGGCACTGGATGGTCTGACACACCCACCCCACCCCACGAGGCAGGCCCAGCTATGGCTTACAGTTTGATTAGTACAATTTTCCAGCCTGAGATATTTGAAAAAAATGTAGAGCTACATGGGAAAATTTAGAATTCCCATGATTTCATGCTTAATTTAGACTGGGCTGGTCACAGTGGTGGCACTGAACATCAAGCTGTCGCTATCTCCTGAGGAGCCAGCATGAGAGTGGGAGCAAAGGGAGGGTGAGCTGCAGACGCCCTTGGCCAGGGCCCCACGGACATGATTTCAGGCTCAGCAGTGATTACTCTCCTCAAAAGGAGCTCAAGATGCTGCCAAGGGGATCCTTGAAGGTAACAACAGGTGTTTCCACACTGTGTTAGCACAAATCCAAAGCCATGAGAAAAATGCGTGGTTTGCTCACCTGTGCCCTTAAAACAGCAGTTCTGGAAGGTCATGTAAGACTCTCCTCATACCGACTGTGGAGGAATGAGGCAGATTTCTGTGAGCAGCTGAGGGAGTTACTTCCATGGACTTCGGGTAGTGATGACTGGTGTCCGCCAACCCTCACAGGCTGGCCCTCGGTCCCCATCTCTCTACCCCAAGCATCACAGGGGTAAGGCAGAGCCCCAGAGACCATGGAACAGGCTCACCTTGGCAAAAGCTCAAAGGATAAGCGAAATTATCCTAAAATTGGACTCTGTAGCACCCTGGGGAAGGACAAGACTTGAAGTGTAACTTGTGCCACCCATGTGCTGAACTCTCTTTTCCCATCACTTTCCTTATTACTGGAACAATCTGCTCACTGTCACTTTAGAGAAACCTATGTGCCAAACTGGCCCCCGCCACAGCCTCTACCCAGCTGGCTTTTTCTTGTCATTTACATCTTAAACATCTCCCCTGATCCACCAGTCAGCCACTCTATCAAGCCAGCAGCTTTATTTTTCAGCAGAGCCAGCCTCTCAATTGAACATCACCTTGTCTATGTACCTGCTGATCTGAGTATCTCCCAGGCCCCCAGGCCCTCTGTGGAAGCAGGGCTCTGCCTGTCTTCACAGCTGTCTCTTCTGTGCCTAGAACAGAGCCTGGCACACAGTGAACACTGAGTGAATGAACACAGGGGCAAAAATGAAAAATTTTAAACATTATCCCTAATCCTGCCCACTCAGAGACCACCAGAGTTACCACCTGGGGGCCACTCTCCTAACTCCTGTCTCCCTTTGGTCTCTGTCACTGAAGTTAAAGCCAGCTGCTCCACCCTGCATTCTGACTTGTCTGCCCAATAACAAACTGCCTGCAGATATAAGCTGTCACCACTGCTGCTCAAGGAATGTTCACCACATGAATGAACAGCCACCTGGGCCCCACAGGGCAGCGTACCTGCCCTGGGGCAGAGACCATTGATGCCCCCACAGCCTGGGCTTGGGAGCAATGCCAGCCACCCTCGGGCAGCATGCAAGAGCCAAAACGGACACTTCTCACTCTGACCACATGGATCTACACCCTGCCTTTCCAGTGATGATCTGAGGCAAGTCAATGAGCTTTCCTGAAGTTCTATTTCAATACCCATCAAAAGGAGGTATCAACAGCTGCTGCTCAGGGTTGCTGTGAGGAGGTGCCTACACAGGGACTGGCAATAATAGGTGTAAAAAATAAAAATAGCTGCTTCCTCTCCCCAGCAGCACCCAGGTTAAGTATGCCTATAAGAATGTTTCTCAGTACGTCCCTGAGGGCAACTCAAAAAGAACTTCCAAGGGAGGAGACGAAAGCCTTACAGATGCCTCTCTATGACAAATGTGCAGGGTGGAAACTGCCTGCCGGCTTGCTAGGTAGTATTGCCTACCAGCCCCTCTTTCCAGACCATACATACAACCTGCCACACACAGTCACTAGTTCCATCTCTTCTTTGCAGCTGGCATTTCCAGAAAAAGTTTCCATTGTGCTAACTCTTTGATCCTAGTCATCATAATAGTATAGACTTAACAACAGTAATAGAAACTAAAAGAGGCTAACTAGAAGATAGCAAATATTAAGTCCTGACTATATGCCAGGCATGTTCTAAGAACTTCATACATGTCTACTCATTGACTCTTCCTAACAGTCATAGGGGGAGTTACTATTATCCTCATTTTACAGAGGAGGAAGTTGAGGTTAATAAGCTACATTGCCTGCAGGTGGCAGTACCAGGATTTGACCCCAGGCCTCTGGCCTCTGGTCCCATTCTCTTAAGCCTTATTCCTATTCCATCTGGCTTCAGACAAATCCAATGCTCAAAGCTATTAAAACAATGAACTTTTCCTTCTGAATTGGCAGACCTAGAAAGGTCCCTCTTGCCTAGATGTTTGAGAGGCCAGAAGATGGCAGAGAAGCAACTGTTTTCCTAGCCCCTGTTCAGCGGCTCATAGGGGGTCCTCTCCCCAGCCAGCTCACCAAGTCAAGGGAGCAGAAACAAAGGTGGTGGAGCTGCAAGGGCCTCTGGACTCCCCTGTGTGTGAACACAGAGGCCAGAGCTATTGAGTGCTGTACTGGGATTGGCCCTGGCGTCCCAGCTCCTTCCAGTGCAGCCAACCAAAGGAAAGATTTGAATGTTCTTCAAAGAAAGTTTCACTTTAAAATGTGTAGGTCCTACAAATCACTCAGGGTAAGAATCTGAAATACTACAGAGACTCCAAAAGGATGTTTTAAGATGTGTTCTTCAGAAGTCACACTCTTAAGAAACGATGTCTCTTTGGTTATAACTGTGTCTTCTACCCAATCAGTCACATCATCTTTAAAAACCTAATAAGTCTGTATTATTTCCTTTGAAATAGCTGTCATCTGAAATATCACTCAGAAAAAAAATGGGCCTCAATGCTAAAAGGTAAACTTCCTTTTTTGGTACAGAAGAAAAGTATTATTTCCCTCCTTCCTCCTCTGCCAGAGACATTCCTAGTGTTTTGTTTACTCTGCAACACTGACTGGACACATTAGGAGGAAATGTTCCTTCTAACTCTTAAGTGTTAGCGTCTGCCCCAGAAAAGGCAGATGCCAGCCCTGCTGTCTTCTTGCTATTCCTGTTAAGTTTTATTACGTCCTATTTGGTGCATATAAAATAAGGGCAAATCACATGTGAGGCACAAACAAAACAAACCCCTGTGATCCCACGCCCCTCAAGGCCTGAAGCATGTCCACAGTGCCCACCCACAGGGCCCTTCCTCTCCCCACATCCTCTGCCCCAGGCAAACAGCTCTGGCTCTGGGTTCTTCGGTCTCTTGCTTTTTTAAAAAAAATTTTTTACCACAAGTGTTGTAAAACCAAACAATATACAGTCTTCCACAGCTTGCTTTTGTCATTCACTATTACATTTCCGTTGTCCATGTTGCCACATCTAGCTAGCTGTCGGCCATCCGTTTTCACTGTGAAATACTTGACTAAGTCTGTATTTGACAGCTTCCCCACTCCCTGTCCTGTCGGTGGACATCTGGATTACTTCCAGATCTCGCCGTCGTGAACAGGGCTGTGTGTGCATGCTGTCTCCTGGGACACAGGTACCAAGATCTTCTAGAGTATGCTCTGAGGAGCAGATCCCATTACACGGCACACAAATGTTCCCTGCAGCATATTTTTTAACTACCTTTGCTGTCCTGTTTTATAACATCATTTTATCACTACAGAGCAAAGAGGACTAATGGTTTAGTTGATGCTAAATTCAACAAGTACCTTTCACATACTCACTGCATGTGAAGAACAAGGCCAACAGGCACAGGGAGTTAGGGAAGCACGAGACACAGCTTCCAGGCTGGCTGGAGATGCGACAACCCAGCACAGGACAACAAAGGCAAATTCCAAGCTGGGAGCTCCTTGCAGCTCACAGATTGGGACATTGGAATGGGCTGTGGTACACAAGTGCCTCTGAGGCAAGGGCACCGGAGAATAGAGCTGAGCACAGGGAGAAGGGAAAGGAGCAGTGGAGTATGGGAGACAGCATGTGTGTGGGAGTGCAGGGCCTTTGGGGGCGATGCAGGCTGGCCCAGGCTGCACCCCAAAGGCCTCCCTCAGCACACGAAGATGTCTGGACTGGCCAACTTTGGTTATTCACCTTCAAAACCGTTGCCATATCCTCCAAATAATAATAATAACATGTCACTATGAACACAGAGGACTTACTATGTGCCAAGTACTGTCTTAGGAATCATCTCACTCAATTCTTACTACAAGTGACAGTACTGTTTGTTTAATATTTTCATTAAATCAATTTACTTTTAAACTCAAACACCCACTGTAGGGACCTAATATAGGTAGCACTGCTATGGCATCTGGGGTGGTGGGCAGTATCTTTCTCCTTGTTTTGTTTTTATTGAGATACAATCACATAGCATAAAATTCACCATTTTAAAAGATAATTGACACGTACAATTTGGCATACACACAGCAGAGCGCACTCAGCACCTCTCTCTCACCCGAGCACTCTCATCACCACAGAAGAGCCCCTGTGCTTGTCTGCGGCCACTCCCCATGGCTCTCTCCCCCAGCCTCTACTTTCTATCTCTATGGATTTGCCAATTCTGGACATTTTACACAAATGGAATCATACAGTATGTGGCCTTTTGTTTCCAATTTCTTTCATTTAGCGCATTTTTTTAGAGGTTCACCCATGGTGCATGATGTATCGCTGCCTCACACTTTCTACAGCTGAATAATCTGTCACTGCATGGACAGACCACCTTCCATCTTATCCACCTCAGTGGCTGGAGGACAGCGGGGTTGTTTCCATTTTTTGGTGGCTATTATGAATAATGCTGCTGTGAATATCTGTGTACAAGGTTTTATGCTGACATGCTTTCAGCTCTCCAGGGTACAAGTGAGGAGTGGAACTGCTGGGTCATATAACAGTAACTCTATGTTCAGCTTTTGAGGAACTATCAAAGTACTATGGTATTTTTAAGATAAAAACCTAGTAAAATGAATACTGTTCAACTGCATACCACTTGAGGTTATTTTAGGAAATACTGCTGAAGACAAAGCTACTGAAGTTGGTTCTGTTTTGTTTGGGAGCAGAGGAGTGACACTGTCAACACAGTATCTCCAGAATTCTGATCAAGCTGCAATAGGGGAAGAGGAGCATGACAGAAATAGGAAGCCCACTTGGAAGAGACCAGGCCTGCATCTGGGTACAGCAGGGGAATAGGAAAGGGCAGGAGATGGACATGAACACAGAGCAGGACAGTCAGGCCCTGACAAACAACTGTCAGTGTGGGGTGACATGCTGGGAGTGGGATAGCCAGGAGGGCAGAGTACCCTTAGCAGCATGCAAAGTGGGGAGGGTGTGCAGGCTGCAGGAGAAGGAAGACGCAAAATAGGTAGTTTCATTTCAGATAAATGTAGCTGGAGGTGCTGGCAGGACAGGCATGGAGAACAGAGCTAGTCAGGTGGCAGCTGGCACCTGCGCCTGGGGAGGGGCACTGGGCCACACACTCCTCTGGGGAGAGCGGGTGAGAGGACCTGGTGAGGGCAGAGGAGGACAGGGATAAGGGTGCAAGTCAGAAGGTGAGTGGCCATGGGGCAAAGTCCAGAAGGGCCAGGAGCAGGGGCAGGAGACGGAAGACAATCACCCAGTGCACGGAAGGGGAGGGCAGAGAGGTTTTGGGGAGTGACGCTCAGTGAAAGAGACAGAGAAAGTCCAGAGGATGCAGGGAGAATGGTGCGCTGGGTGCTGTGCACAGCAGTGGGCAGACTAGGAGAGCTGTGCCTTCTCCTAATGATATCAATTAATGGCTCACACACCCTTAAAGGGGAGGCCACATGGAACCTCCAAGATCTACTGCATCATGGCCAGTACCTCTGGGGCGCAACACCTTCCCCAGTCTTAGGGCAAAACTGAATCCACCATCCCCCACCAACTCTCCACCTGCCCCCAATTCCTCTTCCCTCTAGGGATCCTCTGCTGGAGGATCCACCACCTGCTGCTTGGCTGGCCAAGCCAGAGGCCTCAGAGCTTGCCCGGGCTTCCGGCTCTCCTTCCCCTTCTCCCTCCTTTCTCCCATGACCTCTGGGCTGCATACTCCCAGGGGACAGAGGCCCCGACTGTCTCCACACTGCTGCCTGCCTCAGAGCCTGGCGCAGTGCCTAGTACACATCTGCCGCAGGAATGAATGACTCCATAGGACACTGAGTCCAACTCCCACCTGCTGGCACGCTCCCTCCCCCGGGGTCTCTGCTCCCGTCCATACCCTCACCAAACTGCCAAATCAAGGACCCGCAAATTCTTTTAGGGAACGTAACATGGCCTATCAATATTCTTGTAGCTTAAAAACAGCTTGGCAGAGTGGAGAGATGGCTGCTCTTCCCACCATTTTTTTAGCTTCCTCACTGAATCTGTCTTCTCCTCTGGCAAATGGAAACGGTGGCCTGTGGGATGCCACAAGATAAGGGACACGTAAGAGCTGTGAACTGAGGTGAAAGGTTTTACTTCTGCTGTGATTTCTCCATTTGCCCACATGCTTTTCAGGCCTCACTGGTCCCCTCACTGGCCGGCTCCAAAGAAAAGCAAAATGTGAGCAAGCTGACATCTGGGGGTGAGAATACTTCTGAGTCAATTTCACACTAAATTTAACAAGCAGAAACAAACAGCAGTCTGCATACCATATAATTTTTTAATTCTTAAAAGATTGTAAGTATGCGGCCAAATGTTAAAACACAAAAGCCAAGAAGAAATTCAAGTTATCTTCCTCTTGGTTTTATCTCCATTAGCCAAACGCTTTTGTTCAAACAATGTTTACAATGCCATTGTCCTGCTTTGTTTAGAAAAATAATAAAGGGGTGTGTTTCCAGTGCTACTGACTTGAGCGCATACGCAAATCTGCCCAGCTTCTCCAATACCTAGAAAACATTCTAATTTAGAAATTCGTTTGTGCCAAAGACTGAGGAAGAACTGTTTACATGTCTCAGAAATTCACCAGCCACGTCAATGCCCCCAAATCCTCCTCCTCCAGTCATGGGAGTTGGAGGGGGAAGATAACCAGGCCATGAGAATGGGGCCATCCTTCAGCACATTTATGCTTCACAAGGAAAACATGACCCAAAGGCCTGGGAAAGGCCAGGCCTGTCCCCTGATCACAGGTACAGCTATGGCTGATCAGAGTCACCAAGGTGAGTGCCTACTAGGTGCTAAAACTCTGTAAGGGAGGCACTTCACAGGTGAAAAGAGAGAATGTAAGTAACAAAGTAAGCCACAGGGCTGGGGCGAGGTCTGCTGGAGGCACCACGCCTCCTGTGAAAGCTTCACATTACCTCCAAAAGGCTGCCCTCTCCTCTGCAAAATCATCACACACTTTCAAGCTCTTGGTAAGATTCAAGGCTTTCCCACCAACCAGCTTTCAAGGTTGACCATTTAGTCCCAGTAATGTTTTCCCAGGCACTTCTATTTTAGGAATGAATCCTTTCCAGACTGACCTGTCCATGAAGAATCACTCTCTCGGGCTCCAGGAATGCCCGTTTCTCCTCTCCATGGTAATTCCTTCTCTTCACCGAGTCCTTCCAGGTCCTTTCCTCTGGGCCTGCAGCAGAGCTGCACGTCCCCACCTGAGAAGTCAGCCATGGCGCCAGTAAACTGTGATAGAAGGGTTTGTGAAACTGTCTGTGGAGCACTTTAAAAGGCAGTATGTAACTGTCCACTTCCCCATATGGCAATGATGGAGGAAGCCTGTGCAAAACGGAGCCCCCTTATCTATCCAAGAGAAAGGAAAATGTGCCCACACACAAACGTGTACCGGTGTTCACAGCAGCCAAAAAGTGGGAACAGCTTCGTCCATTAATAGATGAAGAGGGCAATAAAGTGTGGTGTGGCCATACAGTGGAATGTTATTCAGCCCGAACAACGAATGAAGTGTGCTACCGCATGATGGACTTTTGAAAACATGCTGAGTGAAAGAAGCCAGACACAAAAAGCCACATAATGTATGATTCCACTTACACGAAATGTCCAAAGCAGGCAAATCCACAGAGAGGAGACTGACAGCTGCCAGAGGCTGAGGGAAGATGGGGAGGGAGGTGCCTGCCTAACAGCTACGAGGTTTTTCTGGGGTGGTGAAATGTTCTGAAGTACGATCGGGTGGATGGCCGTACAGCTCTAAATATACTAAGAACTACTGAACTGCGTACTTCAAATTAGTGAACTTCACTGAAAGGAATGTAAATTATATCCATGAAGCCATTAGTAATAACCAAAAGAAGATGGTGCCTCCATCAGCCTGGGTCCGTGAATGACTAAAATGACCACACACACTGGACAGGCAGGTTGTTTTCATGGCATCAAGTTGCCCATCCCCATAGAGACCCAAACACTTCCACACTATTGTACGTTCATGGTGAAAACATGTCTGTAACCGATTACCTTAAAATCCTGAAAGGAAGCCAACACTGTGGTTCTGTTCCAGTAAGGACCAAACTCTGCCCCGAGGCCACAGTCTGAATCTTTTAAGCACAGGAGATGGGGATAGTGGTACTTAAAGAATCTGGCTAGATTGGAGTAATTCCTAGCCTGAAAAAATATTTACAATTCATAACACAATGAACTCTAATCTTCCAAAAATATAAAGGAACTGAAAAATAAACCACCAATAATCCAAGAGAAAAATCAGAAAAGAATTGTCAACAGAAAAATATAAATGGTCCATAAACACACAACATGGTCAGCTCCCACTTCAGAAAAATTGCAAAACTGAAACTATACTGAGATGCTCTTTATACCTGTCAGGCTGGCAAAAATCCAAGCATTTCACTAACTCTTCCAATGGTAAGGCTAGGGGGAAACAGGCACTCAGACTTGCCAGTGGGACTGCAAAATGGAACAACCATTTTGTAGAGGGCAATTTGGCAAAATCTATCAAAATTACAAATGTGTTTACCCTCTGACCCAGCAATGTCCCTGGGGCCCACTACCCTGCAGATTCACCCACACAGGTGGGGAACGACGCACAGGTTAAGGTTACTCCTTGCAGTCATGTTATGGAACAGCATGTTGGAAAACCCCCATGTGCCTGTGTACAGGGGATGGAACCTAAAACAAAACAAAAGGAACAACTTCACAATACTACATAGCTGAAAGAAAGAATGACATTGATGCTCCATGTACTGGCGTGGAAAATTTTCTAGGTGTGTGCTCTTTTATTTAACACAAAGGGAGAAATAAAAATATAAACTTGTGTTTGTTTTTTGTATAAAGAAATGCTGGTAGGATATTCAGACTACTAAAAGGAATTATTTATTAGGGACAAGGGGGAGTGGGGTGGATGAGGTCAGAGGTGAAGGACAGTATTTCTCAGAGTATACTTTAGTATCATTTCAAAACTATGTGAATGTACTTCCTATTCAAAAGAGCACTTAAAAAAATATATCAAAGCCTTTGCCAACGGTGCGAGCACCTGTACACTAAGTAGCACAGGCACGACCTGACCCCCTCCCTGCCCTGCAGCCTCTCAATCTGTTAGAGGTCCCCCGCCAGACAGCTGTGAAAGCTAGAGGGCAGGGACCACCAGACAGTGCTGAGTCTGTGCTGTGCAGGTATGAACCCCTCGGGCTTCACACCTGGAAGGCTGCAAATGGACCCTGGCGGCCTATTCCCTCACCCACTCTGCTTTCTACCTGGTGCGAGCTGCCCATCTCCCAGCACTTTCCTGCACTGCCTTTAGACTCAGGCACCACCACCCACTTCCCATGTGGCCCTGAGCAGGTCTGTGTCTCGGATCATTGGTAGGAAGGTCAAGGAAGCCACAAGCAACAAGTACCTACTAGTATGGCCCATGTGTCCGCAGCACCTGCTACCTGCTGGGTAGCGGCATGGTGTGGGGGGAGGCAGATCCATCAGACACAACCCCTACCTGCGAAGAGCTCACGTGACACAGCCCAGAGGAGCAGTGAAACAGATGAGACACCTCCTAACGGAAGCCTAGAAGATAGAGGCCAGGCATGAAGCATGCCGAGGGATGGCCGAAGTGAGTGAGCAGCAGGCCAAGCACACCCAAGCAGAAGGAGCACTAGGTACCCAGCTTGGCAAGTGAGGACGGGGGCAGGGAGAGGTGAGGTCAGAAAAGAAGACTGCAGGCCAGGCGGGGATGGGCCTGACGCCGGTGACAGAGAACCTGGATTCTTTCCTCAAGCCTCCCAGGTCCCTGATCTCAAGGACCATCTGTGAACATGCCTCCATCCATCTCCCTCCAGGCAGACATCGGCCTTTCCAATGGAACCTACTCTCCTCACCATAAGACAGCACAGCCAGCCTGGCCTGTTAAATTGGGGAATGGGGGAAGGGTAAAGAGGAAAAACAAAAGCTGCAAGTGAGAAGCTTTAGCTCTCAAAGGTGTCATCTTCATTTGTCTGGAAATTTCCCTCTGAAGTGACTCAATGCTCAAAAGATGCCAAATCAGGGAGGTGCTGCCCTCATATTCAATAAAAACAACAGAAAAAACATTATTTCCACATCATCTACTGAGAGAAACATCAGGCTGACAATTCCAAACTATATTTCCATGAGCCTCACAGGGCAATTAAAAAAATAAAAATTCTCATTTCTAAGCAATTGGTTCAGGAGCCAATATGTTACAGAATGAGGGTTTTTCTTTTAAGGCAGGCATTGGTTTCTCTTTTCCATGTTCTAAACCTATTTTCTTTTTTCTTCCAAATGAAAAAAAGAAAAATCTTTCATGGAAGCCTTTAGATTTCTAGTGAAAGGATTTCTCAGATATCCACTCATTGGTAGTGTAATGTAACACACAAGTGCAAACATGACGAGTCTGTACACCCTGTGCTAGACACTGCACACAGCAGCCTATGGCCCTCCTGGGTGTGCAGTCTTATGAGAACTTTGCACTGGGACTGGCCCGGAGCCCAGCCCGTGGCTAACACCAATGGGCAGAGATCAGGGATCTTTTCCCAGCGAGGGAGACCTGCTCACAGGGATTCATAAAAAACCCTAGACTGTCCACGTGCAGCATCAGTGTGAAGGATCCCAAAAGGAAACCACTAGACTTGGGCATCTATGTTCACCATGAAGTGACCCAGTTGATTTGCAGACCAACCAGCAATTTGGGTTGGATCAGG
Organism: Manis javanica; assembly: GCF_040802235.1. Classification (NCBI taxonomy): domain Eukaryota; kingdom Metazoa; phylum Chordata; class Mammalia; order Pholidota; family Manidae; genus Manis; species Manis javanica. Next base: position 115,313,268 of record NC_133159.1, on the reverse strand, counting down.
GTGAGCTGGTGAGCCTCAGGCAAACGCATTTCCCGAGGAACTGGCCTGTGTTACTCTCTGGAGACTCCTGGAAAGAGTGGCAATCAACCTGTGGTAAGAACATGCTGACACCTATTACCAACTTCTCATCCTCAGTCCAATCAACCTCACCAAAGGAAAAAGAAACAGGACCACAGCCAGCGTGAATGCTGCCCTCACTGACCAACACAGAACCAAAGCATTTTCCCACTGGGAAGGACCTGGATGTCATGTAGGCCTACCTCTCATTAAATCATGGATAGGGAAACTGCGGCCCAGAGCCCATTAAGTGACTGCCCAAGGAGTGGGGCCACCCCACCCTGAAGTCTCTGAAGTACATGCTATTGGTCTTCAGATCCACTGTCCAGCTCTGAAATCCTCCCCGCCAATGGACCAGTTCTGCCACCACACTCCCTCTCAGTGCCAGCAGCCTCCCCGGAGTCAGGGTCTGCTCCTCCCTCACCCATAGCCACCTGGTTAGTAAGCAAAGCCTCTCCCCAGCAGAGTTCCCTCCTGACCTCTCAGAGTTTCTGGGGGCTGCCAATTCCACCACCTATGTCAAGGGAGGAGGAGGCAAATCACAAGGGTGGCTGACCCCTTCCCAGAGGCCTTCAAGGGAAGCTCTGTGCCATCCCATTACTGTCACACAGGCCACAAAGACCCCAGAGAACTAAACAAACAATTTGGAGAAAAAAAACATACTACTAACAGTGACCACAATGACAAGGCTATAGGTCAAGTTCTAGTTTGGCCCTTCCTACATGTATGAACTTTCCAATTTTCTACCATGACCATTTAAAGGCATCCTAAATATTCTCCATGAGCTGCAGTACAAAAAAAGAAAATCAGCCTGGTAATACTGTACTGCAGATAGTCTGTTTGGTTGAGCTGACTTTAACATGGTCCTTAGAAACTATTGATAATCACATGGCGAAGAAAAAAAGATTTCTGTTCAAAGGCAAAGTAACAAAATGAAAACAATCTGGATTTGTTTGGGTTTTTTTTGATGGGGAGGATAATGGGTTTGATTTTGTTTTTCAGAAGCATTTGTTTCTTTCTTCAAATGTTACAATCTATCCAACACCTTGCAGTCCATTTACACAGTGATTTCTTGCGCTACATACCATTTTCTTCTGCCAATAAAATGCATTTTTCTAAATCAAGAAAGAGTGTGTTTTCTTTCATAATTTCTTGTTTCTCTTTAAAGAGGGGAGAGTGCTCTTTTTTTAATGCAGGAGGGATCGGATTAGTTGCAAAGAGCATGTTCAAATGTTCTCTTTATAAACTGGGTCTTCTCTGTGGTTACATACTATAGCAAATGGTATTAAGAATAAATTAGGTCCCTAGTATGGGGTTGGGTCCTGAATGACCCAGACGACCTCGTACTACCACCAGGCAGACCTGAGATCTTCAGAGTAAAATCTCCAGTTGCTCCCCCCAAACCCAGCCTAGGAGTTGAGGCCTCTGTGGTTCTGGCCAAGAAGAGGAGCCCCTCAGAGCTCATCCACCAGTTCCACTGGCAGGGAATCCACTGGAAGCTACATAATCCTCTTAGCTCAGCTTCTCTGAGCTCACACCACCATCCCTGGGGTTGGCTTTCTTTTCAGACTCTATTCTTTTTGTCTACTTCTCCTGCCTTGTTTTTAAAAATGTGAAATGCCCTAAAGCAGTGGTTCTTACTCCAGCTACATGTTCGAATCTCTGGGGTCTCTGGAACGATACCTAGGCTCAGGCCCCATTTCAGAATAATTAAAACACGGTGGTGGGGACCAAGCACTGGCACGTTTGAAAAGAATATCCCCAGGTGATTCTGATTAAAGTACAGTTAGACAAGATGAGAATCTCTGGCTTAGAGAAATCCAGGGGACAAAAAGCAAGGAAATGAAGAAACTCAGGCAACATGGAAATAAGAAACCAGAAAGCAAGGTCAGAACTCCAAGTGCAGGCCACGCCAGAGTGAAAACAAGCACCAACAGGGGAGGCCTTCGAGCCCCTTATGTACTATGCACCGTATGCTTTTCTGTTGTGTATATTGTACCTCAGTAGTAAGTTCTTTTTTAAGTGTGTGTGTTGAAATCACAGGGGTCAAGAAGTAACCAACCTCCTATGCCCATATATACATGACAATTTCTTTTTGATCCAAGATGAATGTATAAACAAACTGTGGTTTATCCTTATACAGGAATATTACTCAGCCATAAAAAGGTGTGGATTATAGACACATGCCACCACATGGATGAACCTGGAAAACACCATGCTAAGTGAAAGCAGCCAGACTCAGAGAGACACCTAACTGTGTGACTCCATTTAGATGACATGTCCAGCATAGGCAAGTCAAAGGCACAGAAAGCAGCTTAGTAGTGCCAAGGGCTGTGGGGTCAGAGGAGTAGGGAGTCACTGCTCAATGGGTACAGGCTTCCTTTTGGGGTGATGAAAAAACCCTAGAACTAGTCAGTGGTGATGACTGCCCAACACTGTGAATGTACTTAACACACAAAATTTTTACACTTCAACATGGTTACCATGGTAAATTTTATGGATAAACAAATTGTGGTTCATCCTCATACAGGAATATTATTCAGCCATAAAAAGGATGTTACATGTATTTTACAATAAAAAATAACAAAACTCATTGCTTTGCCCTAATAGAAGTGCTAATAAAACTGACCCCATGTCAAGATTTTGTAGAAAGATGATCCTTATCCCACAACTCAAAAAAATCAGCTTCAGCCCAAGAGCACATGAAAATCAGAATTAGGATGCCTTCCCTTAAAAATGAGTTTCTAGGAGTCCACCCCTGCAGTGATACAGACCAAAGCACTTATCAACAAAGGGCAGTCTGAGATTTTGAAATAATCCATGAGGGGAGTGGGAAGGAGCCATATAATCCTACCGGGGCAGGCAAGATAGGTACCTGGCCTGAAGTCAGACACCAATAGTCTATGGGGCTGGTCAGTTCGCCTATGGACAGTGCTACAAGTGTTTGAATAAGAAGCCATGTAAAGGAACTTTGAGCCCTGTGGATATGCTAACACACATTGCTGCCTCTCTATACAACTGCATGTGCAAACCAAAGAAGAGTTATTGAAGCCAGGATGTGGCCAGCAGAGCAACATGCTGCTGCTAGCCCCACTGCATTAAGCCCTGGAGACACTGTTGAATGGACGTGGCCCTGGA